>NC_041385.1:806301162-806302146 GCF_002162155.2 Triticum dicoccoides
GGAGGCGGCGACGTTGCTGCTCGGACTTGCTGCGGTCCGGCGGCCCTGCGATGGCGGCCGACGACAGGCGTGGTGTCGGCGCCGCTCCTTGGCGGCGGGGCGGCGTGGTGGTGCTGGGTGGCCGTCGTCGCGCCCCCGGCCCAGATCTAGGCCCGGCGGGCCGGCTCCCGGTGTGGCCTCGTTGTCCGCGGCGTGGTGAGGAGGAGGAGCGGCTAGGATACGGGACGGCGGCACCGATGGCGTGCCGGCAGCAGCGCGAAGGCGGGAGCTTTACGAGCCCAGGAGGGCTCGGCCGGGTCTGTGGGCCCACGGGTCTGGTGTGCTCCTGCTATTGCGTCTGGACGGCTACCGTCGCGGACGGTGGAGGTGGGGCCCTCCCGCGTGCCAACGTTGCTGATGCCCTAGTCCTGGCTCTGATTCTTCGCCGTGTTGTCCTCACCCCGCATTGCCGTGGTGAGACGGCATGGGGGGCTCCTGACCGTATTGGCGTTGGGTGGTGGTTGGTTTGGTGGGTGGCTCTGGAGCGCCCGAGGTGCGGGTTGGGATCGGGGGAAACCCCTGTGTGACGCCCGGATAATCAAGCTACAGTAAACTCTGCTAATGATGCCACGTCACCTCCGTTACTGTTGCTAATCCCTCGTTAGTTCAAGAACCGATTCAAAATTGAAATTCCAAATATGGCATACAACAAAAGTTTTCACACAATAAAACAAAAATGTTCGGACAATGCCAAATATGGCATAGGCAATTATGGTGTAGATGACACAAATTTATAAATTGCTTAAATGCCCAAATTAGATAAAACAGAACATAAAAAAAAGAAAAGGAAAAGAAAGGGAAAAAGAAGAAACCCCCCCCTTCCCCCCTGGGCCGAAAGGCCCAGCTAGCCACCGCCCCTGCCACCTGGCCCACCCGGCCGAACCGGCCCGCCTCCCCCTGCCGCCTCCTTTCCCTGTTCCCCCGACCCGGGTCGGAACAGGGGTG
>NC_041385.1:806302402-806327095 GCF_002162155.2 Triticum dicoccoides
TCGCCCCCATGCTCGCCCTCGGCCCCCGCGCCTCTCCCTCTCCCCTCCAGATCCATCTCCCCCTCGTTCCCCACCGCAACCGAGCGCCGCCATGGCCTCGCCGCCGTGAATCGCGCGGCCACAGTCGCCGCCTCGCCGTGCCTGCGTGTCCGTCGACGCCTCCATCGTCTTCCTCGTCCACCGGAGGCCTCAGCTGGAGCGGGGGAGCCCCGAATCACCGGATCCCCTTCGTCCACATCTCCGGCTGCCGCGTTCTTCACCAACTCCGGCGACACCCCTCTGCTGCTACTAAGCCACCAAGGGCCACCGTGCGTGCCGCTAGGTGAGCTGCCTCCCCCCCGCTGCCCTCTAGCTCCCCTAGCTCACGCTCTAGCTAGCTCGGTGTCGCGCCCGAGAGCTCACCGCCGCCGATCGCTTCGCCACTGTGGCCATGGCCTCTGTCGTGCTCGCCTGAGAACGGCATCGTGCTCCTGATGCTCACCGGAGCCCTACGCGCCCGCGCACTAGCCTCCCCGTGCCTCCTAACGTGTTGCCCGCCGGGAACCCGACTGCGCCGCCGCCTGCGCGCGTCGCCGGCGCCCTTCCGGTGACCAAATGGCCACGGGGCCGAGCCCTTTGAGCTCTGCGCGACGCGCAGCTCCTCCCTAGCCTTCCCGTGAGCCCCGACGCGCGCTGCGTCGCCGTCTTCCTCTCACGCCCGAACCACCTCGCCGCCGTCGAGCCTGTAGCGCTCGATTCCGGCCACCCCCGCCGACGTGCTCCCCTCCATCGGACGCGACGCGAAGAGTGAAGGAAATATGCCCTAGAGGCAATAATAAAGTTATTATTTATTTCCTTATATCATGATAAATATTTATTATTCATGCTAGAATTGTATTAACCGGAAACATAATACATGTGTGAATACATAGACAAACAGAGTGTCACTAGTATGCCTCTACTTGACTAGCTCGTTAATCAAAGATGGTTATGTTTCCTAACCATGGACAAAAGAGTTGTTATTTGAGTAACGAGGTCACATCATTAGTTGAATGATCTGATTGACATGACCTATTCCATTAGCTTAGCACCTGATCGTTTAGTATGTTGCTATTGCTTTCTTCATGACTTATACATGTTCCTATAACTATGAGATTATGCAACTCCCGTTTGCCGGAGGAACACCTTGGGTGCTACCAAACGTCACAACGTAACTGGGTGATTATAAAGGAGCATTACAGGTGTCTCCAAAAGTAGATGTTGGGTTGGCGTATTTCGAGATTAGGATTTGTCACTCCGATTGTCGGAGAGGTATCTCTGGGCCCTCTCGGTAATGCACATCACATAAGCCTTGCAAGCACTGCAACTAATATGTTAGTTGTGAGATGATGTATTACGTAACGAGTAAAGAGACTTGCCAGTAACGAGATTGAACTAGGTATTGGATACCGACGATCGAATCTCGGGCAAGTAACATACCGATGACAAAGGGAACAACGTATGTTGTTATGCGGTCTGACCGATAAAGATCTTCGTAGAATATGTAGGAGCCAATATGGGCATCCAGGTCCCGCTATTGGTTATTGACCGGAGACGTGTCTCGGTCATGTCTACATTGTTCTCGAACCCGTAGGGTCCGCACGCTTAAGGTTACGATGACAGTTATATTATGAGTTTACATGTTTTGATGTACCGAAGGAGTTCGGAGTCCCGGATGAGATTGGGGACATGACGAGGAGTCTCGAAATGGTCGAGACGTAAAGATTCATATATTGGATGATATGGTTAGGCCAAGGGGTCAAGCCCATGAGGCTTTAGATCGGTGCAAAAGGAGTTTTGCGGAGTCCAGGGGGCCAAACACCGGAGACCCTGGCGTCTGGCCCTGGGCCAGACGCCGAGGCCCATGGCGTCTGGGCCAGACGCCAAGGATTGTGGCGTTTGGTCCTGGAGTCCGAGTGGGACTCTTGCCTTTCGGGAAAAACCGACTTTGAGGAGGCTTTTGCTCCAAGTTTCGACCCCGGGGCTCAACATATAAATAGAGGGGCGGGGCTAGCACCAAAGACACAATAATTGATCCCTTGGATCTCTTAGCCGTGTGCGGTGCCCCCCTCCACCATAGTCCACCTCGATAATATCGTAGCGGTGCTTAGGCGAAGCCCTGCGACGGTAGAACATCAAGATCGTCACCACGCCGTCGTGCTGACGGAACTCTCCCTCGACACTCGGCTGGATCGGAGTTCGAGGGACGTCATCGAGCTGAACGTGTGCTAGAACTCGGAGGTGCCGTAGTTTCGGTGCTTGATCGGTCGGGCCGTGAAGATGTACGACTACATCAACCGCGTTGTGCTAACGCTTCCGCTTATGGTCTACAAGGGTATGTAGACAACACTCTCCCCTCTCGTTGCTATACATCACCATGATCTTGCGTGTGCGTAGGAAATTTTTGAAATTACTACGAAACCCAACAGTGGCATCCGAGCCTAGGTTACTTATGTTGATGTTATATGCACGAGTAGAACACAAGTGAGTTGTGGACGATACAAGTCATACTGCCTACCAGCATGTCATACTTTGGTTCGGCGGTATTGTTGGACGAGACGACCCGGACCAACCTTACGCGTACGCTTACGCGAGACCGGTTCCCTCGACGTGCTTTGCACATAGATGGCTTGCGGGCGACTGTCTCTCCAACTTTAGTTGAACCGAGTATGGCTACGCCTGGTCCTTGAGAAGGTTAAAATGGAGTCTATTTGACAAACTATCGTTGTGGTTTTGATGCGTAGGTGAGATTGGTTCTTACTTAAGCCCGTAGCAGCCACGTAAAACATGCAACAACAAAGTAGAGGACGTCTAACTTGTTTTTGCAGGGCATGTTGTGATGTGATATGGTCAAAGCATGATGCTGAATTTTATTGTATGAGATGATCATGTTTTGTAACCGAGTTATCGGCAACTGGCAGGAGCCATATGGTTGTCGCTTTATTGTATGCAATGCAATCGCGATGTAATGCTTTACTTTATTACTAAACGGTAGTGATAGTCGTGGAAGCATAAGATTGGCGAGACGACAACGATGCTACGATGGAGATCAAGGTGTCACGCCGGTGACGATGGTGATCATGACGGTGCCTTGGAGATGGAGATCACAAGCACAAGATGATGATGGCCATATCATATCACTTATATTGATTGCATGTGATGTTTATCTTTTTATGCATCTTATCTTGCTTTGATTGATGGTAGCATTATAAGATGATCTCTCACTAAATTATCAAGAAGTGTTCTCCCTGAGTATGCACCGTTGCCAAAGTTCGTCGTGCCCAGACACCACGTGATGATCGGGTGTGATAAGCTCTACGTCCATCTACAACGGGTGCAAGCCAGTTTTGCACACGCAGAATACTCAGGTTAAACTTGACGAGCCTAGCATATACAGATATGGCCTCGGAACACGGAGACCGAAAGGTCGAGCGTGAATCATCTAGTAGATATGATCAACATAACGATGTTCACCATTGAAAACTACTCCATCTCACGTGATGATCGGTCATGGTTTAGTTGATTTGGATCACGTAATCACTTAGAGGATTAGAGGGATGTCTATCTAAGTGGGAGTTCTTAAATAATATGATTAATTGAACTTTAATTTATCATGAACTTAGTCCTGGTAGTATTTTGCAAATTATGTTGTAGATCAATAGCTCGCGTTGTTGCTTCCCTGTGTTTATTTTGATATGTTCCTAGAGAAAATCATGTTGAAAAATGTTAGTAGCAATAATGCGGATTGGATCCGTGATCTGAGGTTTATCCTCATTACTGCACAGAAGAATTATGTCCTTGATGCACCGCTAGGTGACGGACCTATTGCAGGAGCAGATGCAGACGTTATGAACGTTTGGCTAGCTCAATATGATGACTACTTGATAGTTTAGTGCACCATGCTTAATGGCTTAGAATCGGGACTTCAACGATGTTTTGAACGTCATGGAGCATCTGAGATGTTCCAGGAGTTGAAGTTAATATTTCAAGCAAATACCCGAGTTGAGAGATATGTAGTCTCCAACAAGTTCTATAGCTAAAAGATGGAGGAGAATCGCTCAACTAGTGAGCATGTGCCCAGATTGTCTGAGTACAACAATCGCTTGAATCAAGTGGGAGTTAATCTTCCAGATAAGATAGTGATTGACAGAATTCTCTAGTCACCATCACCAAGTTAGTAGAACTTCGTGATGAACTATGATATGCAAGGGATAACGGAAACAATTCCCAAGCTCTTCGTAATGCGGAAATTGACGAAGGTAGAAATCAAGAAAAACATCAAGTGTTGATGGTAGACAAGACCACTAGTTTCAAGAAAAGGGCAGAGGGAAGAAGGGGAACTTCAAATAGAATGGCAAGCAAGTTGCTGCTCAAGTGAAGAAGCCCAAGTCTGGTCCTAAGCCTGAGACTAAGTGTTTCTACTGCAAAGGGACTGGTCACTGGAAGCGGAACTACCCCAAGTGATTGGCAGATAAGAAGGATGGCAAAGTGAACATAAGTATATTTTATATACATGTTATTGATGTGTACTTTACTAGTGTTTATGGCAACCCCTCAGTATTTGATACTAGTTCAGTTGCTAAGATTAGTAACTCGAAACGGGAGTTGCAGAATAAACAGAGACTAGTTAAGGGTGAAGTGACGATGTGTGTTGGAAGTGGTTCCAAGATTGATATGATCATCATCGCACACTCCCTATACTTTCGGGATTAGTGTTGAACCTGAATAAGTGTTATTTGGTGTTTGCGTTGAGCATGAATATGATTTGATCATGTTTATTGTAATACGGTTATTCATTTAAGTAAGAGAATAAATTGTTGTTCTGTTTACATGAATAAAACCTTATATGGTTACACACCCAATGAAAATAGTTCGTTGGATCTCGATCGTAGTGATACACATAATCATAATATTGAAACCAAAAGATGCAAAGTTAATAATGATAGTGCAATTATTTGTAGCACTGCCGTTTAGGTCATATTGGTGTAAAGCGCATGAAGAAACTCCATGCTGATGGGATTTTGGAATCACTTGATTATGAATCACTTGATGCTTGCGAACCATGTCTTTTGGGCAAGATGACTAAAACGCCGTTCTCCGGAACAATGAAGCAAGCAACAGATTTGTTGGAGATCATACATACTGATGTATGTGGTCCGGTGAATATTAAAGCTTGCAGCAGGTATCATTATTTTCTGACCTTCACAGATGATTTGAGCAGATATGGGGATATCTACTTGATGAAACATAAGTTTGAAACATTTGAACAGTTCAAAGAATTTCAGAGTGAAGTGGAAAATCATCGTGACAAGAAAATAAAGTTTCTACGATCTGATCGCGGAGACAAATATTTGAGTTACGAGTTTGGTCTTCAATTAAAACAATGTGGAATAGTTTCACAAACTCATGCCACATGGAACACCACAGCATAATGGTGTGTCCGAACGTCATAACCGTACTTTATTAGATATATAGTGCAATCTATGATGTCTCTTACGGATCTACCACTATCGTTTTGGGGTTATGCATTAAAGACAGCTACATTCACATTAAATAGGGCACCATCTAAATCCGTTGAGGCGACACCATATGAACTATGGTTTGGCAAGAAACCTAAGCTGTCATTTCTTAAAGTTTGGGGTTGCAATGCTTATATGAAAAAATTTCATCCTGATAAGCTCAAACTCAAATCGGAGAAGTGCGTCTTCATAGGATATCCAGAGGAAACTATTGGATACACCTTCTACCACAGATCCGAAGGCAAGACTTTTTTTGCTAAATTCGGAAACTTTCTGGAGAAGGGGTTTCTCTTGAAAGAAGTGAGTGGGAGGAAAGTAGAACTTGACGAGGTAACTGTACCTGCTCCCTTATTGGAAAGTAGTACATCACAGAAAACTGTTTTTGTGACACCTACACCAGTTAGTGAGGAAGCTAATGATGATGATCATGAAACTTCAGAACAAGATACTACTGAACCTCGTAGATCAACCAGAGTAAGATCCGTGCCAGAGTGGTATGGTAATCCTGTTCTGAAAGTCATGCTACTAGATCATGATGAAACCTACGAACTATGAAGAAGCGATGATGAGCCCAGATTCCGCAAAGTGGCTTGAAGCCATGAAATCTGAGATGGGATCCATGTATGAGAACAAAGTATGGACTTTGGTTGACTTGCCCGATGATCGGCAAGCAATTGAGAATAAATGGATCTTTAAGAAGAAGACTGACGCTGATGGTAATGTTACTGTCTACAAAGCTCGACTTGTCGCAAAAGGTTTTCGGCAAGTTCAAGGGATTGACTACGATGAGACCTTCTCACCCGTAGCGATGCTTAAGTCCGTCTGAATCATGTTAGCAATTGCCGCATTTTATGATTATGAAATTTGGCAGATGGATGTCAAAACTGCATTCCTGAATGGATTTCTGGAAGAAGAGTTGTATATGATGCAACCGGAAGGTTTTGTCGATCCAAAGGGAGCTAACAAAGTGTGCAAGCTCCAGCGATCCATTTATGGACTGGTGCAAGCCTCTCGGAGTTGGAATAAACGTTTTGATAGTGTGATCAAAGCATTTGGTTTTATACAGACTTTCGGAGAAGCCTGTATTTACAAGAAAGTGAGTGGGAGCTCTACAACATTTCTGATAAGTATATGTGAATGACATATTGTTGATCAGAAATAATGTAGAATTATTCTGTAAAGCATAAAAGTAGTGTTTGAAAGGAGTTTTCAAAGAAAGACTTCGGTGAAGCTGCTTACATATTGAGTTTCAAGATCTATAGAGATAGATCAAGACGCTTGATAAGTTTTTTCAATGAGTACATACCTTGACAAGATTTTGAAGTAGTTCAAAATGGAACAGTCAAAGAAAGAGTTCTTGCCTGTGTTACAAGGTGTGAAGTTGAGTAAGACTCAAAGCCCGACCACGGCAAAAAATAGAAAGAGAATGAAAGTCATTTCCTATGCCTCAGTCATAGGTTCTATAAAGTATGCCATGCTGTGTACCAGATCTATTGTATACCCTGCACTGAGTTTGGCAAGGAAGTACAATAGTGATCTAGGAGTAGATCACTGGACAGCGGGCAAAATTGTCCTTAGTGGAATAAGGATATGTTTCTCTATTATGGAAGTGAAAAAAGGTTCGTCGTAAAGGGTTACGCCGATGCAAGTTTGACACTAATCTAGATGACTCTAAGTCTCGATCTAGATACATATTGAAAGTGGGAGCAATTAGCTAGAGTAGCTCCATGCAGAGCATTGTTGACATAGAAATTTGCAAAATACATGAGGATCTGAATGTGGCAGACCCGTTGACTAAGATTCTCTCACAAGCAAAACATGATCACACCTTAGTACTCCTTGGGTGTTAATCACATAGCGATGTGAACTAGATTACTGAATCTAGTAAACCCTTTGGGTGTTGGTCACATAGAGATGTGAACTATGGGTGTTAATCACATGGTGATGTGAACTATTGCTGTTAAATCACATGGCGATGTGAACTAGATTATTGACTCTAGTGCAAGTGGGAGACTGAAGGAAATATGCCCTAGAGGCAATAATAAAGTTATTATTTATTTCCTTATATCATGATAAATATTTATTATTCATGCTAGAATTGTATTAACCGGAAACATAATACATGTGTGAATACATAGACAAACAGAGTGTCACTAGTATGCCTCTACTTGACTAGCTCGTTAATCAAAGATGGTTATGTTTCCTAACCATGGACAAAAGAGTTGTTATTTGAGTAACGAGGTCACATCATTAGTTGAATGATCTGATTGACATGACCTATTCCATTAGCTTAGCACCTGATCGTTTAGTATGTTGCTATTGCTTTCTTCATGACTTATACATGTTCCTATAACTATGAGATTATGCAACTCCCGTTTGCCGGAGGAACACCTTGGGTGCTACCAAACATCACAACGTAACTAGGTGATTATAAAGGAGCATTACAGGTGTCTCCAAAAGTAGATGTTGGGTTGGCGTATTTCGAGATTAGGATTTGTCACTCCGATTATCGGAGAGGTATCTCTGGGCCCTCTCGGTAATGCACATCACATAAGCCTTGCAAGCACTGCAACTAATATGTTAGTTGTGAGATGATGTATTACGGAACGAGTAAAGAGACTTGCCAGTAACGAGATTGAACTAGGTATTGGATACCGACGATCGAATCTCGGGCAAGTAACATACCGATGACAAAGGGAACAACGTATGTTGTTATGCGGTCCGATAAAGATCTTCGTAGAATATGTAGGAGCCAATATGGGCATCCAGGTCCCGCTATTGGTTATTGACCGGAGACGTGTCTCGGTCATGTCTACATTGTTCTCGAACCCGTAGGGTCTGCACGCTTAAGGTTACGATGACAGTTATATTATGAGTTTACATGTTTTGATGTACCGAAGGAGTTCGGAGTCCCGGATGAGATTGGGGACATGACGAGGAGTCTCGAAATGGTCGAGACGTAAAGATTCATATATTGGATGATATGGTTAGGCCAAGGGGTCAAGCCCATGAGGCTTTAGATCGGTGCAAAAGGAGTTTTGCGGAGTCCAGGGGGCCAAACGCCGGAGACCCTGGCGTCTGGCCCTGGGCCAGACGCCGAGGCCCATGGCGTCTGGGCCAGACGCCAAGGATTGTGGCGTTTGGTCCTGGAGTCCGAGTGGGACTCTTGCCTTTCGGGAAAAACCGACTTTGAGGAGGCTTTTGCTCCAAGTTTCGACCCCGGGGCTCAACATATAAATAGAGGGGCAGGGCTAGCACCAAAGACACAATAATTGATCCCTTGGATCTCTTAGCCGTGTGCGGTGCCCCCCTCCACCATAGTCCACCTCGATAATATCGTAGCGGTGCTTAGGCGAAGCCCTGCGACGGTAGAACATCAAGATCGTCACCACGCCGTCGTGCTGACGGAACTCTCCCTCGACACTCGGCTGGATCGGAGTTCGAGGGACGTCATCGAGCTGAACGTGTGCTAGAACTCGGAGGTGTCGTAGTTTCGGTGCTTGATCGGTCGGGCCGTGAAGACGTACGACTACATCAACCGCGTTGTGCTAACGCTTCCGCTTACGGTCTACAAGGGTATGTAGACAACACTCTCCCCTCTCGTTGCTATACATCACCATGATCTTGCGTGTGCGTAGGAAATTTTTTGAAATTACTACGAAACCCAACAAAGAGGCCGTTCCAGAGAGCCTGGCCGCGCTCGATTTGGTGCCCCATGGGCGAAATTCGACGCTCGCCCGAGCTGCGCCGCCACGAAAACGAACTCGCCGGCGTCTAAACGCCGGACGGCTGACGTGGCATGCATGGGGCCCCACCCTGGGTCACTGCCAGTGGGCCTGGGGGCCCCAACTGGCCAAGTTGACCGGGTCAACTACGCTGATGTGGCAGCTACTGCCACTGACATGCGGGCCCCATCCCATAAAACAAATAAAAACAAATAGATAAACTGCTAATTAATTAAATTAATTAATTAAAACCTAATCTCTCACTGACTACTGGGCCCTACCTGCTAATTAACCTATTTAGTTAGTTTTAAAAAAAACTCTGTTAGTACCCTGTCAATGACATGTGGGTCCCACTGGACCCACCCGTCTGGTTTGACTGGTCAACCGACCAGTTGACATGCTGACATCACTCTGATGTCATGCTAACGTCATCATTTACTATTCTGGATAATGTTGGATTTAAATAATTAATTAAATTCCTGAAAATGAGTTAAATATGTAGAAAATCATATCTTTTAATCCGTAACTCGGATGAAAATACTTTCTACATGAAAGTTGCTGAGAACAACGAGACGAACCCGGATACGCAGCCCGTTCGTCCACCACACACCTCTAACATATCAAACACGCAACTTTCCCCCTCCGGTTCATCTGTCCGAAAACGCGAAACACCGGGAATACTTTCCCGGATGTTTCCCCCCTTCGTCGGTATCACCTACTACCGCGATTGGGCACACCTAGCATCGTTACTTGTCATGTCATGCATCGATATGCATTTGTTTGCATTGTATTCATTGTTTCTTCCCCCTCTTCTCTCCGGTAGACCACGAGACCGACGCTGCTGCTGCCCAGTTCGACTATGGAGTTGACGACCCCTCCTTCTTGCCAGAGCAACCAGGCAAGCCCCCCCCTTGATCACCAGATATCGCCTATTCTCCTCTATACTGCTTGCATTAGAGTAGTGTAGCATGTTACTGCTTTCCGTTAATCCTATTCTGATGCATAGCCTGTCATTGTTTCTACAGTCATTGATACCCTACCCGCAATCCTAAATGCTTAGTATAGGATGCTAGTTTATCATCATTGGCCCTACATTCTTGTCAGTCTGCCTTGCTATACTATTGGGCCGTGATCACTCGGGAGGTGATAACGGGTATATACTATACATACATACATACTATACAGATGGTGACTAAAGTCGGGTCAGCTCGATGAGTACCCGCAAGTGATTCTGATGAGGGGGCTGAAAGGACAGGTGGCTCCATCCTGGTAGAGGTGGGCCTGGGTTCCCGACGGCCCCCAACTGTTACTTTGTGGCGGAGCGGCAGGGCAGGTTGAGACCACCTAGGAGACAGGTGGGCCTGGCCCTGGTCGGCGTTCGCGGATACTTAACACGCTTAACGAGATCTTGGTATTTGATCTGAGTCTGGCCATTTGGTCTATACGCACTAACCATCTACGTGGGAGTAGTTATGGGTATCCTGACGTCGTGGTATCAGCCGAAGCACTTCAGACGTCAGCGACGGAGCGGCGCGCGCCGGATTGGACTGGAACGCCTGCTAGGCTAGGTCTGCTTCCGGCCGCCCTCGCAACGTGCAGGTGTGCTATGGGCGATGGGCCCAGACCCCTGTGCGCTTAGGTTTAGACCGGCGTGCTGGCCTCTCTATTGTGCCTAGGTGGGGCTGCGACGTGTTGATCTTCCGAGGCCGGGCATGACCCAGGAAAGTGTGTCCGGCCAAATGGGATCAAGCGTGTTGGGTTATGTGGTGCACCCCTGCAGGGAAGTTAATCTATTCGAATAGCCGTGATCTTCGGTAACAGGACGACTTGGAGTTGTACCTTGACCTTATGACAACTAGAACCGGATACGTAATAAAAAAACACCCTTCCAAGTTCCACAGACAACCCGGTGATCGCTTTTCCACAGGGCAACGAGGGGAGGATCGCCGGGTAGGATTATGCTATGCGATGCTACTGGAGATGCTACTGGAGATGCTACTTGGAGATGCTACTTGGAGGACTTCAATCTACTCTCTTCTACATGCTGCGAGACGGAGGCTGCCAGAAGCGTAGTCTTCGATAGGACTAGCTATCCCCCTCTTATTCTGGCATTCTGTAGTTCAGTCCACCGATATGGCCTCCTTACACATATACCCATGCATATGTAGTGTAGTTCCTTGCTTGCGAGTACTTTGGATGAGTACTCATGGTTGCTTTCTCCCCCCTTTTTTCCCTTTTCCTTTCTTTCTGGTTGTCGCAACCAGATGCTGGAGTCCAGGAGCCAGACGCCACCGTCGACGATGACTCCTACTACACCGGAGGTGCCTACTGCTACGCGCAGCCCACTGACGACGACCAAGAGTAGTTAGGAGGATCCCAGGCAGGAGGCCTGCGCCTCTTTCGATCTGTATCCCAGTTTGTGCTAGCCATCTTATTGCAACTTGTTTAACTTATGTCTGTACTCAGATATTGTTGCTTCCGCTGACTCGTCTATGCTCGAGCACTTGTATTCGAGCCCTCGAGGCCCCTGGCTTGTATTATGATGCTTGTATGACTTATTTATGTTTTAGAGTTGTGTTGTGATATCTTCCCGTGAGTCCCTGATCTTGATCGTACACATTTGCGTGCATGATTAGTGTACGATTGAATCGGGGCGTCACACCCTGTCGGCTTGGCCGACACCGGCGTGGTGGCGCTTGTGGGTGCCACCTGACCTTCCAGGAGGGCGTCGGGGGCTATCCTTCCTCTCGCCTCATCGTGTACCGGGGGAAACCCTTGGCAACAGCGTCGTCATCGTCGCAATTCTTCTTGGAGGTGTTGATAGGTGCCGACGCTTCGGAGTCTTGAAGCCTAGTGAGAGATCCTGGTGGGCGCAGCGATCGCGAGGCTTCTTCGTTTTTTGTTGATCTGCCGTTGTCGGCATTTGTTTCTTTTGCTCTTTCTCTGTCGTTTCCTTTTGGGCGTGACTGTGCACCTATCCTTGTATGGCTCGGTAGGTTGCTTTGTATACAAAGCGGGGGGAAACCCTTTTTCGGTATTTCCGGATGCACCCAGGGAGCTCTGCCATGTACCGCTCATTGGTGCGCCGCCTCAAGCCGCTCAAATTCCTCCCAGTTATCCCGCACCTTGCGGCGGGAGACCACTCGGGGCTCGATATCAATGAACGCTGGAGCTCACAGCTGCCAAGGGGGAAGTTGATATTCGCTCGACTGCTGTAGAGGCTCATGACCTTCTTGCCGTATGCCCATGCCGCCAGCTCATCCGCCTGGAAGGAGACAAGCCAGTACCAGTGACTGGTGTCGCTTCCCTCTATTTCCAAAGCCCATGTCCCCACCACCGCTGCAGCACGTTGTGGTACTTCTTCGGCGGTGGCTACGACATGTTGGTGGTGAAGGAGTAGGAGCGGGCACCACCGCGTGCTCAAATCGGGTGTGTGCCTCGGCCTCCGGCACTTCGGATTGGCGGCAGTGACCTCTGTCGACTATATCCTACCATTTTTTGGGTGGCACTGGCTGATTGAAGTGTATGGGGGGTGTGAGGGTGGCTATGGTGTGGGCGGGAGGGCCGGCGACAGGGGGAGGGGGGAGCGAGGGAGATGGGCGTCGCTCGGGAGGATATTTTCTTCTTCTGAGAAGTGACAGTAGTTGAGTAAATATAAACGGGTGATCGACGTGATGAGTACTTCTTTTGAGGGGTTAAAGCCGACAAGAGATCAGAAATGTCCAGTTAAACCCCTCAAAACTAGTTTTGAGGGATCGATTAAGGATGCCCTAATATATGGTGGAATCCTAAAATCAACTGTGTATCTCTTCCTCTCTTCCCTCCAGGTGGACGACCACTCCGTCTCCGAGCACGCCCATATGGCCGAAACCGCCTACAACTACTTTGCCAACGTCCTTGGCTCCTCCGAAGAGCGCGCCTTCTCCCTGAACCTGTCCCTCTTGTGCACGGAATCATTCGACCTAACCGACTTGGAGACACCTTTCACCGAGGACGAGATTTGGAGGCCATCAAATGCCTACTAACCGGAAAAGCTCCCGGCCCAGATGGGTTCACAGCCGAATTCCTTCTTGCTTGCTGGGATATTATCAAGCATGACATTTGCGAGGCATTCGACAAGTTATACACCGCCAACGGGCGAGGTTTTCAGAAACTCAACGAAGCGCTCCTCACTCTTCTACCCAAACGCCCGGACACCGCCGCCTTATCGGACTACCGCCCCATTAGCCTCATCCACCTCATTGCAAAGCTCTTTGCAAAGGTGTTGTCTCTTCGGCTTGCACCTCGTCTTGGGGCCATTGTCTCGACCAACCAAAGTGCCTTTATCGCTGGCCGGTGTATTCACGACAACTTCCTGCTCGTCCAGCAGACGACACTCCTCCTCCACAACCTCAAGGTCCCCCGCATGCTTCTCAAGCTTGACATCGCGCGGGATTTCGACAGCGTCTCCTGGCCCTTTCTCCTCCAAACCCTACATCAACTTGGTTTTGACCAACGTTGGCGTGACTGGATATCGATCCTTCTATCCACCGCCTCCACCCGCGTCATGATCAACGGCCACCCGGGCCCCCGCATTGACCACGCATGTGGCCTTCGCCAGGGCGACCCGTTTTCTCCGATGCTCTTCACTATCATCATCGATGTTCTTAACTCCATGCTCATCCGTGCCGTCGAGCTTGGCCTCATCCAGCGGCTTACTACGAGACACGCGGCCTCTAGCATCTCTCTTTATGCCGACGACGTCGTCATCTTCTGTCACCCGAACCACCACGATGTTTCTGCTGTCCGCGAGCTTCTACGTGTCTTTGGGATGGCCTCCGGGCTCCGCACCAACTACAACAAGTGTTCGACCACTCCCATCCAGTGCAATGACGAGGACATAGCGACCATTGCTGCCGAGATGAAATGCCCGGTGAACCAGTTCCCTATCCAGTACTTGGGACTTCATTTGTCCATCTGCAAGCCTTCTACCACGAGCCTCATGCCGATTATCCACAAGCTGGAGCGGAAGCTTTCCACTTGGCGCACCTCCCTCCTCTCTCGAGGAGACCGCCTCGCTCTCGTCCGGCACGTCCTATGTGCCATCCCCATGCACTTCCTCACCGCCATAGCCTTCAACCCCTCCATCCTCAAGCAAGCCAACCAGATCATTCATGGGTTCCTTTGGGCTTGAAGCACCGATGCCAAAGGCGGCCAAAGCTTGGTCAACTAGTAAAGAGTGTGCCGCTCACTCTCCCTCGGAGGCCTCGGTGTCCGTGACCTACAGCGCACCGGCATCGCGCTCAGAACTCGCTGGTTATGGCTCAAGTACACTGATACGTCGCGCCCGTGGAGCCACCTGCACATCCCTCATGACCCCGCCATCTCGGCCATCTTCAGTGCGTCTACCACTTGGACACTCGGCGACGGACGCGCATGTAGGTTTTGGGGTGACCACTGGATCAATGGTAGGTCGGTCGCCGACATCGCCCCGCTCGTCCTTGCTCTTGTTCCTCGGCGGCGACGCAAGAACCGCACGGTGCAATACGGCCTTCTCTAGCGCTCTTGGGTCCGGGACATCCAGTACGTCGACCTCTGGCGCTGCGTGCGTCAGGTCTCTCTCTCTGACTCCCCCGACTCCCTCCAATGGCGCTGGACCTCTTCTGCCACCTACTCGGCCAGCTCGTGTTACCAGGCGCTTTTCCTCGGCGCTTGTCAGGACCCTCGCTGGCGGCTCACATGGAAGCCATGGGCTCCCCTCTGCATAAAACTCTTCATGTGGCTTGCCTTGCAAGACCGATGCTGGACGGCCGTACGACTCGCTCGACATGGCCTCCCGCACGAGGACTCATGCACCTTCTGTGATAGGAAGAAGAGACGATGCAACATATCCTGGTGGGCTGCCCCTTCTCCCGCCAAATATGGCACGAGGTCCTTGGTTGGGTTCGCTCGACCGCCGGAATTCCGAGCAGCAATGATGACTTCTTCACCTGGTGGGAGACGTCCTGCAACCGCTCACCATCACCCACGCGCAAAGGTTTGGCCTCCCTTATCATCCTCACGGCCTGGTGGCTTTGGAAGCACCGGAACGCTTGCATCTTCGACGGCGAGCAGCCCTCCATCACCCGGCTTTCCGACACCATTCGAGACGAAGCATGCTTGTGGGCCAAGGCCGGCGCCAACGGACTGCATAACATCATCCCCGAGAGATAGCATTATAAGTTTTCGGGGCTGAGCAACCCCATGTCCGTTCTGCTCCTGGCTCGCTTTCATGCCTTCTTGTGTACATGACTTAGCGAGCTCTTGTAATCCCATGCTGTACAAACCATTCTCCTATCAATGAAAAGATACGCATCCTCTGCGAATTCGCGAAAAAAAATCTCTTCTTCTCTTTTGGGGGTTTGCAAGTTAGCGCCATATCGAATCTCACCCGCGGGAATCCTGCTATGATCATTTTCAGATGCTGCCCTGTCATCTCACGTACTACAGCTCTCCCTCGTCCTCCTCAGGAGACGAAGCTTCCGCGAAGCTGCCCGGCCAGCCATCATCTCGCCTGTCTCCACCGGTGGAGTCGACGTACGGGCGCCGCTCGTGACCGACTTGTGCACCACCACCACCGGCGCTACCCACCCAACTGCGCACAGCACGGCACGAAAGCGTATCAAAGTATTTGTAGCCTGACTTTCGTGTCGACACGACACGCACCGGCCGCAAACCGCGTTGAAACTCGAGAACAGGTACAGCCATACATACACAAGCGCTGTTATTTGTTTGGCTCGTTCGCACTCCCGTCCCATGCATGCATCTCATCCTCACGTCTGATATACAGTAATAAGGAAGAAACAAGCACGTATTGGTGATGTGTTTTCGGTGGATGATGCGCTGACCGTCGCTGTTGGTCAGTAGAATCAACCGATCCCTCTCGGCCACTGAAACAAGTTACTACCAACTTTGTGCGTGTCGAGCGAGGTTGTGGCGAGCGTGAGCGATCCAAATGGGTCCGGGCTTGTTTCAGAAGAAACCGGTCCGTTTAATTTGTTTCCTCTGAATTTTGTCCTTGCCAGACTTCAGCTTTGCTCGTGTATGAATGCGGTGCATCAAGGACTGGACCATGGCATGGATGGATGCATGTACCTGTCCATGGACGACAGACAGCAAAGGACTGCTTAATAAAGAGCGGCCGCAAATTATGCAGCAGCGGCAGCGCTAGTACATACCTTCCTCCCGGCCTCTTCTTTCACGGCCGCAACCATTGTTAACTAACATAACACAAGCCCGTCGCCGCCGGATTCGCCGTAATCTGTTCAGACCAAAGAACTCGTCTCCGTCCCAAGTCTTTTGGAAGCTCGTACATGCTCCAATCCAATCCAAAGAACGAGCAGAAAGGCACGTATTCTGGCGTACCTGCCAAGCCTTATCTGCAGCCAACTTGCGCAACGGCATACGGGTTCGGCCACTGCCAGTGCCGCCGGAATGAATGGATCAGCTCGGAACGTTGATAAGTGTGTGCTGGGCACGGCAAAAACAAATGTCATGGACAGTTTTGTCGTTTGGGTCGAGCATGAAACCAAGCGAGCAGGCCTTCACTGTCTGCGTCGATTCGCTTCCTGGTAAGTTTCTTGGGCGGACCCGGTCGTCGAGCGGGCAAGCACGAGACCGGCGGCCGGCGGAGAGGCCGGCCACATCGTCATGAGATGAGATCAATTCCGGCGAGTCTAGTGACGGGGCCTGGTCCACGGGTCGCGAGCACGTGAAAATCGCGCTCAAAGTTCCTCGCGAAAGGCTCATCACTGATGCCGACTTGGCAAAATCAGCAACGCCTTCAGGCACCGTGTCGATCGTATGGACTTGTGACATGTGCGTGCCGTAGCTGGCTGGTGACCCGCACGCACTAGCTGCTTGCCGGCCGATGCACCGGCTGAGCCGACTTCCTCCGGTCGCGCTGCCGCTGCCGCTCCTACCTGCAGTCGTCGCCGTCGGCGTCAACGGGCCGCGGCGCTCTCCCGGCTTCTTGGAACTGCGTTTGCGTCCACTACAACATTAGAAGCCTGTTTTATTTTATACCGCATCCGTCCTACAATATAAGATCAGTTTTCAAACTATATTAGCTTGAAAAACATTCTTGTATTGTCACGCGGAGGAAGTACTAATCTCCCGTTATCGGCTTCCAGTGGTGCAGCGTAGCCGGTTTTTGTAGGTTTGTCTAAAAAAACCTATCTAGTTTTGTGGGCTTTTTCTTTCTATTCCGGGACTTTTTCCTTTTTTTTTGCGGGTGAAATTTCCAGGGCTGGTTTTGTGGGTGGAGCCACAAGCACGCGGACGAATTTTCCCTAAAAAACACGGGGAAGGGGAAGTGCAATGCTCTTTTTCCCCCTTCAAATTTGCTGTGTTTTATTTTAATTACATCAAAGGTTGTTTTAAGTTAGTTTACGTGTACCGATCATGCAAACCCAGATGGCCAGAGTATTAAGTGGTTATTTGAATAGGCCGTAAGTTTAGTTTGGAAGGGCGGCGGTGGTGCATTTTGTCGGAGAAACAACACAAACATGGATGGGGCTAGAGGGATGGCCGAGGCAGCGGCTAGACCGGCGGTTGGGGGGCGGTTCCGGGTAGGGTGAGGCACGTTTGGTGGTTTGAGAAGAAGAAGAGGCGAGAAAGAAGAAGGTCCATGCGACGTACGATATTTCACCCGACGGTACAACAGTCGACCGACCCTTATTGGAAAACCAGTCGACTTACATGTAGCCGCACCCGATTTGTTTTTGGTTGATGATGCGCTGACCGTCGCTGTTGGTCAGTAATCTATCGATCACTCTCAGACCATGGCGACAAGTTACGGACATGGTGCGTGTCGGGCGAGGTGTAGCCGTGTAGGGAGCGTGAGCGATCCAACTGGGTGTGGGCTTGTTTTAGAAGAAACCGCTCCGACGCCTGCCTTTTTTGTTTGTTTCCTCTGAATTCTGTGAGATCGCAGACAGAACAGCTCGCCGGTGTACGAATACGGTGCGTCAATGCAGAAAAATGGTAGCCCTGACTGATCGATCGTTCGATCGGCACGGATGCTACTTATAGCCCTAGCAAGTGTGCGACGACTGGACCATGGATGCATGTAGTACTACCGATCATGGTCGAGAGACAGCGCAGGACTACTTAATAGAGAGCGGCCGCAAATTATGCAGCGGCGCTAGTACTACATACACAGACACAGTGAACATGGCTCGCCGCCGCTGCGTAGCGGTATTGTGGTCGCCGGACTAGCTAGTCAGATAGCCTGGTTGATTACTAATGTGGCATGGTACCTACCCTGCTCCTGGTCTGTTTTTCACGGCCGCAACCATTGTTAACTAGCACAGGTCCGTCACCGCCGGATTTGCCGTAATCATCTCTTCAGACCAAAGAACTCGTCTCCGTCCCAAGTTTTCGGAAGCTCGTACGTAGGAGTACGTGCTACCTGCTACGTGCTCCCATCCAAATCCAAAGGGTTGAGAAGGTTTTCTGCCGTAGCTGCGAGGCCTTATCTGCAGCCAGCTTGCGCCGGAAGCCGGCCGCGTCGTCATGAGATGAGATTGATTCCGGCGAGTCTAGTGACGGGGCCTGGTCCACGGGTCGCGAGCACGTGAAAATCGCGCTCAAAGTTCCTCGCGAAAGGCTCGTCAGTGATGCCGGCTTGGCAAAATCAGCAATGCTTTCAGGCACCGTGTCGATCGTACGGACTTGTAGCGTCTCCGTGCTGTAGCCGGCTGGCGACGCGCACCCGCGGAGGGCGTGTGCAACGCGCTGGTAGCTGCTTGCCGACCGATGCACGGCGGCAGAGCCGACGACTTCCTCCGGTCGCGCTGCCGCTCTACGTACGTGCAGTCGTCGCCGTCTGCGTCAACCGGCGGCGGCGCTCTCCCGGCTTCTTGGAACTGCGTTTGCGTCCACTACAAGCCGATTTTATACCAATCTCCCGCTATATTCTCACTTCAAGCTCACCATCGCGTGGTAGCATAGCCTTCTACCGCGAGGGCTATGTCTCGCCCGTAACGATTCTTAATATTAACTACTGCGCCGTTGGTGTTGAGTTTCTTAGAAACATTACTCGCTCCGTTTCAAATATGAGGTGTATTACATTTTTAAAAAGTCAAATGTTTTTAAGTTTGATCAAACTTATAGAGAAATATATCAAAATCCATAATACCAAATTGGTATAATTAGATTCATCATGAAATGAATTTCCATATTTTTTTTGTTTAATACTATTGTGGAAGCTGACATTTTTGACTCTAAACTTGGTCAAAGTTACAGAAATTTGACTTTCCAAAAAACAAATACCCTTATATTTTTGGAATTGATGAAATATTTAGTTCGGCAGGCGGGGAGATGATGGAGTGTTTTTTTTATAACTCGATGATTTGGTGGGCCTTTCTCGATGTGATTCTATGTAATCCGCTAAGAAACCCGTATTTATGTGGGGAAAATTCTGTGCGGTAGCTGCATATACTATATTGATGCTACAATATCACATGGTGACGTTTCTTTTTTCTAGGTGGTAGGAGAGTGCGCGGGATTGATATGTTTTTACGGGCGGTTGCTGCTGATTGATTTGAAAAATAATTAGCCCGATCAAAATCTTAAACCTAATTTATAATTGAATACCTCAATCGAATTGAAGAGCTTCAAAATTAGGGAACAATAGTTGAACGGGAGAGCTCCTTGAGAAATTGTTGACCCAGCCAAAATTGAGTGACTTAATTTTGTTTTTTGATACATTTATACTTCATCATACACAATGTATATTTTTTTGTATACATATAAAATATATTCATATACATGCTTAATATTTTTAAATACATGTTAAAATTTTACAAAACATGTTTTGAATATATTTTCAAATACATGTTAACACATTTTTCAAATGATCAAGACAATCTTTTGAAATATGAATTTTTTAATGAAGAATGTACAAGCATTTTTTGAAAATGACACGAGCACAATTTTGAAACATTTCAAACTTTAATGACGTGCATTTTTCTAAAAATACTACCAAAAATGGCCCGTGCGTTGCAACGGTAGAAAGAATTCTTCCTCGTCTCTGGCTCATGGCATTGATTTTTTTTTTGCGAGAAAACTTTCAATCATGACAGTACAACGAACACCAGAAAATGTATTTAATTTATTTATATTCAAAACATGTTTAACGTCCGATCTATTCATCTTCTGATTATTTTTTTGCTAAATATGACGTACATTTTAAATACAAGAGCATTTTAAATATATTTATATAATCATTTTTTGAATGTCAGGTACATTTTTTTTGAAATGTATGACTTTTTTTAAATTTTCATCAGCATTATTTATACATATGAGTAAGAGCATCTCCAACAGACGCCGAACGCGGCGCGCGCAAAAAACAGCTTTAGCGCGCGCCCATCGCCTGGTTTGGCGCGGCGCGCTGCGCCCGCTCCAGCAGCCGCGCTAAAATGCAGCGCGCGTGTGCCGCTCCAGCAGCGCGCGCGCTCGTTCTACAAACTAGAAATGTAGGCATAGATTTTAAAAAAACTAGATAGATTGCATAGATTTTAAACGATACAAAAGGTATTTTACATCCGAAACATAGATTGCATTTAAATAATAAAAACGACAAACGATTAATATAGATTGCATTAAAAAAACTACTCTAAGTCGCTATCATCATCATCACTATCATCCTCGGCGGTGTCATCCGAGGTAGTTAGCCAGATGTCCAGCCACCGCTCATCGTTTCGCGTGAAGAACGAATGCCCACCTGCTGCAACGAGGTCGGACTGCGCATTCGCTAACGCCTTCCGCCGATGCTTGTCCAACCGCGTCGCGCGGCGCCTTCGCGTGTCCTCCTCGCGGCGCCTTGCCCAGTAGGCCTGCTCGTAGGCGACGTCCTTCGGGTGGCGCTGGCGCCACTCCGCCATGACCCGCTCGTCCTCCTGGGCGACAAGGAGGCGGCGATGCCGGTTGGCGTGCTCCGCACGGTCTTCCGCCGTGTTCAGACGAGGCAGAGGGGCGAGGTTGAGCGCTTGCTGGAGCGTGTACACATCTTGGAAGTTCATCTGGCCGCGCGGCTGGCCTAGGCGCCACGCCGCCGCGTCGTACGCGCGGGCGGCCTCGCCCGCCGTCCCGTATGAGCCGAGGCCGAGCCAGAGTTCGCTGGAGCGTATCTCTACGGAGTAGGTGCCGTTGGGGCGCAGGCGGACGCCGCGGTAGCCGGACGCTCCTCGGCGGCGCGGCGGCATGGCGGCGCGGCGGTGGCGGGGCGCTGGAGCGGCGCGGCGGTGGCGGGGCGCTGAAGCGGCGCGTGGCAGAGAGAGAAGAAGAGAAGAGGGAGCGTGGAGAAGGTGCGTGGCGCGCAACACTTTTATAGGCGCGCGAAGCGGTGCGGCAAATCTTGCGCGCGAGCTGGCACCTTTTCGCGCGCGCGCGCAAACGGTTCCCGCGCGCGCTTGTTTCCCGCGGCCGCTGGAGCGCAGCAAACCGCCCCGCGCGCGCTAAAAGCTCTGTTTACTATGCGCGCGTCGTTTGGGGCGGCTGTCGAAGATGCTCTAACATTTTTAGTTTACACAATGAAATATTTCTACTTTTTATATTTACGTTTATAAATTCTTTGTATACATCAGAAACATTTTTTATACATGTTTAACATTTTTAAATGCAAGGTTAACATTTTTAAACACAAAAAAGTAGAAAAATAAAAAAAAATAAGTATGTGAAGAAAACGATGAAAATGGGCATGATGTCAGTGCCTGCTCCTGCAGGCGAGCTGTGCATAGGCCATTGCGGCAGGTGGCCCATAGTCGCGCCCGCCGTTTACAGCGTCGGCTGCCGCCATCCCGTCGTGCAGGTTGGAGCGGTCCATTGGGCATTGATGATTAATCGCAGGCCGTTTCATCTGGTTTCGTGGGTTTGTCGTAGAAAGGAATGTGATTTTGTGGGTTTTTTCTTTTTTTTTTCCGGGGCTGGTTTTGTGGGTGGAGCCACATGCACGTGGACGGTTTCCCTCAAAACAAGAAGGAAACACACGAGGACGCAGTGTAATTTTTTTCTAAATTTGTCGTGTTTTATGTTTTTTCAAAGGTTGTTTTATATTAGTTTATGTGAATCGATCATGCAAACCCGGATGGCCAGAGTATTAAGTTAAGTGGTTGTTTTGATAGTAAAGTTAGGCATGAGTTTAGTTTTGAACGCCAGAGAGCGTGGTCCCGCCGAACGAAACATTCCCAAGGTGGGGGAGCATCAGTGAACGAAAACATTCCCTGGGACATCCCCTCAGTGAGACATCGTCCTCATGCCCAAAAACGCAGTATCAACCAAAAAACACACCTCACATCAAAACAAGACCAGGCCAAAATATGCAGCCCCAAGCTACATCCAATTTCCAAAAACAAGTGTAAGAACACATTCTTCAAATAAAAATCCATCTTGAATTTTTTTTGCAGTGATATAAACAAAAAGATCATCATGCCCAGAAAAAATGGATCACATACAAAAAAAGTTGCCTTAAAACACGATGAAGTTTCCATGCCTTAAGAAATACAAACGACCAGATAATGGGGATATGTTCATACACAATTTTTCCATATCTAAAAATAAAAAATTTATTATGCACACAAAAATGTTTGTGCCTAAACATTGCCATACAAAAAAAGTACACCATCATGCTAAGAAAATGCCATGTTCTTACTAACAAAATTTCCATCCTCTACAAAAATAAAAATGCCATGCTCTTTAAAAATAAAAGTGACATGCTTATACAATAAAATTCCATGGCAATACGATATTTGAAAAAATGCCATCTTATTTTTACTAAAATGCCATGGGAAAAAAATGCATCTTACATGGCAGATGCACATTGGAACTATCCATAGCAAAACAATCATATTTAAAATGCCATGCTATTTATAATAAAATGCCATGCCCATGGCAATTTCTACACGAGTTGGTTGAAAATTAATTGCAGAAAGATTTATGAAAAAAAATGCCAGCTTATTTTTACTAAAAATGCCATGGCAAAGAAAATGCATCTTACATGGAAGATGCATATTGAAACTTGCTATGGCAAAAAATCATATTAAAATGCCATGCCCATGGCAATTCCTACACGAGATGTTCTAAGTCAACAACACAAAGATTTATGAAAAAAGCCATCTTATTTTCAATAAAATGCCATGGCAAAGAAAATGCATATTGAAACTTGCTATGGCAATAAAACATATTAAAATGCCATGATATTTGTAACAAAAGTCCATGCCCCATACAGATAATATGTCATTTATGGAAAACATTGCCATAGCAAGTTTAACAAAGAAAGTGCCATACAATAAAAATGCCACGGTGAATACAATGAATTTGCCATGGCTTCGTCAAATTGCCATGTTCTAGAAGAAACTTTTTTTAGTAAACAAAAGATTTAGAAAATTGCCAAGTCATTTTATCACCCTGTCGATCCTGCACAGGGCATCAACCGCATCTAGTATGCGACGCGTCTCCCGGGTGGACCCCCCTGCACCGCTCCATTGTTCTATATATCCTTATCTCCAACAGCAGAGACAACGACGGCATGTTATATCTTTCCCAGTTTCTTCTGGCCCTTCTTCCCCAACTCATCGTGACCTCTTTGTTGCGATTCATGGCGGCGTCGTTGGCTACCTCCCGCCCTTTTCTTCCAGCACGGGGGTTTGTACAATGATGCAGCTGGAAAACGAAATACGCCGCTGGTTGCTGCCAGCTGACGCCAATGCTAAGCTTGACCCTGGCTGGCCATGGCCACCACCACCTCAACCTCTTGCAGCTGCCGGCACCATCTCCTTCACGCTACGGTGCTCTGTTGCAAAAAAAAAAAAAAACCACAACGAGACCTCTATTGCAAAAGTTTCTGCAACACGACCTTCGTTGCAAAAGGATTCTGCAACATGACCTCTGATGGAAAAGAAATTTTTTTTCAAATTGTGTTGCAAAGATCGGAAGAAGAAAAAGGAAAGGTTGCAACAAGGCTGCTATTGCAGATATACGAGTTGCAAGATCTGACGGTTACCGCTACCTTCATTCGACGGTCTGGGAGGCGGTCGGTATTTTCAGAGCGTCAACCAGCCGACGTGTAGCATAGCCCAAAATTCTTTGAAAATCCATTGACCAAGATGGCCTCAGTTTCCCCTAAAAAAAGTTGGCCTCAGTTTCCCCATTACAAGCGAGAATTGATTTCTTTTTTTCAGGCAAACAAGCGAGAATGAGCCGGCCCTACAGCCGGAGTCTTCCTTAAAACCTCTGGACCACACCGGCCGGCCCGACGGGTCCGGTCCGGTCCACTCCACTCCACCCACCGGCCCACGTCCACAAGCGACCCACCCCCCGCAAGATTCCAGTCCAAACCTCGGAGGTTTGACCATCCCCTTTCTTCCTCCGCCTCCGGTCCAACTCCAAACCCCCGCCCCCTCCCCTCCCCT
>NC_041385.1:806327423-806334398 GCF_002162155.2 Triticum dicoccoides
CGCCTCCTCAACCACCGCCTCCTCCTCCCCGCCACCGCCACCGCCACCGCCTCCTCCTCCGCCGCCGCGGCCTTCTCCACCTCCAAGCGCGCCTACCCCAGCCGGGCCAAGCCGCGGGCGCCGCCGCCCACCGAGAGCCCCGCGGAGGACGCGGCCGGAGACGACGGGGACGCGCCCCCGCCGGCGGACTCCGCGGCGTGGCAGAGGGAGAAGGTCCCCAGCGAGCTGCCCCGCCCGCCCACCATCCCCTTCCAGCCGAGCGTCGCCAACGCCGTCCGCCTCGTCGGCACCGTCGGCGCGCCCGTGCAGCTCCAGCGCCTCCCCGACGGCCGCTTCTCCGCCGTCTCCGTGCTCGTGCAGGACCGCCGCACCGACTTCCCCAAGTTCTGGTGCGATCACTTGTTTCGCTCTTCTTCTGTACTATGCTCAGCGATGGCTTGCTTGTGCCTGGGTTCCAAGAGGGTGGATTAACGCTGCTACATTGAATTGCGCTGAAATGAAATGAATTACGGGTACACCGGAGAGATGACGTTAGAATCTGTATGGGCAGGCTTGTATAGATACGAAAGGAACACATGGCTTAAGTGAGGTATCCCTGCTCTGTTTCAGATATCTCTCTTCTGTTTTAAGTTGAAGTTGGCCCTGCTATTGGATCGAATTAAGTGTCTAGTGGAATGATTTGTGATTGGACACTGTAAACTCTAACCACTAAATTGAATCCAAAATTGGTAGGGATCACTACATTTTCCAAATCTGTCGGTGACTAGCATTAGTAGCGTTTTATGTAGTTCCAGTAATTAAAGTATTTGACAGACAATTTTATTTTGGCTAGTTTTATGTCGTCGTGTCCTAGGGAACTTATGTGTCTGAGTATCCATCCGTATTTCCAGTGCATCACTCCATTTTCTCATTTTGGAGTTTGCCACTTTTTTACCTGCAGGATCCCTGTAATCTTTCAAGACGACTTGGCACAAATAGCTGCTTCTCACTTGCAAGAAAAGGACCTTGTCTATGTGTCTGGGCAATTAACTGGAGATGTTCCGCCATTCAAACATACTGATGGCCAAGCAAACATTCAGGTATACATCTATTCTATGTACTTTACTGCTGTGTTCTGCTTTCCCCTGTTATATGTAGAAGGTTAAGCATAAAGAAAGGGTAATCTTATTATCCTGCACGCCGAGTGTGTTTGGAGCCCAGCAGCCCCCTACCTTGTACATACCCTACCTTGTACTTACTGATAAAATGACAAAGTCCTGGGTAATTGTACTACAATCACTTGTGAGAATGAATCACATGATGCTATCAAACGCACCCGACTGAATATGCATTCTGAGCTATGTAAGATTCGGCATTTGATGAACCGATGCTTATGTTTACTTCATGACATGACTTAGTAGGCCTTTGTTGATCTGATATTCTCTTCCTTCTTGTGACTTTTGAAGATTTCTGCTAATCGAACAAAGTAAAAAAGATGTTGCTCATTCAGCTGTACTAGTGAAACTTTCTTACTTTTGTTTCAAAATTTGGTTCCTCTTTCCTAAATAAAATTGGTTGCTTGTTTCTCTTGCATCACATTATAGTTTAGTTTCTGAAACTAACTAACTGAATTTGCTATTTATATTCCAGGTTGTAGCACATTTGCTGTCATTTGTTGATAGTAAAGCTGTGGAAACGGATCTCATGGTGGATGAAGAGGAAGGGTTTATGGAGATTGCTGAGGCCGAAAAGAAAGTTGAACAAACGAAACCTATCTCTAAATATCCAGCACGCACATTTGCAGGTGCTGATTTGCTGCTCAGCTGTATCCAGCCAAGCCCCACTCTTATAGGCGATATTGTTACATTGTTTGCGCTATGCCTGTGAGAAATTTACTTTCCATTAGAAAAGAAAAGAAAGTTGCGCCCAATCTTTTTTTTCCTTAGCTTATCTTTTTAAACTTAAGATATAGTTTAGTTGCAGTGAAATACTAATCTTTCATGGAGTTCCATGCCTATCAGCAATGGACATACACGATCTAACAAGGAACACCTTTCTGACAGCTTTATTGGCATGTCCATCATTTCATAACTGTCTGATAGTTCGGATGTTTTTCTGATGATGAAACCTTACCATTTTTCTGCATTAAGTTACAACTTCACTTAATCCATGCTGTCTACCCAATTAATAAGTTCAATTAAACTGGAAACCTCTTTATCCATACGCCTATACCTTGGTGTCAAAGTACTGCAGTAAGATATTTCTATGCAAAAGTATTAAAAGCTGATATACCAGAATGAACTATTAAAATGTGCCTTTTTGGGCAGTCATATATGCTGCTTTCAATGGACAATAGGGAGGCTTAGTGCTTACTTAACTACAGTAAACACTTATTTTTCTATATTCAGTAGTCCAATCCCAGTTATGTATGACAATATCCTTGTATTTTTTCTTGATGGTGTTATGTTTTATTCTCAGATTATAAAGCCAAACAGGACAAGTACAGAACACTCTGGAATGATGTTCTTGCCAATCCACTTAATTGGACTGATAACCGGGCTGACAAGGCGAATGGATCTGTGAGCATGCTGTTTATACATGTGTTTAGTGCCTTAAAAGTAAGAAGCAAAGCTTGTGAGCCACTAACACTTGCAGGCATTTTTATTTGAATTGGGCAGAAAAATCCAAAATATCCTGATTTCAAGAACAAGACAGCAGATGAGGCACTCTGGCTTGACTCAGCACCACATTATGTTCTAGAGAAGTTGGATGGTTTGACCTTTAATAGTGGCTACAATGCGGCTAAAACATATAAGCCTTTTAATTCTAGCATGGGGAAAGGTAAAACTTTAAAACATAATATTCTCCCTTTTCGTCTTAATTTTTTATACTAATATTCAGTATAAACAACAGGTACAAATACAGGTTGGAGTAAATTCAAGACAAGCCAAGCTGCCTCTCCTGAGAAACAGAAAAAGGAAGGTAGGTATAAATTTGTTTTTATTTCCTGTGTGTTCATTTTACTTTACCATCAATAGTCAAGTGGCTTGTGGAATACATCTTCTTTATCTCTACTCGTAATATAAGCTTCTGTACCTGGCAGTTGCACAAGTGGCTTAAATACCACCTTTGTCTGGCTTGTGGATTACATCCCATTATCTCTACTTGCTTAAATATCATCTTTTCCTGTTTGCCTTCCTCTTTTTGCAATGGGATTATTTGTGCCTGAGGATCTACTATCTTTTCTTCTATAAATCATGTTTTTGTGATCTGTCATCTTTAAGTTGTAAATACCCTCATGCATCTCTTGGCTCCTAAGTTTTTTTTTGGAGGATTCTAATCTGTAAAAACTTTTCCTACAAGGCCCGTTTGACTATTAGAATTGCAAGTAATGGGGATTTTCCTTGGCATTTATTTGCACTGGATTTCATAGGAAATCTTCATCCACTCCAATCTTTTGGAAATAATCCTACGCTTTTCCTATGCACAGTCAAACATCTTTCGACCATGTAGTATTCAAGATGACATGACACTCTAATCATTCGTTTTGGAAATCATGTGTCAAGGAGGTTATATGGCTTACAATGCCCATGTTTCTTGATGTGTCTGCCAATCTTTCTACCGAAACCTACATATTCTTCAAGTCGGTAGTTTGCGCTTCACAACCTGTGAGCATCTCTTTGCTGATGACACCCATATTATTGCTTTCAGCGGAATTGTGGCAGAATCTGGTGGACAGTCCTCAAAGCTGGTGGGACAACCGAGCAGACAAGGTGGGTCTTCGAACATTTCGTCATGGTTTATCTATTTTTTCCCCTTGGCTGGTCCTAATGATTGTTCTGTCTCGTCTGAAATTCAGAGGTCACCTAAAGCCCCTGACTTCAAGCACAAGGACACCGGCGAGGCTCTGTGGTTGAGCCCCAAGACACCAAGTTCGGTTACAGATGCGCTGCCACCGGTGAAAGGAGGCAGCAGAGGATTTAGAAGGCCGGAGACCCTGCTCTCTTGACCTATCTGAGGTGGCCTTGGTTGTGCGATGTGCGTTGCCTCAGCTCTATTCTTTTGCTAAATACTCAGTCTGTCTCGGTCTGCTAACTTATGCGAGTCTCGGTCTGCTAACTTATGCGAGTCTGGTAGAGACCACTTCAAGATAAAAAAAAAAGAATCTCTGCCTTAACCTCCAGCGCTGTCACTGATGGCCATGTGGGTTGGGTTGGGTTGGGCCTTCGTAATGCTATGCCAGGATGTAAATAGCATTTCCACAAAGTCGATGATATTTATGCCGCTTGATACCCGTGTAGTGCTTTCAGTTTCAGGGCCGTGCTTGCAGCAAAATTTCCTATAGCTGTAAAGTTGGCCTTGGTCGTCGTCCATGAAACTCAAGTGGGCTGTGACCTGTGAGCGGGTCGGCCTCACAGACTTTTGAAGTACTCCCTCCGTCCCAAAATTCTTGTCTTAGATTTGTCTAAATACGGATGTATCTAGTTACATTTTAGTGCTAGATACATCCATATCTAGACAAATGTAAGACAAGAATTTTGGGCCGGAGGGAGTAGAAGTTTGAACCTGTTTCTCCGGTTTACGGCGGAATAGCAGAAAGGAGCAGCGAAAGCCCAAATAATAACAGGGGAATAGCAGAAAGGATCTAGCGTGCAGAAGAGCCACATATGCACCAGGGACTTGGTCAGATGGAACATGATACTACTCTGCATTTAGACTCTTTTTGAGAGAACTCTGCAGATAGACTTGGTCAGATAGATAGCACATAGTTTTTCTCACCTATATACAGGAGATTGCGCAGAAAGGTTGTCATTTGGCTTATTAACAACCCCTTCTGTTTGACGGACATCGCTAGGGGCCATTTCATCATCGAGATTTGATGTTATATATGGTGAGCTTGTTGACGAGCTTCCAAACAACACTGACGCAGCAAATGGCCGCTGCCATGAGCTTTTCCCACCGAATACACATCGTCGTGCTCCTCACCTACTCGATATGGTCTCTGCATCTGCCTCGTGCTACCGCGCTTTCTTTTATCCGATCCCGACTAGGACGCCCAAGACTTCAGTTTCCAGGGTGACGCATACTACGACACCCAGGCTCTGACAAGAAACGGCGATGGTACAAGCATCAAGAACAGCGTAGGCCGAGCGTTCCTTGCGACGCCCATGCCGCTGTGGGATACCGTCACCGGCGAGCTTGCCCGCTTCACCACCTCCTTCACCTTCCAAATTCAGGCTGCAAGTGCGACTGTAGGTGGGAGTCCCACCACAATCCACCTGGTCCCAGTACACTTTGGTATTGAAAAGGTGGGGATCCCATCAAAACAAACATAGATTAAAGTGGGATTCCCACTTAACAATGTAGAGCAGTGAGCAACACGGTAACATCCTAATACAGCATGCATCCACCACCTTGGGTACCCAGCACCGGCTCTCCAGGCGGCCGCCTGGTCGACGGAATAGCCGTTGCTGCCTTGGAGCTCGACTCCGTCGAAGCCTGCCATGGCACGGCACAGTTGGTATCTGATTTCCGGTGTAGGTAGCAGCGAGCGAGCTAGGGGCTAGGGGCAGAGAAATGATGATGGCATACGAAGAAAGCAGAGGCGCGCACATATTCGATCCCAGGTGCTCGGCTCTCAGGCTCCGGCATCTAGCTAGCTAAGCTAGCCAGGACAGATTAGCAAGCTAGCTAGCACTAGAAGTAGCTAGGACAGAGTATTTTTCAATGAGAGCCCACTAAAAAAATTAAGTGAGATGGGCTAAGTAGTCTCACTTAATCCCATCTCCACCTGCAGCGTGATTCCAAATCAAGGTAAACAATGCAACCACTGGCGATGGCTTGACATTCTTCCTCGAATTGTATAGTGAAATCTTTATCGAAGATTTCGAGATAAGAAGTAATATAGGATGTGCTTGTTGACGAGCTTTCAAAGATGACGCATCAAATGACAGTTGTACGCATATTTTGAGAGGAAGCTGTACGCATATTTTTCTCTCTTAAAGAAAAAAAAAGGAAAAATCCTCACCTTCATCTCAAAATAAAAAAAACTTTCTCGCAACGTGTGGACATCACATCCATCTCAAAAATAAAAAATAAAAGCAAAAAAAAATCTCAAAAAGAAAAGGGAAAAAAGTCTCACTTCCATCTTCCAAATATAATCTCCAATTTTTTTTCCTAAAAAAAGGTCTCATTTTCACCTTCCAAAAAAAATCTCCAACAAAAAATTTAAAAAGTTTCTCGCCATGGCCGACTAGCATGTGCCACATGACCATGATGGGTGGGGACGAGACTTGCCTGTTCCCTCCCCATGCACCCATCCGTGCTCCTGCGTACGTGGCTTGATTTGATTGGAACAAAATAAGACTCGGGCCCATCCCATTAAAATCAGGGGGATGATTAGATTAGAAAGGAAAAAGAAAAAAACAGTCATAGGATGAAGTGGGAGCACGGATGGGAGCATGGGGAGGGAGCAGGCAAGCCGGATCCGATGGGTGCCCTCCCTTCTCCTGCACATTAATGTTTGTGATCTCCATGCTCCTGTACTACTTGATATGGTCACCGCACTTGCCTCATGCTACCTCGCTTTCGTCATGCTCCACCTTCTCCCACCCCAGTGGCTATGACACCCAAGACTTCAGTTTCCAGGGCGACACATACTAAGACGCCCACGGTCAGATTATCCATGTGACAAAAGCCGGCAGGAGTCCAAACAACCAGAACAGATATAGGGAGATCGGGAGTTAAATGCACAGAACCACCACTTCCGTGTCACGACTTGTGAAAAACCACCACTTTACGATTTGTGACATTTCGCACCGAATCGAATATTCCAACAGTGGGAAAAAACACAAAGTAAAAAAAGATATCGGTTTGACGTGGCCGATTACAAGCAGGCGGGTGAGGGAGTCCTGGATTCGGGGGTCCTCAGATGTCCAAACTAAGAGTTTGGGCCGGGTTGCATGGCCGTACATGATCACGTCTGAAAGGATCGAT
>NC_041385.1:806334824-806373279 GCF_002162155.2 Triticum dicoccoides
GGCAACTAACAATTTTTAAGCTTTTCTTTAACAATTTAAACCTTGCAACGAAATAGATTGTTTAGATGTGCAACTATGTGGACAAACTATATGATGCAAAGACAACTAGCACACAAGCAAGCAATAGATACAACACAAGTAAGCTTGCAAAAGTAAAGGCATGAAATAACCAAGAGTGGAGCCGGTGGAGACGAGGATGTGTTACCGAAGTTCCTTCCTTTTAAAGGGAAGTACGTCTCCGTTAGAGCGGTGTGGAGGCACAATGCTCCCCAAGAAGCCACTAGGGCCACCGTAATCTCCTCACGCCCTCACACAATGTGAGATGCCATGATTCCACTATTGGTGCCCTTGAAGGCGGCAACCAAACCTTTACAAGCAAGATTGGGGCTATCTCCACAACACTTGGAGGCTCCCAACAACACCACGAAGCTTCACCACAATGGAGTATGGCTTCGAGGTGACCTCAACCGTCTAGGGTGCTCAACACCCAAGAGTAACAAGATCCGCTAGGGATAAGTGGGGGGAATCAAATTTCTCATGGTGGAAGTGTAGATCGGGGCCTTCTCAACCAATCCCGAGCAAATCAACAAGTTTGATTGGCTAGGGAGAGAGATCGGGCGAAAATGGAGCTTGGAGAAACAATGGAGCTTTGGGGAGAAGAGGTGAGTCAACTTTGGGGAAGAAGACACCTTTATATAGTGGGGGAAACAATCCAACCATTACCCACCAACCAGCCACGCACAGAGCGCTACTACCGCTTGGGCAGGGCGGTACTACCGCTCCCTCCCAGCGGTACTGCCGTGCTGACGAGGGAAGCAAGGTCCTGGCCCTAGAGCGGTACTACCGCGGAAGTATAGGCGGTACTACCGCTTGGAGCGGTACTACCGCCCCTACTGCCGCTACTAGTACCGTAAAACCCGACACGAAAAACAGCAGTCGAGAATCGAGGCGGTAGTATCCCGGAACCACTGCGGTACTACGACCGAAGCTCACAAGCGGTACTACCGCTCAGGGAGCGGTACTACCGCTCGGGGAGTGGTACTACCGCTTGACGTGCTTCGGCGGTACTACCGCTTGACAAGCTTCGGCGGTACTACCGCTGAAGACCGCGGTACTACCGCTGGGACAGGACAGGCAGGCACAGATTAAGGAAAGAAGGCTCCAAAGAAGCGGAAAGAGGCAGCGGGTGTGATAAGGATGTGTACGTGTTGATTCCACCCTAGCCTTACCAAAACGGATCCCCTCTTGATAGTACGGTGACTCCTACGAAACTAGACCACCAACCGAGAAACGAAAGGAGCTACACCGTCTTGAATAAAACACCGAGGGGAAGTAATCGTCTCGTGCCAAAGGATGAATCTCTGAAAGAACTCAACGCACATGATTAGTCCGCAAAAGCATTGTCATCAATCACCAAAACATCTTGGGGATAAATATGCCCTTACAATCTCCCCCTTTTTGGTGGATCGATGACAATACGGGATTTGCACAAACAAGGAAGATGAAGGATCGTCGCAAAGCCCCACCGTCCTAAAATGTAGAAGGGCTCCCCCTGGATGTGTGCTGTCTAGATAAGTGCTTTGGACTGCACGACACAGATACCAGGATCAACGCTCCCCCTACATTTTGGAGACCAACTAACTAAGCAAGATATATAAGAGCAACATAGATAACAGGATAAGCATGCAACTCATAAGCTAGATAGACATAGATAACAGGATATATGAGAGCAACATAGATAACAGGATAAGCATGCAACTCATAAGCTAGATAGATAAGCTAGATAGACATAGATAAAGATATTCGAAAGATAAGGTAGCATATGTCTCACACCATATGACTAGAACTTAGGTCTCACTGACACAAACCAGACACAAACCAAACCAGGCAAACGCGAGAAAACACAAAAGACGGAAAACACAACACAAATCCCTAAACTCTCTCCCTCTTTGGCATCGAGACACCAAAAAGGAGAGGGAGTGTTGCTACAGCTCCAGGTGATAGCAAGAGAATCAGATCTCAGCGGGATCGTCTTCGCCACCATCATCGGTCAAGAAGTGCTCGGCATCAGAATCGGTCCACGGGCAGTGCTGCTGAATCCACTCCTCCTCCTCAGTAAGCTGGTCCTCAGATCCACTGTTAACGGTGGCACCCAACTGGCGCATGAGCTCCTTGTGACGACGAGGGCCTTCTTCTCACCCACATGAGTCATGTGTTGACCGTGAGCCTCCATGCAGAACAGCTTCTTCATCTTGAGCTTGAGCTTCTTTGCCCAAGAGGGTTCTGCTGCAGAAGGCACATAGTCATCGTCATCCTCAGCCTCAGCCTCAGCCTCCTCCTCGGTCTCCATGGCAGTGGTAGATGAAAGAACTCCAGTTTTAGGGACCTGAGAGCCCCAGTTGTCCTTCTTCCTCAGACGCTTGATGTCGTGAGAAACCAACTCCTCAGTCTCTAGCATCACCTTGGGATAGACACGACCCCAGGCCTGCTCAATAAGCAGCATGATGAACGGACCATAAATTGGGCACTTGCATTCGGAGATAGCAGATAACAGCTCAGACCACATAACGTGGGATATGTCCAGGGACTCTCCGGTGTTTTGTTCCTTCTCACGCTGGCAGAAGAGAAGCATGTCCACGAGATAAGAATGAACCATATCTAGATTCCCGATGCGAGGGAAAAGAGTCTCACGGAAGACACGGTGAAGAATGTCCAGAAAGGAAGGAAGCTCATATGTTTCCTTCTTTGTCTCAGGGTTGATCTTCAAAGTGCAGTACGACCATAGAGCTTGCTTGTGAGTGGCGGAGGGTTTGCGGTGAGGGCGAAAGCCGACAGGAGACGCAAGCCCTTGATCTTCCACCCCAATCAATTCCATGAACGCCTTCCACTTGACTGAAAGCAACTTGCCATTGGTCATCCAAGTCAGTGTCCTGTCCTCATCAGTCCCGAGATGAACCGTGGCATAGAATTGGGCCACAATGTCAGCATCATAATCTTTGTTGAATTGCATGACACCAAGAATGTTCAGTTGAGTGCAAATCTGAAGAACTTCACCAAAGTAATCAAGATCCTTCTCCATATGGTCGGTGTCGATGGAGTGAACATTAACATAGAGGTTCTTCTTGGCCTTGAGAACATCGAAGAAGATGGCAAACTGAAACCTGTTCCAGAACGGACGGTTGACCAAAGTGGGATCTTGGTCAGCCTCATAGGGGTTGCGGCGACGTCTTGCCCAGAACTCCTTCGCTGGCATTTCTGGCACAGTTTTGCCTGGCTTTGGCTTGATACCAGGCTTCTTCTGGGGTTGGGGTGGAGGAGCAGCACTTGAGGAACCTCCTGCAGACTCAGTTGTACCGTACCGCTTGGACGTGGCACGACCGGGGTTGACACGCCGAGCCTGATGCTCAGGAAGCTCATCACCTGGAACCACACACACGAACACGCAAACAACCAGAAAGAACGAGCATAAGCCACCAAACACAACCAAAAAGGATCACTGATTAGTAGAAGAATGGTGGAAACTGGTAGAGAGCGGTAGTACCGCGGCCAGTTAGCGGCAGTACCGCTCCAAGCGGTAGTACCGCTCCAGGGGGAGCGGTAGTACCGCTTGAGACGGGAAACATCAGTTTCCTACTACCGTGGTCAGATCCAGCACTACCGTCCTACCAAATTAAAAAATACTCCTACCAAACACCAATCCAAACTGCCTAGAAGCCTTCTCCATCCTACTCAAGCCTAGATTTGGCCAAAAATCTAGAGATGCAACCACTATTGCCCCTAAGATGCTAGATTGGAAATCTAGACAAGAAGAAAGAGGGAACAGGGGCAATACCGGCATCCATGGCAAGAGGACAAGGTGGGGATCGACTCCACCGAAGGAAATGGAGAGGAGCGCCCCGGAGAGGGAGATCCGCCGGAGCCCTCCCGTGGCGCCGGTTGCTGGAGAGACGAACAGGGACGTGGGGGTGAGCGAATGGGTATGGGGGAGAAGAAACCCCCCTGCCCCCGATATAACCCCGTGCCCCCGCCTCGCAGCGGTAGTACCGCGCTGGTGGGAGGTAGTGCCGCTTAGAGCGGTAGTACCGCGCACCACCAGCGGTAGTACCGCTCAGCAACCACGGGCCCCTAAACACACGGCTTAAGCTCAAAAAAGAATGGGGAAAACACAGCCAAGAAAGAAGAAGGACCAACCAGACCACAAACACACTAAAACAGAACATAACACACCTCTTCAAGAGAGGGCGGTGGCCGAGACCACCTATGTTTGAGTCAAGAGGTATGGCGTCGCAAAGATTTTAACCTTGGACCCATGACCAAAACTCGTCCTTGAAGCACTAGTACCATACAAATATGGTTAAAGTGAAAGACTAGATCAGTTTATGCAGAGTTCATTGAGAGAACAACACTCCCCCTATGTCCATGCCTACATCTAAACTAGACAACAAGTAGAGTGTGGTGGGGGGTGCACGGGTTCAAGTCACATTGCTCAAATCAATGATATTTAGCTCATACCTTAACTCGCGAAATCTTGCTTCATCCAAGGGCTTCGTGAAAATATCTGCAAGGTTATCATGAGTGTTGACATACTTGAGCTCGATCTCCCCTCGCCTAATGTGATCCCGGATGAAGTGATACCAGATCTCAATATGCTTCGTCCTGAAGTGTTGCACCGGGTTGAGAGAAATCTTGATGGCACTTTCATTGTCACACCAAAGAGGCACTTTGTCACAAATGGCACCATACTCCTTTAAAGTTTGCCTCATCCATAAGAGTTGTGCACAACAACTACCGGCCGCCACATATTCTGCTTCGGTGGGCGAGAGAGATACACAACTTTGCTTCTTAGAAGACCAACTTACCAAAGAGCAACCAAGAAATTGGCACCCTCCGGAAGTAGACTGCCTATCCACCTTGTCTCCCGCCCAATCAGAATCCGTGGATCCTTCAACCTTGAAGTTATCTCCTCTTGGGTACCATAGGCCAAAGTTTGGGGTATGAGCCAAATATCGAAAGATTCGCTTGACTGCCACATAGTGGCTTTCCTTTGGTGCGGCTTGGAACCGTGCACACATTCCCACACTCAACATGATATTCGGTCTAGATGCACAAAGGTAAAGCAAGGAACCAATCATAGAGCGATATACCTTTTGATCCACCGCTTTCCCATTGGGATCAATGTCAAGTTGGCACTTGGTGGGCATCGGAGTAGAGGCCGGCTTGACATCACTTAGCTTGAATCTGTTAAGCATGTCTTGTGTGTATTTGGCTTGGTTGATGAAGTTACCTTCTCTTCTTTGTTTGATATCAAAGCCAAGGAAGAACTTCAACTCTCCCATCGAGGACATCTTGAACTTAGAGGTCATGAGAGCGGCAAATTCTTCATTGAAAGCTTTGTTAGGAGAACCAAAGATAATGTCATCAACATATAGTTGGCACAGAAACAACTCCCCTTTGACCTTCTTAGTAAAAAGAGTGGGATCGATTAGCCCAACTTCAAATCCACGATCTTGTAACAACTCGGTAAGCTGGTCATACCACGGACGTGGGGCTTGTTTAAGGCCATAAAGTGCCTTATCGAGTTGATACACATGATCCGGGAAGTAAGGATCCTCAAACCCGGAAGGTTGCTTGACATAAACCAACTCATTAATGGGACCATTAAGAAAAGAACTTTTCACATCCATTTATTGCAACTTAAAGTTGTGATGGGAAGCATAAGCAATCAACAAACGAATGGATTCAAGGCGAGCAACGGGAGCAAAGGTTTCACCGTAGTCGATACCCTCGACTTGGGAGTAGCCTTGTGCTACCAATCTTGCCTTGTTGCAAATGATGTTCCCATGAGCATCTTGCTTGTTCTTGAAGATCCACTTGGTTCCAATGATGTTATGGTTCCCCGAAGGCCTTGGCACCAACCTCCACACCTTGTTGTACTCGAAGTTGTTGAGTTCTTCATGCATGGCATTGAGCCAATCCGAGTCTTCGAGCGCCTCATAGACCTTATGGGGTTCAACACAAGAGACAAACGCGTGATGTTCACAATAGTTTGCTAATTGTCTACGAGTGCTTACCCCCTTTCTTAGGCTTCCGACCACATTCTCCATGAGATGACCTTTGGTGGTGAGTTTGGAAGCAATCTTCGTGGCACGACGCTCTAATTCCTCCTCGGATGTGGAAGGAGGAGGGTTCACTTGATCATCTTGAGCGTCGTCATGAGCTGTTCTTGATCTTGAGCTTGCTCATGATCTTGAACTTGCTCGAGGGGGAGAACTTGACCTTGGGCATCATTTGGAGGTTCACCACCATCTTGACATTGATCTTGCCCTTGGTTTTGTTCCCGAGGTTGAGGGCCTACACTTTGTTCTTCGGAAGTGTGTGGGTCTTGAGTAAGTGAAGGCTCCACTGGAGTGGAGCATTGTCCTTCTCCTTCGGCCACAAGGGGTTCCTCAATGGGTAGAATATGACCAATACCCATTCTTCTTATGGCTTGGGGAGCAATTTCATCACCTACATCACAAGTACCACTTTGCTCCACTTGGGAGCCATTATTTTCGTCAAACTCCACGTTACACGTCTCCTCAATGAGTCCGTTGGACTTGTTGAGAACACGGTAAGCATGAGAGTATGTAGCATAACCAACAAATATGCCCTCATAAGCTCTAGCCTCGAATTTAGACAAACGAACACCTTTCTTGCGAATGAAACACTTACACCCGAACACCCGGAAGTACTTGAGATTGGGCTTGTTCCCGGTGAGTATCTCATAAGGAGTCTTGTTCAAGCCTTTGCGGAGATAGAGCCGATTGGATGCATGACATGCAGTGTTGATGGCTTCGGCCCAAAAGTTGTATGGAGACTTGAACTCCGCCATCATGGTCCTTGCTGCATCCATCAACGTCCGGTTCTTCCTCTCCGCAACACCATTTTGTTGAGGGGTATATGGTGCAGAATATTGGTGCTTGATCCCCTCATCACTAAGAAACTCATCCAAGGTGTAGTTCTTGAACTCGGTGCTGTTGTGAATTCTTATTGTCAAGATCTTTGCATTATGTTGACGTTGAGCTTCATTTGCAAAGTCGATGATGGTTTGTTGAGTCTCACTCTTCCTCTTGAAGAAGTATACCCAAGTGTATCTTGAATAATCATCCACAATCACCAAGAAATACTTTCTACCCCCAAGACTATCAAAGGATGGAGGCCCAAAGAGGTCCATGTGCAGGAGCTCCAAGGGTATCTTTGAGTAGATGATAGTCGTGGGAGGGTGAGCCGTCTCATGAAGCTTTCCTTCGATACAAGCACTGCAAGCACGATCTTTGGCAAAACTAACATTCGTTAGTCCACAGACATGGTCCCCCTTGAGAAGACTTTGCAAAGATCTCATACTGACGTGGGCTAAACGGCGGTGCCAAAGCCATCCCACATCAACTTTAGCCATTAGGCATGTCGCGGTCTTAGTGGGTTGCTCCGAAAAGTTAATCACATAGAGACCGTTCTCGACATGCCCAACAAAGGCTACTTTAAGAGTCTTGCTCCACAAGAGGGCCATGATATCAATATCAAAGAAGGTGGCAAAGCCCATGTGTGCGAGTTGACGAACGAAAAGTAAATTGAACGCAAGGGACTCAACAAGCATGACTTTCTCGATCGTTAGATCATGAGAAATGACAACCTTGCCAAGACCCAATACCTTAGAATGTGAGGCATCACCCCATTCGACATTGGTGGGCATAGATGGGATCTTGTGCACGTCCACCACCAAGTCCTTGCTCCCGGTCATATGATTTGTTGCTCCACTATCGAGCAACCATGATCCCCCACCGGAAGCAAACACCTACAAGAGATCAATGCTTGATTTTAGGTACCCATTGAGTAATGGGTCCTTTGATGTTAGTAACAAGGGTCTTAGGAACCCGAATAGACCATTCAATGTACTCATAAGAAGAACCAACAAATTTAGCATAAACATGCCCATCACTGGCACGGCACAACACATAAGAGGGGTTAAAGTCGCCGGCTTTGTTGGGAGAGATGGCTTTGCGCTCTTTGGCATCACTATTCTTCGCATTGTTCTTCTTCTCCTTAGGAGCACCCTCTCCCTCCTTCACAAAGGTTTGCTTGAGCGGGGGAGGTCGATTGGTCTTGTTATTCTTCTCCTTGTTCTTCTTCTTGTTCTTGGACTTGGGTGAGAACCCAACTCCCTCCTTAACCACAACTTCCTTTTGATTGCTCAAAAGGCCATTTAGGTTCTTCTTGCCTTGTATGCATGAGACAAGATCTTTCTCGAGTTGTTCCTTCAACTTGACATTCTCCTCCACAATATGCACATGCTCACAACATGGGTTAGTAGCATTTGCATTATCAATCAAGACCATGTGAGGAAATGTGGCCTTTTCCTTGGTTAGCTTAACTTGGAGTTGAGCATGAGACTCCTTGAGGTTTGCATGAGCACCTTTCAAGACCTTATGGGCCTTGTCAAGTACATCAAACTCCTCCTTGAGTCTAACATGATCAACCTCAAGTTTAGCCTTCTTGGAAGTTAGAACACGAGACACAACAAGAGCATGATCAAGATCTTTCTTTAGTTTGGCATGGTCATCGTTGTGTGACTCCTCAAGAGCCAAATGATGCCCACACTCTTCCTCAAGAGCATTAGAGAGATCCGATATCTCATCGGCATAGTCATGACTATGACCTTCCATCTTAGAGATGGTTTCTTCGTGAGCCTCGATCATGTCATTGGCTTCACCAAGTTGTTCCAAGAGAGCAACGAAGTGCTTCTTGGATTTGCCCTTGAGCTTACTCATGAATGACTCAAATTCATTTACCTCCTCATTAGACCCCTTACCATTATCAAGGCCATCCATTGAAGGAGGATTAGGAATAATGGTGGTTTTGATGTTGGGGGTTACCTTGTTGGTGGCTTTAGCCATGAGGCACTTGGCGGTGATGTTCTCGTTGGGTGAATCGAAGAGAGACACCCGGGGAGTTGTGGCAATGGCAACGGATGCCATAGCCGTTGCTTCACTATCTTCATCATCATCGTCATCCTCACGGTATTCTTCTTGAACTACCAACCCGCGTGTAGGAGTCTTCTTGGTGAAGTTGTTCTTGTTTGGGAAGGACTTGGCTTTGTCTTTTCGGATGAACTTGCCACCATTGTCTTCCCGCTTCTTGTAAGGACAATCCGCAACGAAATGGCTCACATTGCCACAGTTGAAACAAGTTCTAACTCGTTACTTTCCCTTGAGGCCACTTGAGTTGTTCTTGTTGAAGTTGGGTCTTGTATTCTTCTTACTCCAAAATTGTCTTGAGGCAAGAGCCATGTGCTCATGATAATCATACTTCGTGTCTTCGGGGTTGCTCTCCTCATCTTCCTCTTCTTCTTCTTCTTCCACAGTAACCTTGGCCTTCAAGATAAGATTGGGCTTCTTTGCCCTTTGAGAACGGAGCACCGCATTGTCGGCGGTCTTGTCCAAGATGCTCATTGCAACGAACTCATCCAACACTTCACCTGAGGTCATGGAGTGGAAGTCCGGTCTTTGACGAATGACGGAGGACATGGCCTTGTTGTAGGGCATCATGGCCTTGAGGAACTTGCGCTTGATCCAATTGTCATTCGTGTCCTTGCTCCCATGATCTCGGAGTGCGACCGCGAGTTTGGTCACTCTTCGAAAGAGCTCACGAGGTTCTTCATCTTCTTTCATTGCAAACTCATCGGCTTCATCTTGCACTACTTCATAGTTGGAGCGCTGAATGCTAGCACTTCCTCGATAGAGTGACACAACACATTTCCATGCGTCTTTAGCCATGCATGAGGACGAAGATGAGGGAGATCTTCGGGAAGGATTGCATCTTGGATGATGAAGAGAGCACTTTCATTGAATTGATTATCCATGGCTTTTCGAGGGGTGAAGTTGCTTGGGTCATGTGGATAGAAACCTTCTTCTATAATTCTCCAAAGATTAGTATTCACATGCTTTAAATGACGCTTGAAACGATAAACCCAAGCATCAAAATCCTCATTTTTCACAATCTTAGGAGGTGGACCTGCATGATTTAAATGAGTAGTGGGAATCGGTCCACCATAAGTAGGAGGTTCCACATGGGCAAAGATGCCTAAGCCATTTCTACCACTAGTAGAAGGACCTTTTTCACTATTAGCTTCCCCCTTGTCGGAGGTGGCATCCGTCACCTTGTTAGTGGGATCACCCACTTTCATCGGCGAGGTAGATAGTTTAAGTCCTTCTAGTAATTCAGAAAACATGCATTTAACCTCGGCCGTCATGGAGGTTTTCAATGTGTCTAAAGCCACATTGAATTCCTCACATGAGACCGAGGTTCCCCCTTCGGCCGAAGACGAGATAGGATTCACACCGGAGTGCTCCTCCGCATCGTCGTTGATGTCAACCATACTCTTCGGACGACAAAGTCCTTAATAAAGAGACGAGGCTCTGATACCAATTGAAAGGATCGATATGGTTGACTAGAGGGGGGGGGGGGTGAATAGCCAACTAAATTTTTTAAGCTTTTCTTTAACAATTTAAACCTTGCAACAAAATAGATTGTCTAGATGTGCAACTACGTGGATAACCTGTATGATGCAAAGACAACTAGCACACAAGCAAGCAATAGATACAACACAAGTAAGCTTGCAAAAGTAAAGGCACGAAATAACCAAGAGTGGAGCCGGTGGAGACGAGGATGCGTTACCGAAGTTCCTTCCTTTTAAAGGGAAGTACGTCTCCGTTAGAGCGGTGTGGAGGCACAATGCTCCCCAAGAAGCCACTAGGGCCACCGTAATCTCCTCACGCCCTCACACAATGTGAGATGCCGTGATTCCACTATTGGTGCCCTTGAAGGCGGCAACCGAACCTTTACAAGCAAGATTGGGGCTATCTCCACAACACTTGGAGGCTCCCAACAACACCACGAAGCTTCACCAGAATGGAGTATGGCTTCGAGGTGACCTCAACCGTCTAGGGTGCTCAACACCCAAGAGTAACAAGATCCGCTAGGGATAAGTGGGGGGAATCAAATTTCTCTTGGTGGAAGTGTAGATCGGGGCCTTCTCAACCAATCCCAAGCAAATCAACAAGTTTGATTGGCTAGGGAGAGAGATCGGGCGAAAATGGAGCTTGGAGAAACAATGGAGCTTTGGGGAGAAGAGGTGAGTCAACTTTGGGGAAGAAGACACCTTTATATAGTGGGGGAAACAATCCAACCGTTACCCACTATAAGTGCATCTAGTGCCACCCCTAGTTGGTTTTGGAGTATTGACGACAAAGTTGGTTGAGGGACTAATGCGTTTGTGAGAATTGCAGGATAACGCAGGTAGTGTCCCTCATTGATTCGGTTTACCTACCGGAGATGACCCCTAAAAATGTATGAAGACATTGAAGACAATGGTGGTATGAGAAGATATTCATATTGAAGACTATGACATGAGAAGACATTGCATGAAGACTATGGAGCGCGAAGACTGTGTGGTTTCGTTGTTTCCTTTTCTTCTTTGTTGAGTCATAGGAACCACCGTACTGTTAAGTGGGGTCCAAGTGAACTAAGTCAGAGTGACTGAAGTGATGCTCAACCCAAATCCTATGTCTTCGAGCGAAGACAATGGGAGCAAATCTTATCCAGAGCTGGATGAGTCAGCTTTGCTTGTAGCCCAAGTAAAGTTGCCGCGTGTGTTTGAAATCTGACCGTTGGAACACGTGTCAGTTCCTTAGTGACCCAGGGTCATTTCGGACAAATCAGGTCGGGTTACCTTGTGGCTATAAATAGCCCATCCCCTACACCATAAATTGGTGGCTGCTCAGAGTTAGTTTACGGCTTTTGTCGTTTTGAGAGCAACCCACCTCGAAGCCTTTGAGAGAGAAATCCTTGCAAGGACAAAGCCCAAACACCCAGAGCCAAAGAGTGTTAGGCATCACTGAAGTCTTTCTGTCTGTGTGACCTGAAGACTTATGACACTTGAGGACTGTGTATCCTCCAGCCGGTTAGGCGTCGCGTTCTGAGCATCCAAGAGTCATTGTGGATTGCCGGGTGAATGAAGTTTGTGAAGGTTTGGAAGTCTACCTTGAAGACTTACCAGAGTGATTGGGCGGGGACTAAGTGTCCTTAGCTCAAGGGGAATAAGGTGAAGACACGGTCTTCTGAGTTGAATCTCAGCCTCCCTAACCAGACGTACAGTTGTCACAGCAACTGGAACTGGTCCAACAAATCCTGTGTCTTCAACAAGTGACTGGTTCTATCTCTTTCCTCCTTTACTTTGAGTTTGTCTTCGTGAAGTCGTTGCCTATCTGTATTATCTGATTGACTTCATTGCTTGACTACTATTGTTGATTGGCTTCATACTATCTTCCATCCTGATCCTACTACCTAGCTGCTATTAGTCTTCATACGTTAACGCTATTGCATACTTGACTATGGCTTGCTTGTTGTAGTTTATCTTCCGCTGCATATCAATTAGGTCATTTCTATTGTTTGTCTTCGAAACTTCCACGTTTTGAAGACTTTGATAAAAATCGCCTATTCACCCCCCTCTAGTCGATAACTAGCACTTTCAATTGGTATCAGAGCAAGGTACTCCCTTGTTCTGTGTGATTCGGTTTAACCACTTGGAGTTTAGCTATGTCGACTGCACGGATAATCAAAGTCTCCGCTGCCTGCCCCGTGTTCGATGGAACTGAATATCCCTACTGGAAGAATAAGATGCGCATGCATCTTGAAGCCATTGATGTCGACCTCTGGTATGTCGTCAAGAATGGCGTTCCCAAAACTGGTGAAGGTGTCACCCCTACTGATGTCAAGAAGTCCATTCAACTGGACTCTACTGCAAAGAACATCATTTGTGGTCATCTGACCAAAGGACAGTATGACCGTGTGAGTGCTCTGGAAACGTCGAAGCTAGTCTGGGACTGGCTATCCAAGGTCAATGAAGGTGTCTCAACACAGACAGATCAAAGGATCAGTGTTCTTCGCAACCTCTTCAACCGCTTCAAGAGAAACGACAATGAAAATGTCCAGCTCACGTTTGATCGTCTGACTGACATCACAAATGAGCTTCAAGCTCTTGGCGCCACTGAGATCACCAAGCATGAAATTGTCAATACACTGCTGAGATCACTTGACACCTCCTTTGACACCCTTGCCCTCATGATACAAGAACGTCCTGACTTCAAGACACTCGATCCGTCTGATATACTTGAGAGGCTCAATACACATGAGTTCCAGCTTTCTGAGAAAAGAGATATCTATGGCCCCAACTATGGCCGAACTCGTGCTTTGAAGGCAAAAGTTGTTTCCTCATCTGAAGAAGAAGAATCTGACTGCGGTTCTGATGATCCTGAAGACATTGGAAGGGAGCTTGCTATGCTTGTGAAGAAGTTCCAGAAATTCACGAAGAAGAAGGGCTTCAGAAAGTCTTCACGATCCAGTTCAAGAAATGATGAAGCTTCCACTCAAGACAACAAGAAGAGAACATGTCACAAGTGTAAGAAGCCTGGGCACTACATCTCTGAGTGTCCTCAGTGGGACAACGAGAAGAAGAAGAAGAAGAGCAAGGAATATGACTCTGATGACAAGAAGAAGAAGAAATCATCAAAGTCTTCTTCCAAGTCCACATCAAAGTCTTCATCTCATAAGAAGAGCTCATCTGGCAAGGCTCGTGCTTTTGTTGGCAAGGAAATGGATTCAGAGGAGGAGTCTGCGTCTAAGGAGGCAGAGGTGGAATCTGAAGCTGAGTCCGACTCTGGCGTTGCAAGTCTGGCTCTAGCCACAGCCTACGTTGCAAAGTCCATCTTCAACACTGAAGACAATGACTCCCGCACCAACGCTGATGATGACAAGGACGATCCTGCTCCCACCTACTGCTTCATGGCATGCGGTGCCAAGGTAAAATCGCGCGATGCTTACTTTCAAACATCAAGTGAAGATGACTCTGATTGTGAATCTAAACCCAGCTACAAAACACTTGCTAAGATTGCTACTGAACAACAAAGGGCTATGGAACATACTCAAAAACGGTTAGACAAAAGCGATGACCTGTTGGACGCGGAAATGACACGTTCACAGTCCTTAGTTGAAGACATAAAAAATCTTCATGCTAAGTATCAAGAACTTGAAAGTCTTCATGAGACGCTCTCAACCACTTATGAAAAGCTCTCCTATGATTATCTTCAAAGGAAGCAAGAGCTTGAGAAATTGAAAGCGACTCATGAAGATCTTCAAAAAGAGAATGAGTCATTTCGCGCTCAACAGATCAGTCCCGCTCAGGATGGATTTGAACCACCATGCTTAAAATGCATTGAGCGTGATAACGCTGCCTCTATTGCTGAATGTTCCACTGCTGCTACTGTTGCTCTGTCTTCAACTACTGATGTGGCAACTAACCCCTCTGCTGAGGATACCACTGCTATTGTTGATGAAAATGCTAGGTTGAAGACATTGCTTGAAACAGGGTGTATAAAAGTCTGAAAGGGCATCAGACACTTTGTGATGTCCTCAGAAAGCAGATTCTGAACCGAAATCCTAGGAAAGAGGGTGTTGGGTTCGAGAGGAAAATGAATGCTGATGGTTCCTACTGGAAGCCTGAGCAGTATCCCAAAACCACATGGGTTGCTGCAAAGGAACCTTCAGTGGATCCATCCACTTTATCTGGATTTACCTGTGCTAATCCTATTATCATTGATGAATCCTTTGATGCAAACTATAAACTGTTCAAAAATCAGAATGGTGAAGTGTTTGCCAGGTATATTGGTACTAACTGCAGGAATGAACCTCCTATGAAGAAGATCTGGGTTCCCAAAAGCTGCCTTGAGAATCTTCTAGTGAATGTCATCATGACACCACCAGGGAAGAAGACAAACCCTAGACCAAAGGCATCATATGGTCCAACGGCTTCATGCGAACACAGGACTTACTTGAGTCACCCTAACGCCAATTTTTTGCAGGGAATTCATACTCAGACTCATGAATATGAGCATGCGTCTTCAAACCGCTATGTTCATAGAACTAAGAACTTTTCTGCTTATTCACATGAGTATCATTCATCTCCTACAAGGCTATTTGCTAGGGCTTCAAAGCCGAAATTCTCAAATGCTGCACTTAGACTCATTGCTTCTAAGCCACCCTTGAAAATGTGGGTGGTGAAGAAGAATTAACTCTCTTTTGTAGAATGTGGTCTCCAGCCAGCAATCAAAGGCGTCCGATATAATAGCCGGGGACCTAAAACACAAAGGGACGCATGATAAAATGACTTACTATGTACTCCACATATGAATCGCTTACCTGTCATACTGTGTGCTAACTTTGATCTAAGCTGTGATAATCCTAGTGTGCATCAAATGCTTATGCTTCACAACATACCTTGTGAAGCCTATCCTCCTAACTGCACTATAGGGCATGTCACCAAAAGCTTCAGAATGGATTATTGACAGCGGATGCACTAATCATATGACTGGTGATTGAAGTCTTCTCATGGACTCAACCTTACGTCCATCCGACAAGAGTCAAATCACATTTGCTGACACTGGTAAAGGCAAGGTATTGGGTCTAGGTAGAGTTGCAATCTCAAAGGATCAACACATGGATAAAGTGATGATTGTTGAATCCCTTGGATTCAACTTAATGTCTGTCTCAATGCTTTGTGACTTAAACATGTTTGTGATATTTGGAAAATATCGTTGCCTTGTACTAATGGAATCTGACAAGTCTCTAGTCTTTGAAGGGTATAGGAAAGGTGATCTATACATGGTAGATTTCTCAGCAGGTCCACAACTTGCCGTATGTCTTCTTGCAAAAGCTTCAGAGTGCTGGCTTTGGCATCGAAGGCTGGGGCATGCTGGCATGAGGAACTTACACACTCTCGTCAAGAAAAAGCATGCCATAGGCATCGAAGGTGTCAAGTTCAAGAAAGATCATTTGTGTGGTGCTTGCGAAGCTGGGAAGATGACAAGGGCCAAGCACCCCTCGAAGACAATCATGACGACATCTCAACCCTTTGAGCTGTTGCACATGGACTTATTTGGTCCTACTCACTACTCCACCGTCACAACAATGGCGTGTCTCTATGGCTTCATCATTGTTGATGACTACTCAAGATATACATGGGTGCACATAATTCTCTACAAGACTGAAGTACAAGATGTCTTCAGACGATTCGCCAATCGAGCAATGAACAATTATGGCGTCAAGATCAAGCATATCAGAAGTGATAACGGCACTGAATTCAAGAACACCGGCCTTGATCTTTATCTGGATACAATGGGAATCACTCATGAGTTCTCTGCTCCTTACACACCTCAGAAAAATGGCATTGTTGAGCGCAAGAATAGAACCCTCATTGAGATGGCTCGAACAATGCTCGACGAGTACAAGACACCAAGAAAGTTCTGGCCTGAAGCTATTGATACTGCATGTCACATCATCAACCGTGTTTACATCCACACGTTTCTGGGCAAAACATCCTATGAGCTCCTTACTGGCAAGAATCCAAATGTCAGCTACTTCAGAGTCTTTGGTGCTAAGTGCTGGATCAAGGATCCCCATCACAAGTCAAAATTTGAACCCAAAGCTCACGAAGGTTTCATGCTTGGCTATGGAAAGGATTCGCACTCCTACAGAGTCTTCAACCTCTTCCACTACAAAATCGTTGAAACAGTGGATGTGCGATTTGATGAAACCAATGGTTCACAACGAGAGCTCCTGCCAAGCACACTAGATGAAGCTCCTTCCAGTGAATCTATCAAGATGATGGGAACTGGTGAAATCATGCCCTCTGAAGCACAACCTGAGGAGGAACTTATCATTTCTGCACCAAACCAACCTGAAGACAATGCTCAAACCAAAGACAATCCTCCCAATGATGACAATGATCAGCATGACCAAGGTCTTCGTCCAGTTCATCCTCGTGTTGCAAATGAAGTACAAATCGAGAAGATAATTGACAACATCAATGCACCTGGTCCGCTTACTCGCTCAAGAGCAACACAGTTAGCAAACTTCTGTGGGCACTTTTCATTTGTGTCAATATCAGAGCCCAAGAAAGTTGCTGAAGCTTTTATGGAACCTGAATGGATTCAAGCCATGCAAGAAGAACTTCAACAGTTCAAGCTGAATAATGTTTGGGAACTTGTCAAGCGACCTGACCCTCGCAAGCATAACATTATTGGAACGAAATGGATATATCGAAACAAGCAAGATGAGCACGGTCAAGTCGTCAGAAACAAAGCACGTCTTGTGGCTCAAGGATATACTCAAGTTGAAGGAATTGACTTTGATGAAACATTTGATCCTGTTGCTAGGCTTGAAGCTATTCGCATACTGCTAGCCTATGCTAATCATCACAACATCTTGCTATATCAAATGGATGTGAAGAGTGCATTTCTCAATGGCAAGATTAAAGAAGAAGTATATGTTGCTCAACCACCTAGCTTTGAAGATCCAAAACATCCTGATATGGTGTACAAGCTAAACAAAGCACTGTATGGCCTCAAATAAGCTCCTCGCGCATGGTATGATACTATCAAAGACTTCCTGAAGATCAAAGGCTTCAAACCAGGATCCCTCGATCCCACACTCTTCACGAAGACATATGATGGCGAACTGTTTGTGTGCCAAATATATGTGGATGACATTATCTTCGGCTGCACCAACCAGAAGTATAGTGATGAGTTTGGATACATGATGCAAGAGCAATATCATATGTCCATGATGGGAGAACTGAAGTTCTTCCTTGGTCTTCAAATTTGTCAGCAAAGCAATGGCATCTTCATATCTCAAGAAAAACACCTCAAAGATTGTCTGAAGAAGTTTGGAATGGAAGACTGCAAAGGTTATACGACGCCAATGCCAGCCAAACACCACCTTGGTCCCGACGACAATGGTAAAGAGTTCGATCAAAAGGTATACCGCTCCATGATTGGTTCTTTACTTTATCTATGTGCATCTAGGCCAGATATTGTGCTTAGTGTTTGCATGTGTGCTCGATTCCAAGCGGCACCAAAGGAATCGCATCACTTAGCTGTAAAGCGAATTCTTCGATATTTGGCTTACACCCCAACACTCGGATTGTGGTATCCCAAGGGCTCAAAATTTGATTTGGTTGGATTCTCGGATGCTGATTATGCTGGTGACAAGGTGGATCGCAAGTCAACATCAGGAACATGTCACTTTTTGGGACGATCACTTGTCTGTTGGTCTTCAAAGAAGCAGAATTGTGTATCACTCTCAACTGCTGAATCTGAATACATTGCTGCTGGATCCTGTTGTGCTCAGCTTCTATGGATGAAGCAAACTCTCAAGGACTATGGCATCAACCTGAAACAAGTACCTCTCTCCTGCGACAACGAAAGTGCCATCAAGATAGCCAACAATCCAGTCCAACACTCGAAGGCAAAGCACATTGAAATTCATCATCACTTTCTCAGAGATCATGTCATGAAGAAAGATATCGATATCATTCACGTCAACACTGAAGAGCAACTTGCAGATATCTTCACAAAGCCCTTGGATGAGAAAAGGTTTTGCAAGTTACGGTGTGAGCTAAATATCTTGGAATCCTCTAATGTCCTGTGATCAGGCACACATCCTAACACTTATGCATGTTGATGACTTAGATGTGCAACACACAAAGTAATGTATATCTTCATTCAATGAAGATTTACACTCTGAGTGTGAATACATTAACATGGAATTTGACTTCGGAGCGCCACGATAATTGTGCGCCGTGTCTGGGTCTAATACTTCCTATACGGTGGGTAACGCCACCACCAAATTTCTCTGTTTGAAGTGTTTCACTCATGGTGTTACTTTTGCAAAGACTTCGCATCTGGTTTGTCTTCAGTTTCAATTTATCTTCATGATTTTCTGCGCTATGATGATTTGATTGCATATATATATATATATATACTAGTGTTCTGTCCTCTACAACATTCACTTATTGCTGTGTCTTCAAGTTGAATCTTTTGAACTAAGTGAATGTGATCGGACCCTAACCTCTCTATGCTTTCTATCTCAAACTCTATCTGTCCAAATCATATGCATTCTATTGAAACTGTCGAATGTCTCCTCTGCGTCCTAGTCAGCAGAAGACACAGAGACAAACATCAAGTCCTATTTAAATGATTCATCTTTATTGTCGATATCCGGAGAAGCCGGAACAACCATCCGACAAACTTGCGGGCGTGGGAACGTGGGACAACTCTGAGTATGTTCCATGCTTGCCACGTGTCCCACAGATGTGAACAGACAGGGGCACCTGCGTAATTGCGCAGTGCCACACACCTACTTATAAATACGTGTCCCCTGCGGTCAAGAAAACCTTCTTCCACCTCTCCACCTCGTGAAAACCCTAGCGCCACCGCTAGCTCTCGACGACGCCGGCGACGAAGCGCTTAGCTGCCGCGACTTCTCCGACGCTGTCCTCACGCCGGCCGCGGACATCGTCCTCTCCGCCGTCGCCGTAGGTGTCATCCGTCACCAAGTTAGGGCACGGTGGGCTGAACTGCTCGGTCTCCTATTCATCCCATCTAGCAGTTCCTCGTGCGGTAATTATAACTCTATTTTTACCACCTTTTTGATCTTCATAGATTCATCCTATTTACCGAAAGTGGTTTCTACCTACTCAATGTTAGATCTATTCTGTCTGCATCTCATAATGCCTAGTCTATTCACTTAGATAACCTATCTAGTTTGATTCCTCACTTGTACTTATTCACGGATTGGTACAAATCTGGAACCAACTCACCTCATATAAGTGAATGTCTTCGCATCATGAGGTTAATGTCTTCAAACTGATTTATCTTCCAAATCTTCTGAGAATGCATATGACCTCTTCCCCTTCCCTTGCATCTCTAATGCTGTCACAGGTACATGTCCGTGGGAGAATCCCTTGGTTCTTATAGTATGCATTCGTTTGCAGAATACTTACATCATCATATCAATTCTCCAGAAGCCAGTTCCTGCTTGACCAGCAAGCGAAAGTCTCTGAAGCCATTGAACGTATTGAAGCCATTCAGTTTGAAGTTCATGGCTGCAGAAAAATCAGCAAGGAAGGGTGGCAGACAGCGCCGAGAAGGAACATCCAAAGATCTGCCTGATGACCTAGCAGAGCTCTACAAGACAGATCGTGAAGAGACATATCATCAGCGCAAGACACGAATCCAATGGATTCGACGCTATTGGGCTGAAGAGTTGTTCAAGTACAAGTTCGTAACCAAGGAATATGCAGAGAAGAATGCAATCAAGAGTTCTTGGGGCGATATTCTCTATCGAGGTCTTCAACCCAAGAACAGAGCTGAAGCTATTGCACAAGATTTCTATCCTTGCATGGTCCATGGACCACAGCCTGAAGAAGCCGACCCATCATCATTGCTCTGGTGTCGTGACGACAATCTCTTCAAGCGCAACTTCCAGTTTGCTAAGGCTTCGGCAAAGGAAAACAAGAAGTCATGGGGATTAGACTTCAATCCTGGCCCCTGTGCTCCCCGTGATGATGGCACACGTGAAGCTGAAGAAAACAGAATTGGCCCCTTTGCAAACCTTGATGGCCTCATCTCCTACATCTTGGTACAAGGTGCCAAAGTGGATCATTCTGACAATGATGCTGATTCTGATGAAGCCCCAGCTCCTCCTACAAGGCCGCAGAAGCCAAAGAAGATTAAGGCTTCATCATCAGCTGCACCTCCAAAAGTTTCTCGTGTGAAGCCACTGGCCACTGCACCTCCTGAAGCCAGTGTGTAGTCTGAAGATCAATCCCGCATCTCCAAGAATACGGAGAAGAAAAAGCAACTTGTCAGGCATACTGATCAAGCCTTGAATCCTGCCGCCATTCTGCGTGAAGAACCCATTGATCTGTCAAGTGATGAAGATCTTGCTGATGATGCCCTTGAGCAACTGATAAAGAGAAAGGAAGAAGAAGAAATCTTCAACAACTTGCCTCTCTTTGATGTGACAATCATCCATAATTTCATTGATGAGTGGTTCGACACCCCCAATCTAAGCTTTGAAGATTTGCAGCTTCCCATTGGCCTCAGCGTCTCTTTCAATGGCACCATTGCTTCTGAGCTGGCTCTTGCTCAGCGCATCATTGAGCTGAAGAACAAAATTGATTATGAGAAGGCTCAATTCAAGAAGCATGTGGCGAAGCTTAGTGTTCAAGACGTCAGAAACTTCAAGATCATGCTGCATGAGCTTAAAGAAGCTTTTCTAAAGAAGCGCCAAGAAGCTCAAGGCTCTCGTGAGCGCATGAAGAGATTGGCTGATAAGTGTGTGCTTGCCTACAATGAGGCTGAGAAGCGCAAGTCACTTGGCCGTCCTGGCATTGACCCCAGGATGGCTGCAAAGAAAAAGAAGAAGCTTTCTGCTGACCAGCCTGCACCTTCAAGTCAAGAAGCCCCTCACATTTTCTTCCCAAGCAGCATGACTGGCTCGAAGCCAAAGGTCACCACAACCGCTTCAGAACAGAAGAAGACGAGGGCTGCCGAGGCTGAAGCCAGAAAGAGGAAGAATACTGAAGCCTCTGAAGCTGCTCCCTCCAAGAAGAAGCGCAAGACCAAGAAGACTCGGGCTGCTCCCACAGAGCCCCTTGTTGTTGAACCCATCTCAGTGGTTCGTCCCGCATCTGCATCCCAAGAACTTCGCATGACTGTTTATGAGCCTGCTTCCACAGAGGCTCCTGAAGCTGAAGAGATTCCAGCAGCTGAACCCACCGCTGTTGAAGACATTGGTCAAGATGACAATGTTGAAGATGATGAAGTTCTTCCTCAAATTGAATATAATGTGGTGTCATCGCCTGTTCGAACAAACAACAAAATCATCAGCATTGGTCGTCCTCTGACGCCAATTGCTCAGGATGCTTCATGGGCTGATCACCCGCAAGAACAAGACTCCCCCAGTACTCCCCAACAACAACAAACCACACCATCCGTACAAGTTGAAGAGGATGAGGACCTGCCCAATCCATCTCCAAAGGCGTCGCCTGTACTATAAAGGCTTCACAAAGGACCAAGGCCTCAAGTCCCTCTTCCGAGTGTTCCAGAAGGAGAAGTGCATCATCAACCTGTTGCACGTCAAGTGTTTTCAGAAGCCACTCCTGCTGTGAATGTCTCCGTGTCTGAAGCCCCAGCTGCTGAAGACAATCCGGCTGCATCAGCCGTCGAAGAACGTCAAGAAGAACGTGTCCATACTCCCCCCATTCCTGAAGAAACTGTTCATGAAGTGAACGTGTCTGTGCCTGACCCTCCAGCTCAGCAAGTGGAGATTGAAAATCCCGAAGCTGCCACTACCAACGCAAGTGAAGCTCATGACATTGTCATGACTGAAGCTAATGTGGAGTTTGAACCAAATAGTGTGCCTGAAACCAATGAGGCAACTGCTCCTGAAGCACCTGTTGTGCAGCCTGAAGCCTCAGCTGCTGCCGCTGCTCCTGTTCCGCCACCAAGGCCCTATACAATCGAGCAAGCATACAACCATGGCGAGCTAATCATAGTAAGATGGCCCGTTCTAGTCCCTCCGCCTATTGTCTCTGGTCCTCAATTTGACTATCACATTGAGCATAGGCCTCAGGTCCAGAAGCCCAAGCCAAGACTGCCAAGGTTTCCAGGTACTGCCACATTTGTCGGGTCCTTCAATGCAAATGGCTTCAAAAGCCACAACACATTCTTTGACAGCTCAAAGAACCCCTACACGAAGCCAAGAATATCATCAGATCGGTTCTGGAGTCATCAGCAGTGAAGCTATTACTCCTGTGTTCTGTATGATCAAGGGCACATTTTCGCTCATATGCGCCTCGAGATTGAAGCCATTGCTGGACTGCCCTGCTTAGAAGAAGCACTTGACTGCTTTCGTGATACTGGTCTGCTCAACTTTGTGACAGACAAAGAACACTGGAATGAAGAGCTATTGCTTCAATTCTATGCTACTCTACACATTCGCGGCTACAACAGAGATACGAAGACATGGGTTCTCGAGTGGATGATAGGAAATGTTCATCATGAAGCCAAAGCTCTCGACATCATTGAGCTTACAGGCCTATCCACTCCCGGAGAACTCTATGAACCTGGTTGTCAAAATCACCGCAATGCTCTGGAAAGCATCTTCCATAAGCCTGAACCCAATATGAGTCAGATGTTGAGCATGATGAAGCCTTTGCCACGTGATGCTGAATATCCAAAGGAGTTCTTTGTTGATGACCTTGAGTATCTGCCACGCACCATATATCACATCATCAGGCGGACTCTATGGCCTATCAAAGGACATTCATCAGCTGCAAAACTCGAAGGAGCCATGAAGATATTGGTCTTCTACATTCTCAATGGCATTAGCTTCAATGCGCAAGATTTCTTCATTAGACCAAGATCTGTTTGGTCTGAAGTTTTATGCTCCATGGGTCATGCGCCTCATCAAGCGACACTCTGCTGTCAACTATCAACCTTCTGCTCGCAATCATGTGATTTTTCTACCAGAGGTTGATATGTCAGTTGAACCTATATACTCTGACCCTGCCAAGAAGCCTCTTTGTCTTCAGAATGCCGAGCACCAAAGCTTCACTCAACCCATTGAAGGTGTTCAAGCAGCAACACGAATCTATCCATTGGCTGGAAATACTCGTCTGCCTCATCGAGCACCTACAGAAGCCACTGAAAGCACCATTGCCCAAAGTCCTCGGAAGCGTTCTCGCATTCTCAATGACCGAGAACTTCTTGTGGCCCTACATCATAAGCAAGATAAGCATCATTTTTGGCGGAAGCGTCAGATGCAAAGCCTCTTGGTGGATGTAAATCACATTCGAAACCTTGCCACCAAGAATGCTTTTGTCACTCACGAAACTTGTCGGCGTTCATGGAAGAGTTTGACCCTACTCAGTGCTGAAGCTGATCTTCAAGACGATGGCTTCACTGAAAGATTCAAGTTTGACTCCACTCCTCCACGGAATGCTGTCCTACGAAGAACTCCATCTCTTGAAGACTCTGATTATTCTTCCTCCGTGGCAACTGTCAATGCCAATGTCATCGATGATGAAGACGATGCAACTTCACCACCCCCTACTTCTGCACGCATCGACACTGCACCAAGTTCATCTGCACTGCCAAACGACAACGACAACCCTGCTGCTTCAACTACTCCTGCTGAGGACGAGTAGATGCTCTATGTCTTCAAACCTTTTTGGTCATTACTGACAAAAGGGGGAGAAGCGTATGAGTTTGATAGTCTTCAAGCGGGTTCATAAGGGCGGTTGCTTTACATTTTTGCCTAGTGCTTACAACTCTTGCCTTTGATACATTTCGTTCTTTGAGTTGTAACACTTAAACTTGATGGTCGTCTGCTACTTATTTGCGTTTCCACGTGCGATGATAACTTCCGCACTTAGATCATTCTGCAGACGTCCATTTTTCATTATGCATGTCATTCTGTTAGCTATATCATTTTATGCATGATGAATTATCTTCATAAGTTGAAGATGATCTCCACAAGTACAACCTGCCATGTGCATTTGCATTCCAAAAGCAAATTACTTATATGCACATCTTCAGGGGGAGCCCTTGCTACTTATGAAGACAATTTCCTATCCTTTACAATTTCACATACTTTATCCCCGTTGAAAACTTCAACCAGTTTGTCAACAATCACCAAAAAGGGGGAGATTGTAAGTGCATCTAGTGCCACCCCTAGTTGGTTTTGGAGTATTGACGACAAAGTTGGTTGAGGGACTAATGCGTTTGTGAGAAATGCAGGATAACGCAGGTAGTGTCCCTCATTGATTCGGTTTACCTACCAGAGATGACCCCTAAAAATGTATGAAGACATTGAAGACAATGGTGGTATGAGAAGATATTCATATTGAAGACTATGACATGAGAAGACATTGCGTGAAGACTATGGAGCACGAAGACTGTGTGGTTTCGTTGTTTCCTTTTCTTCTTTGTTGAGTCATAGGAACCACCATACTGTTAAGTGGGGTCCAAGTGAACTAAGTCAGAGTGACTGAAGTGATGCTCAACCCAAATCCTATGTCTTCGAGCGAAGACAATGAGAGCAAATCTTATCCAGAGCTGGATGAGTCAGCTCTGCTTGTAGCCCAAGTAAAGTTGCCGCGTGTGTTTGAAATCTGACCGTTGGAACATGTGTCAGTTCCTTAGTGACCCAGGGTCATTTCGGACAAATCAAGTCGGGTTGCCTTGTGGCTATAAATAGCCCACCCCCTACACCATAAATTGGTGGCTGCTCAGAGTTAGTTTACGGCTTTTGTCGTTTTGAGAGCAACCCACCTCGAAGCCTTTGAGAGAGAAATCCTTGCGAGGACAAAGCCCAAACACCCAGAGCCAAAGAGTGTTAGGCATCACTGAAGTCTTTCTGTCTGTGTGACCTGAAGACTTATTACACTTGAGGACTGTGTATCCTCCAGCCGGTTAGGCGTCGCGTTCTGAGCATCCAAGAGTCATTGTGGATTGCCGTGTGAACGAAGTCTGTGAAGGTTTGGAAGTCTACCTTGAAGACTTACCAGAGTGATTGGGAGAGGACTAAGTGTCCTTAGCTCAAGGGGAATAAGGTGAAGACACGGTCTTCTGAGTTGAATCTCAGCCTCCCTAACCAGACGTACAATTGTCACAGCAACTGGAACTAGTCCAACAAATCCTGTATCTTCAAAAGTGACTGGTTCTATCTCTTCCCTCCTTTACTTTGAGTTTGTCTTCGTGATGTTGTTGCCTATCTGTCTTATCTGATTGACTTCATTGCTTGACTACTATTGTTGATTGGCTTCATACTATCTTCCATCCTGATCCTACTACCTAGCTGCTATTAGTCTTCGTACGTTAACACTATTGCATACTTGACTATGGCTTGCTTGTTGTAGTTTATCTTCCGCTGCATATCAATTAGGTCATTTCTATTGTTTGTCTTCGAAACTTCCATGTTTTGAAGACTTTGATAAAAATCGCCTATTCACCCCCCCTCTAGTCGATAACCCACCAACCAGCCACGCACAGAGCGGTACTACCGCTTGGGCAGGGCAGTACTACCGCTCCCTCCCAGCGGTACTGCCGCGCTAACGAGGGAAACAGGGTCCTGGCCCCAGAGCGGTACTACCACAGAAGTATAGGCGGTACTACCGCTTGGAGCGGTACTACCGCCCCTACTGTCGCTACTAGTACCGTAAAACCCGACACGAAAAACAATAGTCGAGAATCGAGGCGGTAGTAGCCCGGAACAACTGCGGTACTACGGCCGAAGCTCACAAGCGGTACTACCGCTCAGGGAGCGGTACTACCGCTCGGGGAGCGGTACTACCGCTTGACGAGCTTCGGCGGTACTACCGCTGAAGACCGTGATACTACCGCTGGGACAGGACAGGCAGGCACAGATTAAGGAAAGAAGGCTCCAAAGAAGCGGAAAGAGGCAGCAGGTGTGATAAGGATGTGTACATGTTGATTCCACCCTAGCCTTACCAAAACAGATCCCCTCTTGATAGTACGGTGACTCCTACGAAACTAGACCACCAACCGAGAAACGAAAGGAGCTACACCGTCTTGAATAAAACACCGAGGGGAAGTAATCGTCTCGTGCCAAAGGATGAATCTCTGAAAGAACTCAACAAACACGATTAGTCCGCAAAAGCATTGTCATCAATCACCAAAACATCTTGGGGATAAATATGCCCTTCCAATCTCCCCCTTTTTTGTGGATTGATGAAAATACGGGATTTGCACAAATAGGGAAGATGAAGGATCGTCGCAAAGCCCCACCATCCTAAAATGTAGAAGGGCTCCCCCTGGATGTGTGCTGTCTAGATAAGTGCTTTGGACTGCACGGCGCAGATACCAGGATCAACGCTCCTCCTACATTTTGGTGACCAACTAACTACGCAAGATATATGAGAGCAACATAGATAACAGGATAAGCATGCAACTCATAAGCTAGATAGATAAGCTAGATAGACATAGATAACAGGATATATGAGAGCAACATAGATAACAGGATAAGCATGCAACTCATAAGCTAGATAAATAAGCTAGATAGACATAGATAAAGATATTCGAAAGATAAGGTAGCATATGTCTCACACCATATGACTAGAACTTAGGTCTCACTGACACAAACCAGACACAAACCAAACTAGGCAAATGTGGGAAAACACAAAAGACGGAAAACACAACACAAATCCCTAAACTCTCTCCCCTTTTGGCATCGAGACACCAAAAAGGAGAGGGAGTGTTGCTACAGCTCCAGGTGATAGCAAGAGAATCAGATCTCAACGGGATCGTCTTCGCCACCATCGTCGGTCGGGAAGTGCTCGGCGTCAGAATCGGTCCACGGGCAGTGCTGCTGAATCCACTCCTCCTCCTCAGTAAGCTGGTCCTCAGATCCACTGTTAACGGTGGCACCCAACTGGCGCATGAGCCCCTTGTGACGACGATGGGCCTTCTTCTCACCCACATGAGTCATGTACTGACCGTGAGCCTCCATGCAGAACAACTTCTTCATCTTGAGCTTGAGCTTCTTTGCCCAAGAGGGTTCTGCTGCAGAAGGCACATAGTAATCGTCATCCTCAGCCTCAGCCTCCTCCTCGGTCTCCATGGTAGTGGCAGACGAAGGAACTCCAGTTTTAGGGACCTGAGAGCCCCAGTTGTCCTTCTTCCTTAGATGCTTGACGTCATGAGAAACCAACTCCCCGGTCTCTAGCATCACCTGGGGATAGACACGACCCCATGCCTGCTCAATAAGCAGCATGATGAACGGACCATAAATCGGGCACTTGCATTCGGAGATAGCAGATAACAGCTCAGACCACATAACATGGGATATGTCCAGGGACTCCCCGTTGTTTTGTTCCTTCTCATGCTGGCAGAAGAGAAGCATGTCCACAAGATAAGAATGAACCATATCCAGATTCCCGATGCGAGGGAAAAGAGTCTCACGGAAGACACGGTGAAGAATGTCCAGAAAGGCAGGAAGCTCATATGTTTCCTTCTTTGTCTCAGGGTTGATCTTCAAAGTGCAGTATGACCATAGAGCTTGCTTGTGAGTGGCGGAGGGTTTGCGGTGAGTGCGAAAGCCGACAGGAGACGCAAGCCCTTGATCTTCCACCCCAATCAATTCCATGAACGCCTTCCACTTGACTGAAAGCAACTTGCCATTGGTCATCCAAGTCAGTGTCCTGTCCTCATCAGTCCCGAGATGAACCGTGGCATAGAATTGGGCCATAATATCAGCATCATAATCTTTGTTGAATTGCATGACACCAAGAATGTTCAGTTGAGTGCACATCTGAAGAACTTCACCAAAGTAATCAGGATCCTTCTCCATATGGTCGGTGTCGATGGAGTGCATGTTAACATAGAGGTTCTTCTTGGCCTTGAGAACATCAAAGAAGATGGCAAACTGAAACCTGTTCCAGAACGGACGGTTGACCAAAGTGGGATCTTGGTCAGCCTCATAGGGGTTGCGGCGACGTCTTGCCCAGAACTCCTTGGCTGGCATTTCTGGCACAGTTTTGCCTGGCTTTGGCTTGACACTAGGCTTCTTCTGGAGTTGGGGTGGAGGAGCAGCACTTGAGGAACCTCCTGCAGACTCAGTTGTACGGTACCGCTTGGACGTGGCACGACCGAGGTTGACACGCCGAGCTTGATGCTTAGGAAGCTCATCACCTGGAACCACACACACGAACACGCAAACAACCAGAAAGAACGAGCATAAGCCACCAAACACAACCAAAAAGGATCACTGATTAGTAGAAGAATGGTGGAAACTGGTAGAGAGCGGTAGTACCGCGACCAGTTAGCGGCAGTACCGCTCCAAGCGGTAGTACAGCTCCGGGGGAGCGGTAGTACCGCTTGAGACGGGAAACAACAGTTTCCTACTGCCGTGGTCAGATCCGGCACTACCGTCCTACCAAATTCAAAAATACTCCTACCAAACACCAATCCAAACTGCCTAGAAGCCTTCTCCATCCCACTCAAGCCTAGATTTGGCCAAAAATCTAGAGATGCAACCACTATTGCCCCTAAGATGCTAGATTGGAAATCTAGACAAGAAGAAAGAGGGAACAGGGGCAATACCGACATCCATGGCAAGAGGACAAGGTGGGGATCGACTCCACCAAAGGAAATGCAGAGGAGCGCCCCGGAGAGGGAGATCCGCCGGAGCCCTCCCGGCGCCGGTTGCTGGAGAGACAAACATGGACGTGGGGGTGAGCGAATGGGTATGGGGGAGAAGAAAATTCCCCTGCCCCCGATATAACCTCCTGCCCCCGCCTCGCAGCGGTAGTACCGTGCTGGTGGGCGGTAGTACCGCTCAGCAACCACGGGTGCCTAAACACTCGGCTTAAGCTCAAAAAAGAACGGGAAAAACACAGCCAAGAAAGAAGAAGGACCAACCAGACCACAAACACACTAAAACAGAACAGAACACACCTCTTCAAAAGAGGGCGGTGGCCGAGGCCACCTATGTTTGAGTCAAGAGGTATGGCATCGTGAAGATTTTAACCCTGGACCCATGACCAAAACTCGTCCTTGAAGCACTAGTACCATACAAATATGGTTAAAGTGAAAGACTAGATCAGTTTATGCATAATGGGGGGAGGGAGAGTTCATTGAGAGAACAACACTCCCCCTATGTCCATGCCACATCTAAACTAGACAACAAGTAGAGTGTGGTGGGGGGTGCACGGGTTCAAGTCACATTGCTCAAATCAATGATATTTAGCTCATACCTTAACTCGCGAAATCTTGCTTCATCCAAGGGCTTCGTGAAAATATCGGCAAGGTTATCATGAGTGTTGACATACTTGAGCTCGATCTCCCCTTGCCTAATGTGATCCCCGATGAAGTGATACCGGATCTCAATATTCTTCGCCTTGAAGTGTTGCACCGGGTTGAGAGAAATCTTGATGGCACTTTCATTGTCACACCAAAGAGGCACTTTGTCACAAATGACACCGTACTCCTTTAAAGTTTGCCTCATCCATAAGAGTTGTGCACAACAACTACCGGCCGCCACATATTCTGCTTCGGTGGGCGAGAGAGATACACAACTTTGCTTCTTAGAAGACCAACTTACCAAAGAGCAACCAAAAAATTGGCACCCTCCAGAAGTGGACTTCCTATCCACCTTGTCTCCCGCCCAATCAGAATCCATGAATCCTTCAAGCTTGAAGTTAGCTCCTCTTGGGTACCATAGGCCAAAGTTTGGGGTATGAGCCAAATATCGAAAGATTCGCTTGACTGCCACATAGTGGCTTTCCTTTGGTGCGGCTTGGAACCGTGCACACATTCCAACACTCAACATGATATTCGGTCTAGATGCACAAAGGTAAAGCAAGGAACCAATCATAGAGCGATATACCTTTTGATCCACCGCTTTCCCATTGGGATCAATGTCAAGTTGGCACTTGGTGGGCATCGGAGTAGAGGCCGGCTTGACATCACTTAGCTTGAATCTGTTAAGCATGTCTTGTGTGTATTTGGCTTGGTTGATGAAGTTACCTTCTCTTCTTTGTTTGATATCAAAGCCAAGGAAGAACTTCAACTCTCCCATCGAGGACATCTTGAACTTAGAGGTCATGAGAGCGGCAAATTCTTCATTGAAAGCTTTGTTAGGAGAACCAAAGATAATGTCATCAACATATAGTTGGCACACAAACAACTCCCCTTTGACCTTCTTAGTAAAAAGAGTGGGATCGATTAGCCCAACTTCAAATCCACGATCTTGTAACAACTCGGTAAGGTGGTCATACCACGCACGTGCGGCTTGTTTAAGGCCATAGAGTGCCTTATCGAGTTGATACACATGATCCGGGAAGTAAGGATCCTCAAACCCGGGGGGTTGCTTGACATAAACCAACTCATTAATGGGACCATTAAGAAAAGCACTTTTCACATCCATTTGTTGCAACTTAAAGTTGTGATGGGAAGCATAAGCAATCAACAAACGAATGGATTCAAGGCGAGCAACAGGAGCAAAGGTTTCACCGTAGTCGATACCCTCGACTTGGGAGTAGCCTTGTGCTACCAATCTTGCCTTGTTGCGAATGATGTTCCCATGAGCATCTTGCTTGTTCTTGAAGATCCACTTGGTTCCAATGATGTTATGGTTCCCCGAAGGCCTTGGCACCAACCTCCACACCTTGTCGTACTAGAAGTTGTTGAGTTCTTCATGCATGGCATTGAGCCAATCCGAGTCTTCGAGCGCCTCATAGACCTTATGGGGTTCAACACAAGAGACAAACGCGTGATGTTCACAATAGTTTGCTAATTGTCTACGAGTGCTTACCCCCTTTCTTAGGCTTCCGACCACATTCTCCATGAGATGACCTTTGGTGGTGAGTTTGGAAGCAATCTTCGCAACACGACGCTCTAATTCCTCCTCGGATGTGGAAGGAGGAGGGTTCACTTGATCATCTTTAGCGTCGTCATGAGCTTGTTCTTGATCTTGAGCTTGCTCATGATCTTGAACTTGCTCGAGGGGGAGAACTTGACCTTGGGCATCATTTGGAGGTTCACCAGCATCTTGAGATTGATCTTGCCCTTGGTCTTGTTCCTGAGGTTGAGGGCCTACACTTTGTTCTTCGGAAGCGTGTGGGTCTTGAGTATGTGAAGGCTCCACTGGAGTGGAGCATTGTCCTTCTCCTTCAGCCACAAGGGGTTCCTCAATGGGTAGAATATGACCAATACCCATTCTTCTTATGGCTTGGGGAGGAATTTCATCACCTACATCACAAGTACCACTTTGCTCCACTTGGGAGCCATTATTTTCGTCAAACTCCATGTTACACATCTCCTCAATGAGTCCGTTGGACTTGTTGAGAACACGGTAAGCATGAGAGTTTGTAGCATAACCAACAAATATGCCCTCATAAGCTCTAGCCTCGAATTTAGACAAACGAACACCTTTCTTGAGAATGAAACACTTACACCCGAACATCCGGAAGTACTTGAGATTGGGCTTGTTCCAGGTGAGTATCTCATAAGGAGTCTTGTTCAAGCCTTTGCGGAGATAGAGCCGATTGGATGCATGACATGCAGTGTTGATGGCTTCGGCCCAAAAGTTGTATGGAGACTTGACCTCCGCCATCATGGTCCTTGCCGCATCCACCAACGTCCGGTTCTTCCTCTCTGCAACACCATTTTGTTAAGGGGTATATGGTGCAGAATATTGGTGCTTGATCCCCTCATCACTAAGAAACTCATCCAAGGTGTAGTTCTTGAACTCGGTGCCGTTGTCACTTTTTATTGTCAAGATCTTTGCATTATGTTGACGTTGAGCTTCATTTGCAAAGTCGATGATGGTTTGTTGAGTCTCACTCTTCCTCTTGAAGAAGTATACCCAAGTGTATCTTGAATAATCATCCACAATCACCAAGCAATACTTTCTACCCCCAAGACTATCAAAGGATGGAGGCACAAAGAGGTCCATGTGCAGGAGCTCCAAGGGTCTCTTTGAGTAGATGATAGTCATGGGAGGGTGAGCCGTCTCATGAAGCTTTCCTTCGATACAAGCACTACAAGCACGATCTTTGGCAAAACTAACATTCGTTAGTCCACGGACATGGTCCCCCTTGAGAAGACTTTGCAAAGATCTCATATTGACGTGGGCTAAATGGCGGTGCCAAAGCCATCCCACATCAACTTTAGCCATTAGGCATGTCGCGGTCTTAGTGGGTTGCTTCGAAAAGTTAATCACATAGAGACCATTCTCGACATGCCCAACAAAGGCTACTTTAATAGTCTTGCTCCACAAGAGGGCCATGATATCAATATCAAAGAAGGTGGCAAAGCCCATGAGTGCGAGTTGACGAACGGAAAGTAAATTGAACGCAAGGGACTCAACAAGCATGACTTTCTCGATCGTTAGATCATGAGAAATGAAAACCTTGCCAAGACCCAATACCTTAGAATGTGAGGCATCACCCCATTCGACATTGGTGGGCATAGATGGGATCTTGTGCACGTCCACCACCAAGTCCTTGCTCCCGGTCATATGATTTGTTGCTCCACTATCGAGCAACCATGATCCCCCACCGGAAGCAAACACCTACAAGAGATCAATGCTTGATTTTAGGTACCCATTGAGTAATGGGTCCTTTGATGTTAGTAACAAGGGTCTTAGGAACCCAAATAGACCATTCAATGTACTCATAAGAAGAACCAACAAATTTAGCATAAACATGCCCATCACTAGCACAGCACAACACATAAGAGGGGTTAAAGTCGCCGACTTTGTTGGGAGAGATGGCTTTGCGCTCTTTGGCATCACCATTCTTCGCATTGTTATTCTTCTCCTTAGGAGCACCCTCTCCCTCCTTCACAAAGGTTTGCTTGAGCGGGGGAGGTCAATTGGTCTTGTTATTCTTCTCCTTGTTCTTCTTCTTGTTCTTGGACTTGGGTGAGAACCAACTCCCTCCTTGCCCACAACTTCCTTTTGATTGCTCTAAAGGTCATTTAGGTTCTTCTCGCCTTGTATGCATGACACACACTACTAGGAAAAGGCCTACTAATGGTGCACCGGTTTTGCCTACTAATGGCTCACTACCGGTGCACCATTAGTATCACGCCACTAGTATTTTTTACTAATGGCGCACCACTGGTGCGCCATTAGTATCTGGTGTACTAATGGTGCACCATGCAGTGCGCCATTAGTTTTGCCCATAGTGCGCCACTAGTGTCTGCTATACTAATTGCGCACCACATGGTAGTGCGCCATTAGTAACAATTTTTTTAATTTTTTTTCTTAATGTCAGGTCACTATTTCACATATGAGAAATCCAACACACATATATATACAACAAGCATCCATATAACAATCATAGCCAACACACAAGTTCCATCGTTACATATTACAAAAGTTTCAGATTGTTCATCCAACACCGTTATCCATCAATTCACAAAAGTTTCACATTGATACAAAATAAAAACACAAATAGAAAAGAAGCACTCCATCCATGCAAGCTTCCGTGAATTAAATCAAATATGCAAAATGATAAACAAGTTAGAAGAAGAAGAAGAAGACTAGAAGAACACTAGAAGAAGAAGAACACTAGAAGAAGAATAAGAAGAATTTTGGAAAAGAAGAAGAATAAGAAGAAGACTATAAGCTTATTATGTAAACTTGATCATTTTGTGCTAACATAAGTTATTTTGGAGCTAACCTATAGGAAACTAAGCATATAAGCTCTAAGTTAGCATATTAGAGCCAACTTAGGTAAAATGAAGCTAACCTATGTCATTTTGGAAAAGAAGAAGAATAAGAAGAAGACTATAAGCTTATTATGTAAACTTGATCATTTTGTGCTAACATAAGTTATTTTGGAGCTAACCTATAGGAAACTAAGCATATAATTAAGCTCTAAGTTAGCATATTAGAGCTAACTTAGGTAAAATGAAGCTAACCTATAGGAAACTAAGCATATTAGAGATAACATAGGTAACTAAATATATATATACATATATCATTTTGGAGATCTGACATACCTGACAAAGTTCAGTTCTCATGCATTGTTCTTCTCCTTCTCCTTCTCCTTCCTCAGCCTGATGCGCCAAGAGTGGCGAGGCGGTGGAGGCAGTGGAGGCAGTGGGATGTAGTCTTCTACCACAATTGGCGTGGTCATGTCGCCCAGCTGTGGGATCGCCGATGCCACCACCGGTGCGTGGTCATTGTCAGGCACCACCACCATCGCGAGGCCACCTTCAGGCACGACCATCGCTAGGTCATCCTCAGCCACCTCCATTCTTGCCCATGGTCAGCCACCACCATCTCTTGCCCATGGTCAGCCACCACCATCTCTTGCCCTTGGTCAGCCACCACCAGCGCTAGGTCATCCTCAGCCTGATGCCCATCGTCATCCTGCAGCTCCTCATCCCCACTCTGCTCCTCTTCTCCCGCACTCCAGTCCGGATCATCCTTCTTGTTGTCTATGCTGCTGCCAGAATCGCTGCTACTTTCGCTACAGCCAGAATCACTGCTGCCATAATCGCTGCTGCCAGTGTCGCTGCTGCTGCTCCCATTACCTGTCCAAAATGCAACAGCGACTGTTAACAATCGATGTGAGACAAAGCCAAATGTAGAGGAATAAGAAGAGGCAGAACGTACGGGCATCATCATCGTCAGCGTAGCGCATGCGACACATAGTCGTGTTGAACACCTTCATGATGAGCATGGTGGCGTCGTCGTCGTACCTGAAGAGAAGGAAGTACCCCAGCCGCAGGTCGTAGGCATGGTAGAACTTCTTCCACCCATGAGACAAGTACATGTGGCCCTCCTTGATCACCAACTCCACATCCCACTACCTACGAAACCCGCTGCCGGCCTGTCGCAACTTCACATTATTTGGCGGATCTTCACCCGTCAGCATGTTCATAAAACTGTCAGGCAGCCTCTGCAGTTTGGGACAATGAGTGATGTAGCAAACACCAGATATCATAATGAGATGGGTAAAGGGGAGATCTCTCATTTTATATACCTGCGTCATGGATGATACTAAAGTCTCAAGTATGATAGTGAAGAACTCGGAAGCATCCAACTCGTACTGCGGTGTCGCAGAGCGGCGGTGGCTGCTTCCCGCCATCTCTGATAAGCAGCAGAAGAGACCAATTAGTACCCTTACAACAGATCATAAAACATGCATGATAACAGGCATTAGTCGCAAGTACCCCATATGTCCCATTTTTAGCAAAGTCATGCTAAAATTCACGGAAAATTTCAGCATGACCTTTGCTGAAAACAGGACATATGGAGTACCCGAATTTGCCGGAACGGAAGTTAATCGACATTCCGGCAAACTCAAGGGCCTCTCGGGATACCTGCACAATCATCACGACACGATGGTCGGAGACAAAACCGAGCAAACTAGCAAAATCATCAGAATTTTTTTTTGTAAAAGATGATCATCATCTTTACAAGTCTTTCTCAATGTGATCACAAGTAATTCAGAGGCATCACAAGTAATTCAGAGCAAAGAAACAGCTTAATCCATGCCTCAGCTTATCAACAGTCATTACTTGTCAAATAAAGAAGAAGGAACAATTTATTTGTGACATAGTTACAAATGATGACAGAATGAAGCAAACACCCTACACTAGCCTAAAAACAAGTGAAGTTTCACCCATATAAGAACAAGTGAATTCTAGTCACATTGAATCTGAAATAGAATGCAAAATGCTACTTGGTATTTTCAATCTGGATACTGCATAAATAGTGTTGGAATCTTGGTAATACACTAGTTCTAGAAGAAGTAGATAGACATATATACATCCATCTAATTCTAGAGGAAGTAGACAGAAATATGCATGAACCATCTAGCATTCAAACATATATCCGGAGGACTTGAGGATTCTTTAGTCCAAACAATACATGAACAACTGCCGATATGCTTTTCTATAGACAAAATCTCTTGTCGTAAACGGAAGACGGGAAACATCAAAACTAGCAGAAGCAGACCAAATGTGCATATATTCTATCTAGCTAAAATGTTATCACTGTCCCACCCCATAGCAAGAATGTTAATATGTTATCACTAAAATGTAAGAACAATCAATCTATTTAATATGTTATCACTGTCCCTCCCCATAGCAAGAATCACTCACTAGAGTTATTCCTCCACATAGTGGTCTATATTTCAAACAATTTGTTATAGTCAGTGGTCAAAATTGCACATATGCTGCACCTCTAACACCTAGGTCGGGAGCCACTCCACTGCTGGCACGTCGGGAGCATCCAATTTTGAGATCCACTGTTAAACTGAAATGCTACACAGTTCCACAGAGATCCACTGTTAAACTGAAATGCTACAGTTTTAGAGAAGAGAAGAGAATGACACAATACTACTAGTCCCAGTTCCAGTACTCCACAGATTTGAGACAATATTTGACTGAATTACTAAATGACCATAAACACAATTTCATGATAAACTGCCAACAAAAACACATGGAGTACTTGACACAATACTTGCCATAGTAATAGTCAATGTTTCGCATTACTAAATGACCATTATTCCAAAATGACCCTAAAATCTTCATATGGCATCTCCAAAATGACCATTATCTCACTAAATGACCAAAATGAACATGTAACAACAATATGTGCACACATCTGACTAGATGATCATTACTATGATATTTTGACAGCAATATGTAGACACAGTCTGATGGAAAATTTAGCATGAGTAGTTTTGATAGTTTTTCAGTTTTGAGTTTTGACATACAGTTTTGACATACAAAGGGACCAACAACAATTGATTATCTCACAGAGTTTATATACAAACAATAAATTGATTTCCTGGAAAAGCATTTCATTCAAATTTTGGGCATCAACAGTTTCAACAGGGACAAAGTTTGTGATCCTTATATAATGCTTGGTTATGTAAGTCAGCAAGTGTACAGTACCTGGTGTTCAAAAGCCTTGGCTAGTGTTCTGAACTTCTGGATCTTGATCTCCTTGTGCCTAATCACCTGTCCCTGTCAACTACGTAAACTGCACAAGCTCTAGTGCAGATTGCAACACCTCACTGCGGGATAGTTAGATGAACATAAGCCTTCAGAGTAAATGAAAAGAGAGATTCCATTTAATTTTAATTAACACAAATGGTCTCAGTTAATTTTAATGCTTCTACACTTTACTAAAAAGAAGAGAGGAAGAGAGGACATTGCTGCACAAGCACAAGTTAATTTTAATTACTCCAAGCACACATGGGTTTAGTTAATTTTAAGCTACTCCATTTAAGCTAGATAGATGTACTTCAAAATTAACAAATATTGGAGTATAGAATTTTTGCAAACTGGAGTAATTCAATGAGTTTCTGCACACTGGAGTACAGTACTTCACTGAATTCCTCGTTCTTCACATAACAAAATCAATGAACACTTTGACTCCAAAAAAAATCAATTAACCCTTTTTACCCGGCCAAGGAAAAGGCAACTTTGGCCCTTCTTTCCGTTGTTCCAGCACGCAGCATAGACAGATAGGAGGCTGAGAGCTTTCGCCCTTTGCAGTTTGCACGCACACGGCTTGACCGATGCTACCAGAAATCGATTAGTCCACACATAATGTGGCCCATTATGCCTCTCCTCTCCCAAATCCCCCTCAACAGCAACCCTATTTCATCTCACGAACAAAACCTAGGGGTTCGCTCGTACGACGCAAACTGGGGGCCAAAACCTAGGATCTGGCAAGCGGATGGGATGAGCGACGAGGTGGTGCGGGAGTAACCTCGCTGGCAGCCGCCGCCGCCTTGAATCGCCGTCGATCGCCGGGCTGGAGGGGGTCCCGCAGCGAAAAGGGGGAGCGGGTGGGTGCGGCGAACAGGGAGGGAGCGGGAGAAGAATGCAGAGGGGGTGGGGCTAAGGGAAGCACCTCACTGCAGGACGCCGCGCGGTCGCCGGCCGGAGTGGCCGCAGTGGTGGAGAAAGCTGCCCCGCTCTCCCTGGCGACGGCGAGGCTGCACTGGGAGCAGTCTCCTCCTCCT
>NC_041385.1:806373506-806448948 GCF_002162155.2 Triticum dicoccoides
GGCTGCGGGGGTGGATTCTGGCAGGGGCCGGGGCGGCGGCGGCAGGGGACGGAGGGGACGGATGGGGCGTGCAGGCGCAGCGGCGGCGTACGGTTGGGGAGGAAAGGAGGGAGGGGAATAGGTGGAGAGGGGAGGGGGGAGCTTACTAATGGCACACCCAGCGGCGGTGCGCCATTAGTAGTTTTGCAAAAAAAAAAGAATAAAAAAAATTCAGTACTGGCGCACTCCCTGTCTGGTGCGCCATTACTAGTTAAAACTAGTAATGGCGCACTTCGGTCTGATGCGCCATTAGTATGTATGCACAAAGTAGAGGACGTCTAACTTGTTTTTGCAGGGCATATTGTGATGTGATATGGTCAAGACGTGATGCTATATTTTATTGTATGAGATGATCATGTTTTGTAACCGAAGTTATCGGCAACTGGCAGGAGCCATATGGTTGTCGCTTTATTGTATGAAATGCAAACGCCCTGTAATTGCTTTACTTTATCACTAAGCGGTAGCGATAGTCGTAGAAGCAATAGATGGTGTAAACGACAATGATGCTACGATGAAGATCAAGGTGTCATGCCGGTGACGATGGTGATCACGACGGTGCTTCGGAGATGGAGATCACAAGCACAAGATGATGATGGCCATATCATATCACTTATATTGATTGCATGTGATGTTTATCCTTTATGCATCTTATCTTGCTTTGATTGACGGTAGCATTTTAAGATGATCTCTCACTAATTATCAAGAAGTGTTCTCCCTGAGTATGCACCGTTGCCAAAGTTCGTCGTGCCCAGACACCACGTGATGATCAGGTGTGATAAGCTCTACGTCCATCTACAACGGGTGCAAGCCAGTTTTGCACACGCAGAATACTCAGGTTAAACTGGACAAGCCTAGCATATGCAGATATGGCCTCGGAACACGGAGACCGAAAGGTCGAGCGTGAATCATATAGTAGATATGATCAACATAGTGATGTTCACCATTGAAAACTACTCCATCTCACGTGATGATCGGTTATGGTTTAGTTGATTTGGATCACGTGATCACTTAGATGACTAGAGAGATGTCTGTCTAAGTGGGAGTTCTTAAGTAATATGATTAATTGAACTTAAATTTATCATGAACTTAGTACCTGGTAGTGTTTTGCAAATTATGTTGTAGATCAATAGCTTGCGTTGTTGCTTTCATATGTTTATTTTTATATGTTCCTAGAGAAAATTGTGTTGAAAGATGTTAGTAGCAATGATGCGGATTGGATCCGTGATTTGAGGTTTATCCTCATTGCTGCACAGAAGAATTATGTCCTTAATGCACCGCTAGGTGACAGACCTATTGCAGGAGCAGATGCAGACGTTATCAATGTTTGGCTAGCTCAATATGATGACTACTTGATAGTTTAGTGCACCATGCTTAACGGCTTAGAATCGGGACTTCAAAGACATTTTGAACGTCATGGACCATATGAGATGTTCCAGGAGTTGAAGTTAATATTTCAAGCAAATACCCGAGTTGAGAGATTTGAAGTCTCCAACAAGTTCTATAGCTAAACGATGGAGGAGAATCGCTCAACTAGTGAGCACGTGCTCAGATTGTCTGGGTACTACAATCACTTGAATCAAGTGGAAGTTAATCTTCCAGATAAGATAGTGATTGACAGAATTCTCTAGTCACCATCACCAAGTTAGTAGAACTTTGTGATGAACTATAGTATGCAAGGGATGACGAAAACGATCCCCGAGCGCTTCGTGATATTGAAATCAACGAAGTTAGAAATCAAGAAAGAGCATCAAGTGTTGATGGTTGACAAGATCACTAGTTTCAAGAAAAAGGGCAAAGGGAAAGAAAGAGGAACTTCAAGAAGAACGGCAAGCAAGTTGCTGCTCAAGTGAAGAAGCCCAAATCTGGTCCTAAGCCTGAGACTAAGTGCTTCTACTGCAAAGGGACTGGTCACTGGAAGCGGAACTACCCCAAGTGATTGGTGGATAAGAAGGATGGCAAAGTGAACATAAGTATATTTGATATTGATGTGTACTTTACTAGTGTTTATAGCAACCCCTCAATATTTGATACTAGTTCAGTTGCTAAGATTAGTAACTCGAAACGGGATTGCAGAATAAACAGAGACTAGTTAAGGGTGAAGTGACGATGTATGTTGGAAGTGGTTCCAACATTGATATGATCATCATTGCACACTCCTTATACTTTCGGGATTAGTGTTGAACCTAAATAAGTGTTATTTGGTGTTTGCGTTGAGCATGAATATGATTTGATCATGTTTATTGCAATACGGTTATTCATTTAAGTTAGAGAATAATTGTTGTTCTGTTTACATGAATAGAACCTTCTATTGTCATACACACCAACAAAAATGGTTTGTTGGATCTCGATCGTAGTAATACACATATTCATAATATTGAAGCCAAAAAGATGCAAAGTTAATAATGATAGTGCAACTTATTTGTGGCACTGCTATTTGGGTCATATCGGTGTAAAGCGCATGAAGAAACTCCATAAAGATGGATTTTCAGAATCACTTTGTTATGAATCATTTGATGCTTGTGAACCGTGCCTATTGGGCAAGATGACTAAAAACTCCGTTCTCCGGAACAATGGAACGAGCTACTGACTTATTGGAAATAATACATGCGATCCAATGAGTGTTGATGCTCGTGGCAAGTATCGTTATTTTCTGACCTTCACAAGATGATTTGAGCAGATATGGATATATCTACTTGATGAAACATAAGTCTGAAATAGTTGAAAGGTTCAAAGAATTTCAGAGTGAAATGGAAGAATCATCATAACAAGAAAATAAAGTTTCTGCGATATGATCGCGGAGACGAATATTTGAGTTACGAGTTTGGTCTTCAATTAAAACAATGTGGAATAGTTTCACAAACTCATGCCACCTGGAACACCACAACTTAATGGTGTGTACGAACATCATAACAGTACTTTATTAGATATAGTGCAATCTATGATGTCTCTTATCGGTTTTACCACTATCGTTTTGGGGTTGTGCATTAGAGACAACTGCATTCACGTTAAAAGGGCACCATCTAAATCCGTTGATACGACAGCATATGAACTGTGGTTTGGCAAGAAACCAAAGTTGTCGTTTCTTAAAGTTTGGGGCTGTGATGCTTATGTGAAGAAACTTCAACCAGATAAGCTCGAACCCAAATCGGAGAAGTGCGTCTTCATAGAATACCCAAAGGAAACTATTGGGTACACCTTCTATCACAGATCCGAAGGCAAGTTATTCGTTGCTAAGATGGATCCTTTCTAGAAAAGTAGTTTCTCTCAAAAGAAGTGAGTGGGAGGAAAGTAGAACTTGATGAGCTAATTGTACCTTCTCCCTTATTGGAAATTAGTTCATCATAGAAATCAGTTCTAGTGACTACTACACCAATTAGTGAGGAAGTTAATGATGATGATCATGAAAACTTCAGATTAAGTTACTACAGAATCTCGTAGGTCTTACAGAGTAAGATCCGCACCAGAGTGGTATGGTAATCCTGTTCTGGAAGTTATGTTACTAGACCATGACGAACCTACGAACTATGAAGAAGCGATGGTGAGCCCAGATTCCGCAACATGGCTTGAGGCCATGAGATCTGAGATAAGATCCACGTATGAAAATAAAGTATGGACTTTGATTGACTTGCCCAATGATCGGCGAGACATTGAGATTAAATGGATCTTCAAGAGGAAGACGGACGCTGATAGTGTTACTATCTACGAAGCTAGAATTGTCGCAAAAGGTTTTCAACAAGTTCAAGGTGCTGACTACGATGAGAGTTTTTTCACTTCTATCTATGCTTAAGTCTATCTGAATCATGTTAGCAATTGCCGCATTTTATGAAATCTGGCAAATGGATAGACAAAACTGCATTCCTTAATGGCTTTCTTAAAGAAGAGTTGTATATGATGCAACTAGAAGGTTTTGTCAATCCTAAAGGTGCTAAGAAATTGTGCAAGCTCTAGCGATCCATCTATGGACTGGTGCAAGCATCTCGGAGTTGGAATATATGCTTTGATGAGTTGATCAAAGCATATGGTTTTATACAGACTTTTGAAGAAACCTGTATTTACAAGAAAGTGAGTGGGAGCTCTGTAGCATTTCTAATATTATATGTGGATGACATATTGTTAATTGGAAATGATATGGAAATTCTGGATAGCATGAAAGGATACTTGAATAAGAGTTTTTCAAAGCAAGACCTCGGTGAAGCTGCTTACACATTGAGCATCAAGATCTATATAGATAGATCAAGACGCTTGATAAGATTTTTCAAATGAGTACATACCTTGATAAATTTTTGAAATAGTTCAAAATGGAACAGTCAAAGAAAGGAGTTCTTGCCTGTGTTACAAGGTGTGAAGTTGAGTAAGACTCAAGACCCGACCATTGCAGAAAATAGAAAGAGAATGAAAAGTCATTCCCTATGCCTCAGTCATAGGTTCTATAAAGTATGCTATGCTGTGAACAGACCTATTGTATACCTTGCTCTGTGTTTGGCAAAGGAATACAATTTTAATCTAATAAGTAGATCACTGGTCATGGGTCAAGAATATCCTTAGTGAGGACTAAGGAGATGTTTCTCGATTATGGAGGTGATAAAAGAGCCCGTCGTAAAAGTTACAACGATGCAAGCTTTTACACCAATCCAGATGACTCTAAGTCTCAATCTGGATACATATTAAAAGTGGGAGCAATTAGCTAGAGTAGTTCCGTGCAGAGCATTGTGGACATAGAATATTTGCGAAATACATACGGCTCTGAATATGACAGACCCGTTGACTAAGCTTCTCTCACGAGCAAAACATGATCATACCTTAGTACTCTTTTGGGTGTTAATAACATAGCGATGTGAACTAGATTATTGACTAGTAAACCCTTTGGGTGTTGATCACATGATGATGTGAACTATGGGTATTAATCACATGCAGATGTGAATATTGGTGTTAAATCACATAGCGATGTGAACTAGATTATTGACTCTAGTGCAAGTGGGAGTCTAAAGGAAATATGCCCTAGATGCAATAATAAAGTTATTATATATTTCCTTATTTCATGATAAATGTTTATTATTCATGCTAGAATTGTATTAACCGGAAACATGATACATGTGTGAATACATAGACAAACATATAGTCACTACTTGACTAGCTCATTAATCAAAGATGGTTATGTTTCCTAACCATAGACATGTGTTGTCATTTGATTAATGGGATCGCATCATTAGGAGAATGATGTGATTGACATGACCCATTTTGTTAGCCTAGCACTTGATCATTTAGTATGTTGCTATTGCTTTCTTCATGACTTATACATGTTCCTGTAACTATGAGATTATGCAACTCCCGTTTACCGGAGGAACACTTTGGGTGCTACCAAACGTCACAACGTAACTGGGTGATTATAAAGGAGTACTACAGGTGTCTCCGAAGGTACATGTTGGGTTGGCGTATTTTGAGATTAGGTTTTGTCACTCCGATTGTCGGAGAGGTATCTCTGGGCCGTCTCGATAATGCACATCACTATAAGCCTTGCAAGCAATGTGACCAATGAGTTGGTTACGGGATGATGCATTACGTAACGAGTAAAGAGACTTTCCGGTAACGAGATTGAACTAGGTATTGGATACCGACGATCAAATCTCGGGCAAGAAACATACCGATGACAAAGGGAACAAAGTATGTTGTTATGCGGTTTGACCGATAAAGATCTTCGTAGAATATGTAGGAGCCAATATGGGCATCCAGGTTCCGCTATTTGTTATTGACCAAGAATAGTTCTAGGTCATGTCTACATAGTTCTCGAACCCGTAGGGTCCGCACGCTTACGGTTTCGATGACAGTTATATTATGAGTTTATGAGTTTTGATGTACCGAAGGAGTTCGGAGTCCCGGATAAGATCGGGGACATGACGAGGAGTCTCGAAATGGTCGAGACGTAAAGATCGATATATTGGACGACTATAATCGGAGTTCGGAAAGGTTTCGAGTGATTCGGGTATTTATCGGAGTACCAGAGAGTTACGGGAATTCGCCGGGGAGAAGTATTGGGCCTTATTGGGCCATACGGGAAAGAGAGAGGGGCTGCCTAGGGCAGGCCGCGCACCCCCCAAGGCCTAGTCCGAATTGGACTAGCGGGAGGGGCCGCACTCCCTCCTTCCTTCCCTTCTCTCCTCCCCTTCCTTCTCTCCTACTCCTACTAGGAAAGGTGGAGTCCTACTCCCGGTGGGAGTAGGACTCCCCCCTTGGGCGCGCCTCCTCCTCCTTGGCCGGCCCTCCCCTTGCTCCTTTATATACGAGGGTAGGGGGGCACCCCATGACAACACAAGTTGATCTACGGATCGTTCCTTAGCCATGTGCGGTGCCCCCCTCCACCATATTCCACCTCGGTCATATCGTCGCGGAGTTTAGGCGAAGCCCTGTGCCGGTAGAACATCATCATCGTCACCACGCCGTCGTGCTGACGGAACTCATCCCCAAAGCTTTGCTGGATCGGAGCCCGAGGATCGTCATCGAGCTGAACGTGGGCTGAACTCGGAGGTGCCGTATGTTCGGTGCTTGGATCGGCCGGATCGTGAAGACGTACGACTACATCATCCGCGTTGTCATAACGCTTCCGCTTACGGTCTACGAGGTTACGTGGACAACACTCTCCCCTCTCGTTGCTATGTCATCACCATGATCTTGCGTGTAAGTAGGATTTTTTTAAATTACTACGTTCCCCAACAGCCTTGTTGTAGGGCATCATGGCCTTGAGGAACTTGCGCTTGATCCAATTGTCATCCGTGTCCTTGCTCCCATGATCTCGCAGTGCGACCGCGAGTTTGGTCACTCTTCGAAAGAGCTCACGAGGTTCTTCATCTTCTTTCATTGCAAACTCATCGGCTTCATCTTGCACTACTTCATAGTTGGAGCGTTGAATGCTAGCACTTCCTTGATAGAGAGACACAACACATTTCCATGTGTCTTTAGCCATGGCATGAGGACGAAGATGAGGGAGATCTTCAGGAAGGATTGCATCTTGGATGATGAAGAGAGCACTTTCATTGAATTGATTATCCACGGCTTCTCGAGGGGTGAAGTTGCTTGGGTCATGTGGATAGAAACCTTCTTCTATAATTCTCCAAAGATTAGTATTCACATGCTTTAAATGATGCTTGAAACGATAAACCCAAGCATCAAAATCCTCATTTTTCACAATCTTAGGAGGTGGACCGGCATGATTTAAATGAGTAGTGGGAATCGGTCAACCATAAGTAGGAGGTTCCACATGGGCAAAGATGCCGGAGCCATTTCTACCACTAGTAGAAGGACCTTTTTCACTATTATCTTCCCCCTTGTCGGAGGTGGCATCCGTCACCTTGTTAGTGGGATCACCCACTTTCATCAGCGAGGTAGATAGTTTAAGTCCTTCTAGGAATTCAGAAAACATGCTTTTAATCTCGGCCGTCATGGAGGTTTTCAATGTGTCTAAAGCCACATTGAATTCCTCACGTGAGACCAAGGTTCCCCCTTCGGCCGAAGACGAGATAGGATTCACACCGGAGTGCTCCTCCACACCGTCGTTGATGTCAACCATACTCTTCGGACAGCAAAGTCCTTAATAAAGAGACGAGGCTCTGATACCAATTTAAAGGATCGATATGGTTGACTAGAGGGGAGGGGGTGAATAGGCAACTAACAATTTTTAAGCTTTTTCTTTAACAATTTAAACCATGCAACGAAATAGATTGTCTAGATGTGCAACTACGTGGACAACCTATATGATGCAAAGACAACTAGCACACAAGCAAGCAATAGATACAACACAAATAAGCTTGCAAAAGTAAAGGCACGAAATAACCAAGAGTGGAGCCGGTGTAGACGAGGATGTGTTACCGAAGTTCCTTCCTTTTAAAGGGAAGTACGTCTCCGTTAGAGCGGTGTGGAGGCACAATGCTCCCCAAGAAGCCACTAGGGCCACCGTAATCTCCTCACGCCCTCACACAAGATCGGGGACATGACGAGGAGTCTCGAAATGGTCAAGATGTAAAGATCAATATATTGGACGACTATATTTGGAGTTCGGAAAGGTTCCGAGTGATTCGGGTATTTATCGGAGTACCTGAGAGTTACGGGAATTCGCCGGGGAGAAGTATTGGGCCTTATTGGGCCATACGGGAAAGAGAGAGGGGCTGCCTAGGGCAGGCCGCGCGCCCCCCAAGGCCTAGTCTGAATTGGACTAGGGGGAGGGGCCGCACCCCCTCCTTCCTTCCCTTCTCTCTTCCCCTTCCTTCTCTCCTACTCCTACTAGGAAAGGAGGAGTCCTACTCCCGGTGGGAGTAGGACTCCCCCCTTGGGCGCGCCTCCTCCTCCTTGGCCGGCCCTCCCCTTGCTCCTTTATATACGAGGGCAGGGGGGCACCCCATGACAACACAAGTTGATCTACGGATCGTTCCTTAGCCATGTGCGGTGCCCCCTCCACCATATTCCACCTCGGTCATATCATCGCGGAGTTTAGGCGAAGCCCTGCGCCGGTAGAACATCATCATCGTCACCACGCCGTCGTGCTGACGGAACTCATCCCCAAAGCTTTGCTGGATCGGAGCCCGGGGATCGTCATCGAGCTGAATGTGTGCTGAACTCGGAGGTGCCGTATGTTCGGTGCTTGGATCGGTTGGATCGTGAAGACGTACGACTACATCAACCGCGTTGTCATAACGCTTCCGCTTACGGTCTACGAGGGTACGTGGACAACACTCTCCCCTCTTGTTGCTATGTCATCACCATGATCTTGCATGTACGTAGGAATTTTTTTGAAATTACTACGTTCCCCAACAGTGGCATCCGAGCCAGGTTTTATGCGTAGATGTCATATGCACGAGTAGAACACAAGTGAGTTGTGGGCGTTACAAGTCATACTGCTTACCAGCATGTCATACTTTGGTTCGGCGGTATTGTGAGATGAAGAGGCCCGGACCGACATTACGCGTACGCTTACGCGAGACTGGTTTCACTGTTACGAGCACTCGTGCTTAAAGGTGACTGGTGGGTGTCTGTCTCTCTCACTTTAGCTGAATCGACTGTGGCTACGCCCGGTCCTTGCGAAGGTTAAAACAACACTAACTTGACGAACTATCGTTGTGGTTTTTGATGCGTAGGTAAGAACGGTTCTTGCTAAGCCCGTAGCATCCACGTAAAACTTGCAACAACAAAGTAGAGGACGTCTAACTTGTTTTTGCAGGGCATGTTGTGATGTGATACGGTCAAGACGTGATGCTATATTTTATTGTATGAGATGATCATGTTTTGTAACCGAAGTTATCGGCAACTAGCAGGAGCCATATGGTTGTCGCTTTATTGTATGAAATGCAAACGCCCTGTAATTGCTTTACTTTATCACTAAGCGGTAGCGATAGTCGTAGAAGCAATAGATGGCGTAAACGATAACGATGCTACGATGAAGATCAAGGTGTCATGCCGGTGACGATGGTGATCACGACGGTGCTTCGGAGATGGAGATCACAAGCACAAGATGATGATGGCCATATCATATCACTTATATCGATTGCATGTGATGTTTATCCTTTATGCATCTTATCTTGCTTTGATTGACGGTAGCATTTTAAGATGATCTCTCACTAATTATCAAGAAGTGTTCTCCCTGAGTATGCACCGTTGCCAAAGTTCGTCGTGCCCAGACACCACGTGATGATCGGGTGTGATAAGCTCTACGTCCATCTACAACGGGTGCAAGCCAGTTTTGCACACGCAGAATACTCAGGTTAAACTTGACAAGCCTAGCATATGCAGATATGGCCTCGGAACACGGAGACCGAAAGGTCGAGCGTGAATCATATAGTAGATATGATCAACATAGTGATGTTCACCATTGAAAACTACTCCATCTCACGTGATGATCGGTTATGGTTTAGTTGATTTGGATCACGTGATCACTTAGATGACTAGAGAGATGTCTGTCTAAGTGGGAGTTCTTAAGTAATATGATTAATTGAACTTAAATTTATCATGAACTTAGTACCTGGTAGTGTTTTGCAAATTATGTTGTAGATCAATAGCTTGCGTTGTTGCTTTCATATGTTTATTTTTATATGTTCCTAGAGAAAATTGTGTTGAAAGATGTTAGTAGCAATGATGCGGATTGGATCCGTGATCTGAAGTTTATCCTCATTGCTGCACAGAAGAATTATGTCCTTAATGCACCGCTAGGTGACAGACCTATTGCAGGAGCAGATGCAGACATTATGAATGTTTGGCTAGCTCAATATGATGACTACTTGATAGTTTAGTGCACCATGCTTAACGGCTTAGAATCGGGACTTCAAAGACGTTTTGAACATCATGGACCATATGAGATGTTCCAGGAGTTGAAGTTAATATTTCAAGCAAATACCCGAGTTGAGAGATATGAAGTCTCCAACAAGTTCTATAGCTAAAAGATGGAGGAGAATCGCTCAACTAGTGAGCACGTGCTCAGATTGTCTGGGTACTACAATCGCTTGAATCAAGTGGAAGTTAATCTTCCAGATAAGATAGTGATTGACATAATTCTCTAGTCACCATCACCAAGTTAGTAGAACTTTGTGATGAACTATAGTATGCAAGGGATGACGAAAACGATTCCCGAGTGCTTCGTGATATTGAAATCAACGAAGTTAGAAATCAAGAAAGAGCATCAAGTGTTGATGGTTGACAAGATCACTAGTTTCAAGAAAAAGGGCAAAGGGAAAGAAAGAGGAACTTCAAGAAGAACGGCAAGCAAGTTGCTGCTCAAGTGAAGAAGCCCAAATCTGGTCCTAAGCCTGCGACTAAGTGCTTCTACTGCAAAGGGACTGGTCACTGGAAGCGGAACTACCCCAAGTGATTGGTGGATAAGAAGGATGGCAAAGTGAACATAAGTATATTTGATATTGATGTGTACTTTACTAGTGTTTATAGAAACCCCTTAGTATTTGATACTAGTTCAGTTGCTAAGATTAGTAACTCAAAACGGGATTGCAGAATAAACAGAGACTAGTTAAGGGTGAAGTGACGATGTATGTTAGAAGTGGTTCCAAGATTGATATGATCATCATCGCACACTCCCTATACTTTCGGGATTAGTGTTGAACCTAAATAAGTGTTATTTGGTGTTTGCGTTGAGCATGAATATGATTTGATCATGTTTATTGCAATACGGTTATTCATTTAAGTTAGAGAATAATTGTTGTTCTGTTTACATGAATAGAACCTTCTATGGTCATACACACCAACAAAAATGGTTTGTTGGATCTCGATCGTAGTAATACACATATTCATAATATTGAAGCCAAAAAGATGCAAAGTTAATAATGATAGTGCAACTTATTTGTGGCACTGCCGTTTGGGTCATATCGGTGTAAAGCGCATGAAGAAACTCCATAAAGATGGATTTTCGGAATCACTTGGTTATGAATCATTTGATGCTTGCGAATCGTGCCTATTGGGCAAGATGACTAAAAGCTCCGTTCTCCGGAACAATGGAACGAGCTACTGACTTATTGGAAATAATACATACCGATGTATGCGATCCAATGAGTGTTGATGCTCGTGGCAAGTATCGTTATTTTCTGACCTTCACAAGATGATTTGAGCAGATATGGGTATATCTACTTGATGAAACATAAGTCTGAAATAGTTGAAAGGTTCAAAGAATTTCAGAGTGAAATGGAAGAATCATCATAACAAGAAAATAAAGTTTCTGCGATCTGATCGCGGAGACGAATATTTGAGTTACGAGTTTGGTCTTCAATTAAAACAATGTGGAATAGTTTCACAAACTCATGCCACCTGGAACACCACAACTTAATGGTGTGTCCGAACATCATAACGGTACTTTATTAGATATAGTGCAATCTATGATGTCTCTTATCGGTTTTACCACTATCGTTTTGGGGTTGTGCATTAGAGACAGCTGCATTCACGTTAAAAGGGCACCATCTAAATCCGTTGATACGACATCATATGAACTGTGGTTTGGCAAGAAACCAAAGTTGTCGTTTCTTAAAGTCTGGGGCTGCGATGCTTATGTGAAGAAACTTCAACCAGATAAGCTCGAACCCAAATCGGAGAAGTGCGTCTTCATAGAATACCCAAAGGAAACTATTGGGTACACCTTCTATCACAGATCCGAAGGCAAGTTATTCGTTGCTAAGATGGATCCTTTCTAGAAAAGGAGTTTCTCTCGAAAGAAGTGAGTGGGAGGAAAGTAGAACTTGATGAGCTAATTGTACCTTCTCCCTTATTGGAAAGTAGTTCATCACAGAAATCAGTTCTAGTGACTACTACACCAATTAGTGAGGAAGTTAATGATGATGATCATGGAAACTTCAGATTAAGTTACTACAGAATCTCGTAGGTCTTACAGAGTAAGATCCGCACCAGAGTGGTACGGTAATCCTGTTCTGGAAGTTATGTTACTAGACCATGACGAACCTACGAACTATGAAGAAGCGATGGTGAGCCCAGATTCCGCAACATGGCTTGAGGCCATGAGATCTGAGATAAGATCCATGTATGAAAACAAAGTATGGACTTTGATTGACTTGCCCAATGATCGGCGAGACATTGAGATTAAATGGATCTTCAAGAGGAAGACGGACGCTGATAGTGTTACTATCTACGAAGCTAGAATTGTTAAAAAAGGTTTTCGACAAGTTCAAGGTGTTGACTATGATGAGAGTTTTTTCACTCGTATCTATGCTTAAGTCTATCTGAATCATGTTAGCAATTGCCGCATTTTATGAAATCTGGCAAATGGATAAACAAAATTGCATTCCTTAATGGCTTTCTTAAAGAAGAGTTGTATATGATGCAACCAGAAGGTTTTGTCAATCCTAAAGGTGCTAACAAATTGTGCAATCTCTAGCGATCCATCTATGGACTGGTGCAAGCATCTCGGAGTTGGAATATATGCTTTGATGAGTTGATCAAAGCATATGGTTTTATACAGACTTTTGAAGAAACCTGTATTTACAAGAAAGTGAGTGGGAGCTCTGTAGCATTTCTAATATTATATGTGGATGACATATTGTTAATTGGAAATGATATGGAAATTCTGGATAGCATGAAAGGATACTTGAATAAGAGTTTTTCAAAGCAAGACCTCGGTGAAGCTGCTTACACATTGAGCATCAAGATCTATATAGATAGATCAAGACGCTTGATAAGATTTTTCAAATGAGTACATACCTTGATAAATTTTTGAAATAGTTCAAAATGGAACAGTCAAAGAAAGGAGTTCTTGCCTGTGTTACAAGGTGTGAAGTTGAGTAAGACTCAAGACCCGACCATTGCAGAAAATAGAAAGAGAATGAAAAGTCATTCCCTATGCCTCAGTCATAGGTTCTATAAAGTATGCTATGCTGTGAACAGACCTATTGTATACCTTGCTCTGTGTTTGGCAAAGGAATACAATTTTAATCTAATAAGTAGATCACTGGTCATGGGTCAAGAATATCCTTAGTGAGGACTAAGGAGATGTTTCTCGATTATGGAGGTGATAAAAGAGCCCGTCGTAAAAGTTACAACGATGCAAGCTTTTACACCAATCCAGATGACTCTAAGTCTCAATCTGGATACATATTAAAAGTGGGAGCAATTAGCTAGAGTAGTTCCGTGCAGAGCATTGTGGACATAGAATATTTGCGAAATACATACGGCTCTGAATATGACAGACCCGTTGACTAAGCTTCTCTCACGAGCAAAACATGATCATACCTTAGTACTCTTTTGGGTGTTAATCACATAGCGATGTGAACTAGATTATTGACTAGTAAACCCTTTGGGTGTTGATCACATGATGATGTGAACTATGGGTATTAATCACATGCAGATGTGAATATTTGTGTTAAATCACATAGCGATGTGAACTAGATTATTGACTCTAGTGCAAGTGGGAGACTAAAGGAAATATGCCCTAGAGGCAATAATAAAGTTATTATATATTTCCTTATTTCATGATAAATGTTTATTATTCATGCTAGAATTGTATTAACCGGAAACATGATACATGTGTGAATACATAGACAAACATATAGTCACTACTTGACTAGCTCATTAATCAAAGATGGTTATGTTTCCTAACCATAGACATGTGTTGTCATTTGATTAATGGGATCACATCATTAGGAGAATGATGTGATTGACATGACCCATTCCGTTAGCCTAGCACTTGATCGTTTAGTATGTTGCTATTGCTTTCTTCATGACTTATACATGTTCCTGTAACTATGAGATTATGCAACTCCCGTTTACCAGAGGAACACTTTGGGTGCTACCAAACGTCATAACGTAACTGGGTGATTATAAAGGAGTACTACAGGTGTCTCCGAAGGTACATGTTGGGTTGGCGTATTTCGAGATTAGGTTTTGTCACTCCGATTGTCGGAGAGGTATCTCTGGGCCCTCTCGATAATGCACATCACTATAAGCCTTGCAAGCAATGTGACCAATGAGTTGGTTACGGGATGATGCATTACGTAACGAGTAAAGAGACTTGCCGGTAACGAGATTGAACTAGGTATTGGATACCGACGATCAAATCTCGGGCAAGAAACATACCGATGACAATGGGAACAAAGTATGTTGTTATGCGGTTTGACCGATAAAGATCTTCGTAGAATATGTAGGAGCCAATATGGGCATCCAGGTTCCGCTATTTGTTATTGACCAAGAATAGTTCTAGGTCATGTCTACATAGTTCTCGAACCCGTAGGGTCCGCACGCTTACGGTTTCGATGACAGTTATATTATGAGTTTATGAGTTTTGATGTACCGAAGGAGTTCGGAGTCCCGGATAAGATCGGGGACATGACGAGGAGTCTCGAAATGGTCGAGACGTAAAGATCGATATATTGGACGACTATATTCGGAGTTCGGAAAGGTTTCGAGTGATTCGGGTATTTATCGGAGTACCGGAGAGTTACGGGAATTCGCCGGGGAGAAGTATTGGGCCTTACTGGGCCATACGGGAAAGAGAGAGGGGCTGCCTAGGGCAGGCCGCGCGCCCCCCAAGGCCTAGTCCGAATTGGACTTGGGGGAGGGGCCACACTCCCTCCTTCCTTCCCTTCTCTCTTCCCCTTCCTTCTCTCCTACTCCTACTAGGAAAGGTGGAGTCCTACTCCCGGTGGGAGTAGGACTCCCCCCTTGGGCGCGCCTCCTCCTCCTTGGCCGGCCCTCCCCTTGCTCCTTTACATACGAGGGCAGGGGGGCACCCCATGACAACAAAAGTTGATCTACGGATTGTTCCTTAGCCATGTGTGGTGCCCCCCTCCACCATATTCCACCTCGGTCATATCGTCGCGGAGTTTAGGCGAAGCCCTGTGCCGGTAGAACATCATCATCGTCACCACGCCGTCGTGCTGACGGAACTCATCCCTAAAGCTTTGCTGGATCGGAGCCCGGGGATCGTCATCGAGCTGAACGTGGGCTGAACTCGGAGGTGCCGTACGTTCGGTGCTTGTATCGGTCGGATCGTGAAGACGTACGACTACATCAACCGCGTTGTCATAACGCTTCCGCTTACGGTCTACGAGGGTACATGGACAACACTCTCCCCTCTCGTTGCTATGTCATCACCATGATCTTGCGTGTACATAGGAATTTTTTTGAAATTACTACGTTCCCCAACAACCTTGTTGTAGGGCATCATGGCCTTGAGGAATTTGCGCTTGATCCAATTGTCATCCGTGTCCTTGCTCCCATGATCTCGCAGTGCGACCACGAGTTTGGTCACTCTTCGAAAGAGCTCACGAGGTTCTTCATCTTCTTTCATTGCAAACTCATCGGCTTCATCTTGCACTACTTCATAGTTGGAGCGTTGAATGCTAGCACTTCCTCGATAGAGAGACACAACACATTTCCATGTGTCTTTAGCCATGGCATGAGGACGAAGATGAGGGAGATCTTCAGGAAGGATTGCATCTTGGATGATGAAGAGAGCACTTTCATTGAATTGATTATCCACGGCTTCTCAAGGGGTGAAGTTGCTTGGGTCATGTGGATAGAAACCTTCTTCTATAATTCTCCAAAGATTAGTATTCACATGCTTTAAATGATGCTTGAAACGATAAACCCAAGCATCAAAATCCTCATTTTTCACAATCTTAGGAGGTGGACCGGCATGATTTAAATGAGTAGTGGGAATCGGTCCACCATAAGTAGGAGGTTCCACATGGGCAAAGATGCCGGAGCCATTTCTACCACTAGTAGAAGGACCTTTTTCACTATTAGCTTCCCCCTTGTCGGAGGTGGCATCCGTCACCTTGTTAGTGGGATCACCCACTTTCATCGGCGAGGTAGATAGTTTAAGTCCTTCTAGGAATTCAGAAAACATGCTTTTAACCTCGGCCGTCATGGAGGTTTTCAATGTGTCTAAAGCCACATTGAATTCCTCACGTGAGACCGAGGTTCCCCCTTCGGCCGAAGACGAGATAGGATTCACACCGGAGTGCTCCTCCACACCGTCGTTGATGTCAACCATACTCTTCGGACGGCAAAGTCCTTAATAAAGAGACGAGGCTCTGATACCAATTTAAAGTATCGATATGGTTGACTAGAGGGGAGGGGGTGAATAGGCAACTAACAATTTTTAAGCTTTTTCTTTAACAATTTAAACCATGCAACAAAATAGATTGTCTAGATGTGCAACTACGTGGACAACCTATATGATGCAAAGACAACTAGCACACAAGCAAGCAATAGATACAACACAAATAAGCTTGCAAAAGTAAAGGCACGAAATAACCAAGAGTGGAGCCGGTGGAGACGAGGATGTGTTACCGAAGTTCCTTCCTTTTAAAGGGAAGTACATCTCCGTTAGAGCGGTGCGGAGGCACAATGCTCCCCAAGAAGCCACTAGGGCCACCGTAATCTCCTCACGCCCTCACACACGATCGGGGACATGACGAGGAGTCTCGAAATGGTCGAGATGTAAAGATCGATATATTGGACGACTATATTTGGAGTTCGGAAAGGTTCCGAGTGATTCGGGTATTTATCGGAGTACCGGAGAGTTACGGGAATTCGCCGGGGAGAAGTATTGGGCCTTATTGGGCCATACGGGAAAGAGAGAGGGGATGCCTAGGGCAGGCTGCGCGCCCCCAATGCCTAGTCCGAATTGGACTAGGGGGAGGGGCCGCACCCCCTCCTTCCTTCCCTTCTCTCTTCCCCTTCCTTCTCTCCTACTCCTACTAGGAAAGGAGGAGTCCTACTCCCGGTGGGAGTAGGACTCCCCCCTTGGGCGCGCCTCCTCCTCCTTGGCCGGCCCTCCCCTTGCTCCTTTATATACGAGTGCAGGGGGCACCCCATGACAACACAAGTTGATCTACGGATCGTTCCTTAGCCATGTGCGGTGCCCCCTCCACCATATTCCACCTCGATCATATCGTCGCGGAGTTTAGGCGAAGCCCTGCGCCGGTAGAACATCATCATCGTCACCACGCCTTCGTGCTGACGGAACTCATCCCCAAAGCTTTGCTGGATCGGAGCCCGGGGATCGTCATCGAGCTGAACGTGTGCTGAACTCGGAGGTGCCGTACGTTCGGTGCTTGGATCGGTTGGATCGTGAAGACGTACGACTACATCAACCGCGTTGTCATAACGCTTCCGCTTACGGTCTACGAGGGTACATGGACAACACTCTCCCCTCTTGTTGCTATGTCATCACCATGATCTTGCGTGTACGTAGGAATTTTTTTGAAATTACTACGTTCCCCAACAGTGGCATCCGAGCCAGGTTTTATGCATAGATGTCATATGCACGAGTAGAACACAAGTGAGTTGTGGGCGTTACAAGTCATACTGCTTACCAGCATGTCATACTTTGGTTCGGCGGTATTGTGAGATGAAGCGGCCCGGACCGACATTACGCGTACGCTTACGCGAGACTGGTTTCACTGTTACGAGCACTCGTGCTTAAAGGTGACTGGCGGGTGTCTGTCTCTCTCACTTTAGCTGAATCGACTGTGGCTACGCCCGGTCCTTGCGAAGGTTAAAACAACACTAACTTGACGAACTATCGTTGTGGTTTTTGATGCGTAGGTAAGAACGGTTCTTGCTAAGCCCGTAGCATCCACGTAAAACTTGCAACAACAAAGTAGAGGACGTCTAACTTGTTTTTGCAGGGCATGTTGTGATGTGATATGGTCAAGACGTGATGCTATATTTTATTGTATGAGATGATCATGTTTTGTAACCGAAGTTATCGGCAACTGGAGGAGCCATATGGTTGTCGCTTTATTGTATGAAATGCAAACGCCCTATAATTGCTTTACTTTATCACTAAGCGGTAGCGATAGTCGTAGAAGCAATAGATGGCGTAAGCGATAACGATGCTACGATGAAGATCAAGGTGTCACGCCGGTGACGATGGTGATCACGACGGTGCTTCGGAGATGGAGATCACAAGCACAAGATGATGATGGCCATATCATATCACTTATATTGATTGCATGTGATGTTTATCCTTTATGCATCTTATCTTGCTTTGATTGACGGTAGCATTTTAAGATGATCTCTCACTAATTATCAAGAAGTGTTCTCCCTAAGTATGCACCATTGCCAAAGTTCGTCGTGCCCAGACACCACGTGATGATCGGGTGTGATAAGCTCTACGTCCATCTACAACGGGTGCAAGCCAGTTTTGCACACGCAGAATACTCAGGTTAAACTTGACAAGCCTAACATATGCAGATATGGCCTCGGAACATGGAGACCGAAAGGTCGAGCGTGAATCATATAGTAGATATGATCAACATAGTGATGTTCACCATTGAAAACTACTCCATCTCACGTGATGATCGGTTATGGTTTAGTTGATTTGGATCACGTGATCACTTAGATGACTAGAGAGATGTCTGTCTAAGTGGGAGTTCTTAAGTAATATGATTAATTGAACTTAAATTTATCATGAACTTAGTACCTGGTAGTGTTTTGCAAATTATGTTGTAGATCAATAGCTTGCGTTGTTGCTTTCATATGTTTATTTTTATATGTTCCTAGAGAAAATTGTGTTGAAAGATGTTAGTAGCAATGATGCGGATTGGATCCGTGATCTGAAGTTTATCCTCATTGCTGCACAGAAGAATTATGTCCTTAATGCACCGCTAGGTGACAGACCTATTGCAGGAGCAGATGCAGACGTTATGAACGTTTGGCTAGCTCAATATGATGACTACTTGATAGTTTAGTGCACCATGCTTAACGGCTTAGAATCGGGACTTCAAAGACGTTTTGAACATCATGGACCATATGAGATGTTCCAGGAGTTGAAGTTAATATTTCAAGCAAATACCCGAGTTGAGAGATATGAAGTCTCCAACAAGTTCTATAGCTAAAAGATGGAGGAGAATCGCTCAACTAGTGAGCACGTGCTCAGATTGTCTGGGTACTACAATCGCTTGAATCAAGTGGAAGTTAATCTTCCAGATAAGATAGTGATTGACAGAATTCTCTAGTCACCATCACCAAGTTAGTAGAACTTTGTGATGAACTATAGTATGCAAGGGATGACGAAAACGATTCCCGAGCGCTTCGTGATATTGAAATCAACGAAGTTAGAAATCAAGAAAGAGCATCAAGTGTTGATGGTTGACAAGATCACTAGTTTCAAGAAAAAGGGCAAAGGGAAAGAAAGAGGAACTTCAAGAAGAACGGCAAGCAAGTTGCTGCTCAAGTGAAGAAGCCCAAATCTGGTCCTAAGCCTGCGACTAAGTGCTTCTACTGCAAAGGGACTGGTCACTGGAAGCGGAACTACCCCAAGTGATTGGTGGATAAGAAGGATGGCAAAGTGAACATAAGTATATTTGATATTGATGTGTACTTTACTAGTGTTTATAGAAACCCCTCAGTATTTGATACTAGTTCAGTTGCTAAGATTAGTAACTCAAAACGGGATTGCAGAATAAACAGAGACTAGTTAAGGGTGAAGTGACGATGTATGTTAGAAGTGGTTCCAAGATTGATATGATCATCATCGCACACTCCCTATACTTTCGGGATTAGTGTTGAACCTAAATAAGCGTTATTTGGTGTTTGCGTTGAGCATGAATATGATTTGATCATGTTTATTGCAATACGGTTATTCATTTAAGTTAGAGAATAATTGTTGTTCTGTTTACATGAATAGAACCTTCTATGGTCATACACACCAACAAAAATGGTTTGTTGGATCTCGATCGTAGTAATACACATATTCATAATATTGAAGCCAAAAAGATGCAAAGTTAATAATGATAGTGCAACTTATTTGTGGCTCTGCCGTTTGGGTCATATCGGTGTAAAGCGCATGAAGAAACTCCATAAAGATGGATTTTTGGAATCACTTGGTTATGAATCATTTGATGCTTGCGAACCGTGCCTATTGGGCAAGATGACTAAAAACTCCGTTCTCCGGAACAATGGAACGAGCTACTGACTTATTGGAAATAATACATACCGATGTATGCGATCCAATGAGTGTTGATGCTCGTGGCAAGTATCGTTATTTTCTGACCTTCACAAGATGATTTGAGCAGATATGGGTATATCTACTTGATGAAACATAAGTCTGAAATAGTTGAAAGGTTCAAAGAATTTCAGAGTGAAATGGAAGAATCATCATAACAAGAAAATAAAGATTCTGTGATCTGATCGCGGAGACGAATATTTGAGTTACGAGTTTGGTCTTCAATTAAAACAATGTGGAATAGTTTCACAAACTCATGCTACCTGGAACACCACAACTTAATGGTGTGTCCGAACATCATAACGGTACTTTATTAGATATAGTGCAATCTATGATGTCTCTTATCGGTTTTACCACTATCGTTTTGGGGTTGTGCATTAGAGACAGCTGCATTCACGTTAAAAGGGCACCATCTAAATCCGTTGATACGACAGCATATGAACTGTGGTTTGGCAAGAAACCAAAGTTGTCGTTTCTTAAAGTTTGGGGCTGCGATGCTTATGTGAAGAAACTTCAACCAGATAAGCTCGAACCCAAATCGGAGAAGTGCGTCATCATAGAATACCCAAAGGGAACTATTGGGTACACCTTCTATCACAGATCCGAAGGCAAGTTATTCGTTGCTAAGATGGATCCTTTCTAGAAAAGGAGTTTCTCTCGAAAGAAGTGAGTGGGAGGAAAGTAGAACTTGATGAGCTAATTGTACCTTCTCCCTTATTGGAAAGTAGTTCATCACAGAAATCAGTTCTAGTGACTACTACACCAATTAGTGAGGAAGTTAATGATGATGATCATGAAAACTTCAGATTAAGTTACTACAGAATCTCGTAGGTCTTACAGAGTAAGATCCGCACCAGAGTGGTACGGTAATCCTGTTCTGGAAGTTATGTTACTAGACCATGACGAACCTACGAACTATGAAGAAGCGATGGTGAGCCCAGATTCCGCAACATGGCTTGAGGCCATGAGATCTGAGATAAGATCCATGTATGAAAACAAAGTATGGACTTTGATTGACTTGCCCAATGATCGGCGAGACATTAAGATTAAATGGATCTTCAAGAGGAAGACGGACGCTGATAGTGTTACTATCTACGAAGCTAGAATTGTCGCAAAAGGTTTTCGACAAGTTCAAGGTGTTGACTATGATGAGAGTTTTTTCACTCGTATCTATGCTTAAGTCTATCTGAATCATGTTAGCAATTGCCGCATTTTATGAAATCTGGCAAATGGATAAACAAAATTGCATTCGTTAATGGCTTTCTTAAAGAAGAGTTGTATATGATGCAACCAGAAGGTTTTGTCAATCCTAAAGGTGCTAACAAATTGTGCAAGCTCTAGCGATCCATCTATGGACTGGTGCAAGCATCTGGAGTTGGAATATATGCTTTGATGAGTTGATCAAAGCATATGGTTTTATACAGACTTTTGAAGAAACCTGTATTTACAAGAAAGTGAGTGGGAGCTCTGTAGCATTTCTAATATTATATGTGGATGACATATTGTTAATTGGAAATGATATGGAAATTCTGGATAGCATGAAAGGATACTTGAATAAGAGTTTTTCAAAGCAAGACCTCGGTGAAGCTGCTTACACATTGAGCATCAAGATCTATATAGATAGATCAAGACGCTTGATAAGATTTTTCAAATGAGTACATACCTTGATAAATTTTTGAAATAGTTCAAAATGGAACAGTCAAAGAAAGGACTTCTTGCCTGTGTTACAAGGTGTGAAGTTGAGTAAGACTCAAGACCCGACCATTGCAGAAAATAGAAAGAGAATGAAAAGTCATTCCCTATGCCTCAGTCATAGGTTCTATAAAGTATGCTATGCTGTGAACAGACCTATTGTATACCTTGCTCTGTGTTTGGCAAAGGAATACAATTTTAATCTAATAAGTAGATCACTGGTCATGGGTCAAGAATATCCTTAGTGAGGACTAAGGAGATGTTTCTCGATTATGGAGGTGATAAAAGAGCCCGTCGTAAAAGTTACAACGATGCAAGCTTTTACACCAATCCAGATGACTCTTAGTCTCAATCTGGATACATATTAAAAGTGGGAGCAATTAGCTAGAGTAGCTCCGTGCAGAGCATTGTGGACATAGAATATTTGTGAAATACATACGGCTCTGAATATGACAGACCCGTTGACTAAGCTTCTCTCACGAGCAAAACATGATCATACCTTAGTACTCTTTTGGGTGTTAATCACATAGCGATGTGAACTAGATTATTGACTCTAGTAAACCCTTTGGGTGTTGATCACATGATGATGTGAACTATGGGTATTAATCACATGCAGATGTGAATATTGGTGTTAAATCACATAGCGATGTGAACTAGATTATTGACTCTAGTGCAAGTGGGAGACTAAAGGAAATATGCCCTAGAGGCAATAATAAAGTTATTATATATTTCCTTATTTCATGATAAATGATTATTATTCATGCTAGAATTGTATTAACCGGAAACATGATACATGTGTGAATACATAGACAAACATATAGTCACTACTTGACTAGCTCATTAATCAAAGATGGTTATGTTTCCTAACCATAGACATGTGTTGTCATTTGATTAATGGGATCGCATCATTAGGAGAATGATGTGATTGACATGACCCATTTCGTTAGCCTAGTACTTGATCGTTTAGTATGTTGCTATTGCTTTCTTCATGACTTATACATGTTCCTGTAACTATGAGATTTTGCAACTCCCGTTTACCGGAGGAACACTTTGGGTGCTACCAAACGTCACAACGTAACTGGGTGATTATAATGGAGTACTACAGGTGTCTCCGAAGGTACATGTTGGGTTGGCATATTTCGAGATTAGGTTTTGTCACTCCGATTGTCGGAGAGGTATCTCTGGGCCCTCTCGGTAATGCACATCACTATAAGCCTTGCAAGCAATGTGACCAATGAGTTGGTTACGGGATGATGCATTACGTAACGAGTAAAGAGACTTGCTGGTAACGAGATTGAACTAGGTATTGGATACCGACGATCAAATCTCGGGCAAGTAACATACCGATGACAAAGGGAACAAAGTATGTTGTTATGCGGTTTGACCGATAAAGATCTTCGTAGAATATGTAGGAGCCAATATGGGAATCCAGGTTCCGCTATTGGTTATTGACCAAGAATAGTTCTAGGTCATGTCTACATAGTTCTCGAACCCGCAGGGTCCGCACGCTTATGGTTTCGATGACAGTTATATTATGAGTTTATGAGTTTTGATGTACCGAAGGAGTTCGGAGTCCCGGATAAGATCGGGGACATGACGAGGAGTCTCGAAATGGTCGAGACGTAAAGATCGATATATTGGACGACTATATTCGGAGTTCGGAAAGGTTCCGAGTGATTCGGGTATTTATCGGAGTATCGGAGAGTTACGGGAATTCGCCGGGAAGAAGTATTGGGCCTTATTGGGCCATACGGGAAAGAGAGAGGGGCTGCCTAGGGCAGGCCGCGCGCCCCCCAAGGCCTAGTCCGAATTGGACTAGGGGGAGGGGCCGCACCCCCTCCTTCCTTCCCGTCTCTCTTCCCCTTCCTTCTCTCCTACTCCTACTAGGAAAGGAGGAGTCCTACTCCCGGTGGGAGTAGGACTCCCCCCTTGGGCGCGCCTCCTCCTCCTTGGCTGGCCCTCCCCTTGCTCCTTTATATACGAGGGCAGGGGGGCACCCCATGACAACACAAGTTGATCTACGTATCGTTCCTTAGCCATGTGCGGTGCCCCCCTCCACCATATTCCACCTCGGTCATATCGTCGCGGAGTTTAGGCGAAGCCCTGCGCCGGTAGAACATCATCATCGTCACCACGCCGTCGTGCTGACGGAACTCATCCCCAATGCTTTGCTGGATCGGAGCCCGGGGATCGTCATCGAGCTGAACGTGTGCTGAACTCGGAGGTGCCGTACGTTCGGTGCTTGGATCGGTCGGATCGTGAAGACGTACGACTACATCAACCGCGTTGTCATAACGCTTCTGCTTACGGTCTACGAGGGTATGTGGACAACACTCTCCCCTCTCGTTGCTATGTCATCACCATGATCTTGCGTGTACGTAGGATTTTTTTTGAAATTACTACGTTCCCCAACAGCCTTGTTGTAGGGCATCATGGCCTTGAGGAACTTGCGCTTGATCCAATTGTCATCCGTGTCCTTGCTCCCATGATCTCGCAGTGCGACCGCGAGTTTGGTCACTCTTCGAAAGAGCTCACGAGGTTCTTCATCTTCTTTCATTGCAAACTCATCGGCTTCATCTTGCCCTACTTCATAGTTGGAGCATTGAATGCTAGCATTTCCTCGATAGAGAGACACAACACATTTCCATGTGTCTTTAGCCATGTCATGAGGACGAAGATGAGGGAGATCTTCAGGAAGGATTGCATCTTGGATGATGAAGAGAGCACTTTCATTGAATTGATTATCCACGGCTTCTCGAAGGGTGAAGTTGCTTGGGTCATGTGGATAGAAACCTTCTTCTATAATTCTCCAAAGATTAGTATTCACATGCTTTAAATGATGCTTGAAACGATAAACCCAAGCATCAAAATCCTCATTTTTCACAATCTTAGGAGGTGGACCGGCATGATTTAAATGAGTAGTGGGAATCGGTCCACCATAAGTAGGAGGTTCCACATGGGCAAAGATGCCGGAGCCATTTCTACCACTAGTAGAAGGACCTTTTTCACTATTAGCTTCCCCCTTGTCGGAGGTGGCATCCGTCACCTTGTTAGTGGGATCACCCACTTTCATCGGCGAGGTAGATAGTTTAAGTCCTTCTAGGAATTCAGAAAACATGCTTTTAACCTTGGCCGTCATGGAGGTTTTCAATGTGTCTAAAGCCACATTGAATTCCTCACGTGAGACCGAGGTTCCCCCTTCGGCCGAAGACGAGATAGGATTCACACCGGAGTGCTCCTCCACACCGTCGTTGATGTCAACCATACTCTTCGGACGACAAAGTCCTTAATAAAGAGACGAGGCTCTGATACCTATTTAAAGGATCGATATGGTTGACTAGAGGGGGGGGGGTGAATAGGCAACTAACAATTTTTAAGCTTTTCTTTAACAATTTAAACCATGCAACGAAATAGATTGTCTAGATGTGCAACTACGTGGACAACCTATATCATGCAAAGACAACTAGCACACAAGCAAGCAATAGATACAACACAAGTAAGCTTGCAAAAGTAAAGGCACAAAATAACGAAGAGTGGAGCCGGTGGAGACGAGGATGTTTTACCGAAGTTCCTTCCTTTTAAAAGGAAGTACGTCTCCGTTAGAGCGGTGTGGAGGCACAATGCTCCCCAAGAAGCCACTAGGGCCACCGTAATCTCCTCACGCCCTCACACAATGTGAGATGCCGTGATTCCACTATTGGTGCCCTTGAAGGCGGCAACCGAACCTTTACAAGCAAGATTGGAGCTATCTCCACAACACTTGGAGGCTCCCAACAACACCACGAAGCTTCACCACAATGGAGTATGGCTTCGAGGTGACCTCAACCGTCTAGGGTGCTCAACACCCAAGAGTAACAAGATCCGCTAGGGATAAGTGGGGGGAATCAAATTTCTCTTGGTGGAAGTGTAGATCGGGGCCTTCTCAACCAATCCCGAGCAAATCAACAAGTTTGATTGCCTAGGGAGAGAGATCGGGCGAAAATGGAGCTTGGAGCAACAATGGAGCTTTGGCGAGAAGAGGTGAGTCAACTTTGGGGAAGAAGACACCTTTATATAGTGGGGGAAACAATCCAACCGTTACCCACCAACCAGCCACACACAGAGCGGTACTACCGCTTGGGTAGGGCGGTACTACCGCTGATAAGCGGTACTACCGCTCCCTCCTAGCGGTACTGCCGCGCTGACGAGGGAAGCAGGGTCCTGGCCCCAGAGCGGTACTACCGTGGAAGTATAGGCGGTACTACCGCTTGGAGCGGTATTACCGCCCCTACTGCCGCTACTAGTACCGTAAAACCCGACACGAAAAATAGCAGTCGAGAATCGAGGCGGTAGTAGCCCGGAACCACTACGGTACTACGGCCGAAGCTCACAAGCGGTACTACCGCTCGGGGAGCTTCGGCGGTACTACCGCTGAAGACCGCGGTACTACCGCTGGGACAGGACAGGCAGGCACAGATTAAGGAAAGAAGGCTCCAAAGAAGCGGAAAGAGGCAGCGGGTGTTATAAGGATGTGTACATGTTGATTCCACCCTAGCCTTACCAAAACGGATCCCCTCTTGATAGTACGGTGACTCCTACAAAACTAGACCACCAACCGAGAAACAAAAGGAGCTACACCATCTTGAATAAAACACCGAGGGGAAGTAATCGTCTCGTGCCAAAGGATGAATCTCTGAAAGAACTCAACGCACACAATTAGTCCACAAAAGCATTGTCATCAATCACCAAAACATCTTGGGGATAAATATACCCTTACAACGTCGAAGATCGTCTACCGTGTCTGGATGGAACTTCTCAACACGTGGACGGCAAGAATAGAGTCTGGAGGTTTCCTTCCCTGATAAACCGAGTTTGTACAATCCATAGACCCCCTCCGGTGTGTATATAAACTGGAGGAGTTAGTCCGTAGAGGGCAACTTTTCACCATCATTGGAATCCTCATAGGGTAGACATCTAGGGTTAGCCATCACGATCTCGAGGTAGATCAACTCTTGTAATCTTTATACTCGACAATCATAATCAAGCAGGAGTAGGGTTTTACCTCCATTAAGAGGGCCCAAACCTGGGTAAACATCGTGTCCCCTGGCCTCCTGTTACCATTGATCCTTAGACGCATAGCTTGGGCCCCCCTACTCGAGATCTGCCGGTTTTGACACCGACATTGGTGCTTTCATTGAGAGCTCCGCTGTGCTGTCAGCAGAAAGCGATCCATGGTCCGCTTATTCATCAACGATAATATCACTTCCGGAGGGTGCCTGGCTTCGGGGCAGACCCTCCGGTTCGGCGGTTTCACCATGAAGGCCCGCGCGGCCGTCGAGCCCGCAACTCCTCTCATAGCTGCCGAATACCATCCTCACATTGGGCACAAGTACTCTGAAAAATTGGATCCGGCAGATGTTTCATCTTTAAACGAACTGCTAGACCGCATCGTTGCCCTAGGGGTCTCAACAGACTATGATCGAATCAGACTCAAACCCGACCAGAGGGAAATTAATCACCCACCGGTCACCCACTTCATGGCGATAGTCGAGGAACCAGCCACCGACGACTCCCCCCCATATTGAGGACCAAGTATATCCGGGTCCCCGAATCCCCTAAGCCGGATACTTCTCCTTCGGAAGGGACTTTACTCCCACCGGACTCTGATTCAGTTGCAGGGTCGCAAGAGCCTTTGCGCTTGGTCGGACCCGAACCGGTTACTGCAGAAGCCACACCGGCTCCGAACACAGACGGGGACAGGATCCAAAATTCAATCCACCCACCCACCACAATCTATACTCTCCAAGCAACTCAGGTCCTCCAGATATATATGACCTGATGTATGTGCGACAGCAGCCCCAGGAAATGGTCCACCACTTTTGGGCCAGATTCCTGCTTGTTAAAAACAAGATAAGGGACTGTTCGGACGACGACATAGTTGCAGTCTTCCACCATAACTGCACAGATGAAGGGATATTGAATGCCCTCGACCGTCGCCACATACAGAGCTTCACGGAATTATCACATGCAGTACAAAAGTACTGCACGATGGAAAGCATATGGAGGGCCTAGAAAACTCAACTGGAGCCCACCACCTCGACATAAAGTGCGGCCCGGGCTAAAAGAATATACCCCGGCAGATCACCCGACCATCGAGCTATGGGCAGGAAGAATAAGCCCTTCATGGGACATAGGTCCGTTCTTGACGAACTATTGGACAAACCCTGCCCGATCGATACTACTCCACACACAGTCCAAACCCATAGCCTCTGGCCATCCTGGGTATTCTGACAGGTAGCAAAAAGCGGAGAGTTAATCCTCACCACAACCCTAGAAGGATATTCACCGGAGAAGGACAACTTCAACGTCCTAACAGTCGTCGAGACTTTCTCCTCTAACAACCGACGTAAACGGGCGCTACGCGACCTCGCTGAAGTCCATCAAGTTACCACACTAAGCCCATGGAATGACATGGTGATAACCTTTACGGCCGAAGACGAACCACCGGCTCGGTAGTCCGAGCACCTGCCTCCTTGGTATTGAACCTCATCGTTGATGGCTTTCGGCTTACTAAAGTGCTCATGTACGCCGGTAGTGGACTCAACCACATCTATGAGGATACGCTCGACAAGATGCAGATGGATAGGTCATGCATGAGCATAGCAACACCACCTTTCGAGGTATTATCCCCAGTCGAGAGGCACACTGCTTGGGAAAAATCAAACTGGATGTGGTGTTCGGCACACCTGAGAATTATAGATCCGAAGAGTTGCTCTTCCACGTGGTCCCCTTTAATAGTGGGTATCACGCTATCCTCGGCCGGAACGCCTTCTCAAGCTTTCAAGCTATACCCCATTATGGGTACATGAAGCTCAAAATGCCCGACCCTAATGGGATCATTACAATTTCAAGCGACCCGGACAAAGCTCTTCGTGCTGAGAATAAGACCGCATCCTGGGCCCTTGAGGCACTATCTCAAGCCCTAGCGGCAGAAGAATTAACCACCCTACGAGCTATGGTGGATAAGGACGACGTGATTCTTGATAAGAGATCCAAGTCCACCTCTTTCAAGCCAGATGAGGAAATAGTAAAATTCCAAGTGCACCCGACGGACCCCAATAAAACAATATCCATTGGAGCACAGCTGGATCCGGCAGTGGACGCCTCCCTGCGTGCATTCCTGCGTGAAAATAGAGACATCTTCGCCTGGGATCCTTCAGACATGCCCGACATCCCACGCAGACTGGCCGAACACAGTCTCAATATAATCAAGGGATTTAAACCCATGAAGCAGACACTACGGTGATTCTCCGAACCCAAGCATCAGGCCATGGGAGAAGAGCTAGCCAAGTTATTAGAGGTTGAGTTTATTAGGGAAATAAAACATCCGGATTGGTTAGCCAACCTGGTAATGGTACCTAAAAAGGACAAATCATGGCGCCTGTGTGTCGACTTCAAAGACCTCAACAAGGCTTGCCCTAAAGACCCCTTCCCATTGCCCCGCATCGACCAAATCATTGACACAACTGCAGGACACGATTCTCTGTGTTTCCTTGATGCCTATTCCAGATACCATCAGATCAAGATGAAGGAATCGGACCAGGCTGCAACTGCATTCATCACCCCTTACGGTCCCTTCTGCTATGCCCTTCGGACTCAAAAACACCAGGGCTACCTCCAGCGCATGATTCAAACATGCCTGGAAAAGCAAATAGGAAAAAACAGTCAAGGCATACGTGGACGATGTGGTCATTAAAACAAAACACGTCGAGTCACTGGTGGATGACCTTTGCCTCACCTTCGACAATCTCCGAACATACAACATCCGGCTTAATCCAGAAAAATGTGTCTTCGGAGTTCCAGCCGGAAAGTTGCTTGGGTTCATTGTTTCCCATAGAGTAATTGAGGCAAACCCAGCAAAAATCTGAGCTCTGTCACAATTGGCCATGCCAACAGACCTAAAGCAGGTCCAGAAACTAGCTGGGTGCGTCGCGGCTTTAAGCCGATTTATCTCCAAATTAGGAGAAAAGGCATTTCGATTATACAAGCTACTGCGCCATACTGATAACTTCAAATGGAAGGACGCAACCACAACCGAATTGGAAGAAATCAAGGCCCTTGTCGCAAGCAACCCAATCTTGGCCACACCTAGTGAGGGAGTCCCGGATTAGGGGGTGTCCGGATCACCGGACTATGACCTTTGGCCGGGCTCCTGGACTATGAAGATACAAGATTGAAGACTTCGTCCCGTGTCCGAATGGGACATTCCTTGGCGTGGAAAGCAAGCTTGGCGATACGGATATGTAGATCTCCTCCAATTGTAACCGACTTTGTGTAACCCTAGCCCTCTTCGGTGTCTATATAAACCGGAGGGTTTTAGTCCGTAGGACGAACAACAATCATACCATAGGCTAGCTTCTAGGGTTTAGTCTCTCTGATCTCGTGGTAGATCTACTCTTGTACTACCCATATCATCAATATTAATCAAGTAGGAGTAGGGTTTTACCTCCATCGAGAGGGCCTGAACCTGGGTAAAAACATCGTGTCCCTTGTCTCCTATTACCATCCGCCTAGACGCACAGTTCGGGAACCCCTACCCGAGATCCGCCGGTTTTGACACCGACATTGGTGCTTTCATTGAGAGTTCCTCTGTGTCGTCACCTTTAGGCCCGATGGCTTCTCCGATCATCAACAACGATGCGGTCCAGGGTGAGACTTTTCTCCCCAGACAGATATTCGTATTCGGCGGCTTTGCACTGCGGGCCAATTCGCTTGGCCATCTGGAGCAGATCGAAAGCTACGCCCCTGGCCATCAGGGCAGATTTGGAAGTTTGAACTACACGGCTGACATCCGCGGGGACTTGATCTTCGACGGATTCGAGCCACAGCCGAGCGCGCCGCACTGCCACGTTGGGCATGATCTAGCCCTGCCGCCAGACAGTGCCCCGAAGGCCGCTCAGGTGTCCGCTCCGACCCTTAGCTCGGAGCCGACTACGCCGATCGAGGACGGGTGGCTGGACACCGCCTCGGGGGCTGCAATCTCTATGGCGATCGAGCCGAACACCAGTCTTGTCCTTCGCGAAGCTCGCGACTCCAAGGTGCCGGACTCCTTTCCAGATTCCGAGCCTTCCGCACCCCTGCCGATCGAACCCGATTGGGCGCCAATCATGGAGTTCGCCGCCGCGGACATCTCTCATCACTCGCCCTTTGGCAACATTCTGAATTCACTACAGTCTCTCTCTTTATCAGGAGAGCCCTGGCCGGACTATGGTCAGCAAGGTTGGGATGCGAACGACGAAGAAATTCAAAGCCCACCCACCACCCACTTCATAGCCATTTTTGATGATTTAACCGACATGCTCGATTTCGACTCCGAAGACATCGACGGTATGGACGACGATGCAGGAAACGAACAGGACTCAACGCCTATAGGGCACCGGACAACCACCTCATCTCACGATGTATACATGGTGGATACACCTAAAAGAAACAACGACGAGGAACAAAGGGAGGAAACGAGGGATCGTTCCCTCGAAAAGCAATCAAAGCGGCAGCGTAAGCGACGCGCCAAACCCCACCTTGACAGAGACCCAGCCATAGAGCAGGGCGAACCGGCGGACAACGAACATGCCATCGAGCAATCGTCCGAACAGGGCAACTTGGGTAAACAAACCGAACAACCCGTCCCTGACAAAGATAATAGTCCGGATGACCTCACGCCGGACAAATTGCTGGAGCAGAAGAACCTCCACCAACGGCTCGTCGCCACCGCATGTAGCCTGAAAAAGCAGAAGCGGAAGCTCAAAGCAGCGGAAGATGCACTCAGAATTAGATGGGGCAAAGTACTCAACACCCCAGACAAATACGGTGACAGTCGCCACACAAAGAGCTATCCGAAGCGAAAATTATTACCGGAATTTGATGAGGAAGCCTTAGAGCCCCCGCAGTAAAAAAATAAGGAAGACATCCGGTCGGATAAACAACCCCATGGCCAACGTAGAGTGGCAAAGGGCGCCGCACTCAAGCTGGCACGCGATCCGCATAAGGACTCGCATCAAAAAGACGGCCTAGCCAGATCTATCTACGGGCCAAGAAAGCAAGCTCTAGTAAGCAATGCGAAGCAACAAGTATTCGAACATCACGGCACACCCAAATACAGGGGTGCCACACAACCCTATGTTTCACCGATGAGGTGCTGGACAACGAATTTCCAGTGAGATTTAAACCCATAAACATAGAGGCATACGACAGAACAACAGACCCTGGAGTCTGGATTCAGGACTATATCCTCCACATACACATGGCTAGAGGAGATGACCTCCACGCCATAAAATATTTACCCCTCAAGCTCAAAGGGCCAACCCGGCATTGGCTTAAAAGCCTTCCAGAAAACACCATAGGAAGTTGGGAAGACCTCGAGGATGCTTTTCGGGCAAATTTTCAAGGGACCTATGTCCGACCTCCGGATGCAGACGATCTAAGTCATATAACTCAACAACCTGGAGAGTCAGCCCGGAAACTCTGGAACAGATTTCTTACTAAAAAGAACCAAATAGTCGACTGTCCGGACGCCGAAGCCTTAGCAGCTTTCAACCACAGCGTCTGAGATGAATGGCTCGCCAGACACCTCGGCCAAAAAAATCCAAGAACAATGACTGCATTAACAAGCCTCATGACCCGCTTTTGTGCGGGAGAAGATAGCTGGTTGGCAAGGAGCAGCACCAGCGATCCAAGTACATCCGAATCTAGGGATGGAAAGGGGAAACCTTGACGTAGCAAGGACCAGCGCCGAACCAAGGGAAGCAGCCCGAAGAGCACGACAGTCAACGCCGGATTCAAAAGCTCTCGACAGAATTAGAAAAAGCCCCCCCCCAAGGATAATAGGGACGAGCTATCTAACCTCAACAAAATCTTGGACAAAATATGCCAAATCCACAGTACCCCCAAGAGGCCTACAAACCACACCCACAGAGATTGTTGGGTCTTCAAGCAATCCGCCAAACTCAACGCCGAACACAAGGGGCTCGACATACCAAGCGAGCACGGCGACGAACGCCACAAGCAGAGCGCCCGAGAACAAAAGAAGTTCCCGCAAGAAGTCAAAACAGTAAATTCACTTCATGTGACAAAAGGGAAAAACAGAGTGGCGCCTATGGAGATACGCGCCATACGGCCTGTCCCAGAGGAGTCCCGCCACTGGTTGTTACAACCAATCACCTTCGACCATCAGGATTACTCTAGAAGTATCCGGAACGCAGGCTGGACTGCCTTGGTATTAGATCCGATAATTGACGGACTCCACTTTACACAAGTCCTAATGGACGGCGGCATCGATCTAAACCTGCTATACCAGGACACAATCCGCAAAATGGGGATAAACCCAACAATAATTCGCCATGGCAACACTTCCTTTCAAGGGGTAACGCTAGGCCCAGATACCCATTGTATGGGTTCCCTCTTGTTAGAAGTTATGTTCGGCTCCCCTGACAACTTCCGAAGCGAAAAGCTAACCTTCCACATCGCCCCATTCATAAGTAGCTATCAACCACCACTGGGACGCGAAGCTTTCGCCCGCTTTAACGCAATACCGCATTATGCATCCCTTACACTTAAAATGCCCGGTCCGCGAGGCATCATCTCATTAAAGGGAAATATCGAGTGTTCCTCGAGCGCGGAAGATGGTGCGGCTACCTTGGCAGCCGCACACTAAACCAACTTTACTAGTTAAAGCACCTAAACAGGTCGTTCAAGACCCCGGACATGGCTAGACGAGTCCGGCGTAAACATACAAAGGCTTACTAGTCGCATACCCCTGTACAAGTGGCTCCGCGCGTTTATACCAAGAGACAATAAAGCTCAATTCTACCCATTTTCTGAATTATACTTTGTTTATTTAATATAACATAGAGTTTTTGCACGATTGTTTTCAACTAAGTTCCTCTCTTTTACAGATGAACACCGTGCTACACCCGTCCAAGATACGGCACAACGGAGACACAGGCGCAGACATGCAGTAGGGACCCATTCCAAGGATTCTTTTCAGATTAAGACCCTGCGTAAACCTTTTTTACTGTCTCTTGTTGATAACATCCCCCGGTTGTTTGTTATAACCGAGAAGGAGGCTGGCATCTTGGCATGTGGCCACGCCAGAATATTGCGCGTACCTGGACACCAGGGGCTTCTTACCAAGGGCTTTTGCAGCCCGTTTTCATAAAGACCGAATACCTTAGGGAGTGTTCGATGTCGCGAGTTTGGCCTTATATGCATCAGCTTCGAATCATGTCTTTGGTCAAATGTTGGGTTTGCCCGGCTCCTGTGTTTTGCTGCCTTATGTTCCGCTCTATCGGCTAAGGCGGCACCAGGAGAACTACTACGATTGTGCCCCGGTTTGGCCAGGCGAGCACCTCAGTAGAGAAAGCCGAAAACTGACTGTCATGATATAGCATGAGACTGGTCAACCACTCGATGACTTGCCAGAATCTTTAGGATTCCTCCGCATTAGCGAAGGGCCGTTTCCCGGTCAGGCACACACGCGCCCTGAATTCGGGTGAGCGCGGTGCCCCTAGGGGCTATATAGTAGCCCCACTGTCAAACTCCTATGGCTAAGTGAAAGTGATAAGGCATTATAGTCCGGTTTCCTAGTTCGCTGCGCTATCACCTCCTTTATAGGACCAAGACATTGGATCAAGTGTGAAAATGCACTCTGCGAACACCCCCGCATTATATGCGTGGGGGCTGAAGCCAACGACTACCATCTTTCAGGTTATATACAAATATACATGAACGGTCGCACAAGAGGTATTCTAATTCTTGAAAGCACAAGTATAAAAAGCTTTTATATTCCATCGAAACATTGTTTTACAATAATACACGTTATTCGAACATAACATCCTTCGAGCACTGCATCTCTATTAAACGAGCGCCCTGCAGAACTTCCTCAATATAGTGCTCGGCAGGTACTCGGCTTTCATCCGAATCTTGGGACGCAACAGCACCGCCTTCATCTCCGCCCAGTATGTCTTGACACGGGTAAGAGCCATCTGTGCACCCTCTATGCACGCTGACCTCTTCATTGCATCAATATGCGGCACCGCACCAAGGAACTGCTGCACCAAGCTAAAATAACTCTTCGACTCGGGCCTTTTCGGCCACAGATGACTCACGACATGCTTCATGGCGAGTCCGGATAACCTGTTTAGCTCCGCCCATGCGGCCAAACGATCGGATACCGAAAGTGGGCGCTCTGGGTTGTGGAACTGCGACCAAAAAAGTTCTTCCACTTCATGGTCATTTCAATCCCGGAAGTGTTCGGTCGCGTCCGCGGCACTCGCCGCCAAGTCCAGATAAGTGTTCGCCATACTCCACTTCCTGTCCAACAGAGCATACTTAGGATCCCCGAACTTCATCCGCAGCATATAGAGCTTTCCAGCCGTGATATATCCGGCCTGACGTAGCTCCTCCTTCATAGCTCTAATCGCAGAGCGAGTATCCTTGGCCTCGGCAGTGACCTTCTCTAGGTCCTTCTGTGCCACCCCATCTTTGTTTTCCAGAAGCTTGCAGCGGTCGGCAGCATTCTTCAATTTTACAGCCATCTCGGCCATTTCCTTCTTGCTCTGGCAGTGAGCAGCCTGTTGGGCTTTTAGCTCTTCAGCCGCCTTTAAGGCAGCAGTATCGCTTTTCCTGGCCTGCTCCTTGGCTCGGGCAAGTTCCGCCCAAAGGTTCTCCATGGCAACGGCACCATCTGCATTAAGCACACATGTTATAAGGTACGGGCATCAAGATCTTCTTACCAGATGTCTTCGGAGACATTACATACCTTGTGCCTCGTCCAGCCACTCGTTGACAAGCGCGATGTTGGCATCTGCCACGTCAAGTTGCTGCTTTAGCTCGGCAAATTCATCAATCCGGCTAGCCACCGAACACTTCGCCACCTACATAGGAAAGGCGACATATAATACCTGGGATTATGATCCTCTGCACGCCGTCATTTTTGACAACGCACAGAGTCTCAGGGGCTACTATCTGTACAGGGCGCATTTTATATATGCGGATCTGTCAAAAGGTACATCATTTCGCGTAACTCAAAGCCTGTCACCAAACTCCTGACGGCCTCGTACAACCTGCTCTCTGCGGATGAAATTCTTCTAATCACCGTATCCATCAATGCACGGTGTTCTTTTGAGATAGACGCTCGCCCCAGCAGATCCTTCAGCTCCTCTGACCGTGCACCGGACGGTGCCGGACTAGTCCGATGGCCTCTTTTGAAGGCCGGGCACGGAGGGCCTTAGGGTGCAATACGGCCGCCTTCCAGCCCTGCCGGATTCGGAGAAACCCTCCGTGACGACACCTCAGGGTCGCCCGCCTCGCAAAGCGGTACGGTAGGGGGAGGCGTTGCGCTCTCCATCATCTCCGGATGAAGATCCCCTGAAGATGAGCTCTGCTGAGAAGGGCTGAGGTCCGAACTACAAGGTAAATTTTCGGTTATCTTCCTCATAAATAGAGCAGGGAGGTCTCTCATTTAAAAAACCCATCTCGTTACTTACGGCTCGGTGGAGAGCTGATCCCTTTGGGGGCGCAATGCGACCGGGGCACCCCCCGGCGCCGGACCCTCTGACGAAGATTTCTACCCCCGCTTTGAGGCCATCGCCTCCGGGTCTTCAGAGGCGGTCCTCTTCTTTCCCTGGTCAGAGGAATTCTCGATTCCTCCTTTCCTGACGGCCTCCTTCGCGGAGGCGGTAGCTTCTTTGTTCCCCTCTTCGCCTTCTTCCAAAGGCGCAACCTCCAGCATCCTGGTTAACACGGGATCCGACGTGGTCTCAGGGAGGGGGGCCGGACACCTGATAAGCTTTGCTTTCGCTATCCACTCCTATTTAAAGGATAGCTCTTTGAAGGGCAATTTTATGATAAATATACGGATCCGAAGAACAATTTGTACATCTCCATGGGCGTCGCGCCCATAAAATGTTGGAGGGCTCGCGGTCCTTCCGGATTAAACTCCCACAGGCGGAGGGGGCGACGTTTGCAGGGTAGGATGTGGCGAATCAACATAACCTGCGTCACTACGACCAGATTGATATCTCTTTCTAGGAGATCTCAAATGCGGCCCTGCAACAAGGGCACGTCCTTGGACGCCCCCCAGTTAAGCCCTTTATTGACCCATGATGCTAGCTGTGGTGGGGGACCCAAGCGGAAGGCAGGTGGCGCCACCCATTTGGTGCCCCTGGGAGCTGTGATATAAAACCACTCTTGTTGCCATGAGCCGAACTCCTCTTGAAAAGTGCCCTCGGGCCATGGAGCGTCGACAATCTTGCTTATAACAGCACCTCCGCACTTCGCGTGCTGCCCCTCGATCATCTTCGGCTCTACTTTGAAGGTTTTGAGCCACAATCCGAAGTGAGGGGTAATATGGAGGAAGGCCTCACACACGACAATGAACAATGAGATATGGAGGATGGACTCCGGAGCTAAGTCGTGAAATTCCAGCCCGTAGTAAAACATGAGCCCCCTCACGAAGGGGTCAATTGGGAAGCCTAGCCCCCGAAGGAAGTGAGACGCGAACATCACGCTCTCACCGGGATTGGGAGTGGGAGTGACCTGCCCTTGAGCCTTGGTCTCTTTATAAAGAGGTTGAATACCAAGAGCCCTCCCCGTGACCGTTTGGGACTCACTTTCGATTAAAGAGACATACCAATGGCACGGTTGGGTTACCCACACCCGTATTGATGAGAATCCCAGAATAAGGGGACACGATCTCTGCTTTGACAAGACGTGCCAAGGAAACCGCCTCGCTAAACGCGCTGAGGTGGGACAATAAAACGATTCGAATAAAGGCTTGGCCGTAGCATGATGTCACGCTGCGGGATACGTCAGCAGATTATATTTGTACAAATATCATTCTCTCTACGGTGGTATGTGGAACTTATTTTGCAGAGCCGGACACTATCCCTGTGGTCAAACATCTTCTATGAAGTATTCGGAGGAGGAACCCGCCTTGCAATGCCGAAGACAATTTGTGCGCCAGACTCGTCGTCATTGAAGCCTGGTTCAGGGGCTACTGAGGGAGTACCGGATTAGGGGGTGTCCGGATGATCGGACTATGACCTTTGGCCGGACTCCTGGACTATGAAGATACAAGATTGAAGACTTCATCCTGTGTCCGGATGGGACATTCCTTGGCGTGGAAGGCAAGCTTGGTGATACGGATATGTAAATCTCCTCCCATTGTAACTGACTCTGTGTAACCCTAGCCCTCTCCGGTGTCTATATAAACTGGAGGGTTTTAGTCCGTAGGACGAACAACAATCATACCATAGGCTAGCTTCTAGGGTTTAGCCTCTCTGATCTCGTGGTAGATCTACTCTTGTACTACCCATATCATCAATATTAATCAAGCAGGAGTAGGGTTTTACCTCCATCAGGAGGGCCCGAACCTGGGTAAAAACATCGTGTCCCTTGTCTCCTGTTACCATCCGCCTAGACGCAAAGTTCGGGACACCCTACCCGAGATCCACCGGTTTTGACACCGACACCTGGCATTGGAGAGCCTATGTTATTATACATTTCGGCAACTAACCAAGTAGTTAGCGCCGTCCTCGTCGTTGAGCGAGGGGAGGAGGGACATAAATTCCCCACCCAAAAACCAATTTACTATGTATCGGAGGTCCTTACACCTTGCAAATCCTGATACCCGCAGTATCAGAAGATAGCCTACACAGTCTTCATGGTGTCACACAAACTTCGGCACTACTTTAAAGAGTGTTTGGTCACAGTGGCATCTGAGGTTCCACTAAACACTACTAGGGAAAACCCTAGTAGTAGTGCGGGCTTAAAGCCCACTAGTAGCGCGTGCTGCCGCGCTACTAATAAGGCACTACAACTATTACATAGCAGTAGCGCGTGTGACACGCGCTACTGCTAAGACACATAGCGGCAGCGCTTCTTCTCACCCGCGCTGCTGCTAATCTAGCTAGTTGCAGCGTGTTTACTATCCATCGCTACTAGTAATTTTTTTAGTGTATTTATCTGCCGTTATACAAATTTTGGTACAATACCAATTATGAGGTTTATATCATTATGTCCATAACAGTGTGTCAAATGAAGTGGATTAGGTTCAAGTGGAGGCAATATGTGGTGCATGTCAAAAGTATACTACTAATCCAAACTTGATCTAGTTTGGACTAGTAGTACTTTCGATGTGCACCACATGTTGCCTCCACTTGAATCTAATCCACCATCACAAGCTATTAAATCATCATCATAGTCATTACCACCAACAATATTTATTTAATCACCACTAACACTAGCTAATAATAATCATCATAATCATTACCACCCACACTAGCTATTTAATCATCATAGTCATAGTGTAGCACATCATCATCTTGAAACTCATTTCTAGCTAGCTAACCACTCCTGCTGCTCTCTCTCAGGTAAAATAACATAAAACATGTGTATCTCTCCTCCTTCATCAAGTTGGAGCATGCAGATGAACCTGTCTCCTAATCATGGGTTGCGCTTCTGATTGCGGCCCCCTAGTACTTGTCTACGCTCCTCCATCACAGATTTGGTCCAGTCTTTCACTATTAAGAATTTGTCGCTAATCCTGAATGCACTATATTGATTTGTAGGATATCTTGGCCGTAAGCTAACAATACTCATGGTACCTTTAATCTCGATCCCATGAGGCACAACATTCATTGGGAGTCCCTGTTGAAGAACATCGTATGGTAACATACTTAGCAATGAAGTTTAGCTTAAAAAATAATGTATGGAAAAGATGCACTGAGGACAAATAGTAAAAATCTTACCATATTTTCTAAATAGATGTGAGCGTAGTTCATTATGAACACTATTCGTCACACGTTCTCAGTACTAACATTTCTAAATGCAGGAATAAAATTTGTCTTGACAGTATCAAGATCCGCAAGCCATGAAACATAATGACTTAGCTCCTTGCAGTTTAGTTTAGCCCCGACACAGTAGTAGGTCCTGTCTACCAAGCGCTGGACATGTTTGCTTGAATGGAAATAAGCTGACAATAGAAATTAGTTGTCAACTATTTTCGAATAAACAATATCAAAGACATAAATATGGTTGAGAAACTCACATAATGGTATAACTGGAGGCATCTGCACATCGACCCAGATGTCAGTATTACCTTCAATATTATCTTCTGGACGAATATCAAAAGTGATAACCATATTAGGCTCAAATGCATAATTCTTGCATAGTGCTCGCCATGTTTTGCATCCAAAATAGGTGTAGTCGTCTGAATTGTATAATTTTGCATGGAAAATAATCATGCTCGGTCTTCAAGTAAACTTTCTTTACCTCCATAGTACGACTGAAACCTATCATATCCAATAGAAAAACTCTTGCATGGCAGAGGATACGCTAGTAGAATAGTAAAATAAATAAATTATAAGTTGAAACAAATGAAGCAGATGTCATGGTTAATTACGAAAAAAGACTTGTCGTTGTGACTTACTGTATCCACTTCGAAGTTCTCGTCCAGCTTGATGCTGAAGTGCCTATCATCATCTAGGAAGATTCCGTCGCACAGGCCATTCTCATCTTCGCAGTATTTGCAAATACTGAAATCCTTTTCGTCAGACATTTCCTATGTTCATAGTTGAAACATTAATTGAAAATTGATCGAAGACAACTACCAGGATACTCAACACACAAATCTGGGGAACTCGATATTTCCTACATATTCTGGCACAAGTCATGCCAAAATTCACGGAAAAATCGGGCATGACCTTTGCTAAAATAGGACATATCGAGCGCCTGAAATTTGCCGGAACGGAAATGAATCAACAGTCTGGGAAAACATAGGCCACTCGGAGGTGTAACCTGCAAACATGACCGGCCACTTGGGCAGGCAAATATCCTATTTGAGCAACACAAGATATACATTTCAAAATATCTTATAGGACTCAAATTAGCATGCATTCAATAAGCAAAAGTAAATCATCTCATGCGTCCGTACATCATCGAATATTATCACTAATACATCCCAAATAGTATCATACATATAACATCACTAATACAACTAAAACCCTAGCGCACGCTGGGTATCTGCGCGGGCGGTGGACAACCACAGAGAAGGAACCATCACAGGATCATAGCTCCAGTGAGATCCTTGGAGAACCTGCCAGGTATTGGAGAAGCTGTGCTCTAACGCAAACAAGTAGTGATGGACGTCCGCGTCCTCCTCACTGACACGGTGACGCACCACCTCCATGGGGTCCTCGAGCCTCTGGACCGTCACTGGCCCACGCGAGGGCCACCAAAGAAGGTTCGGGTCAACGACAGGCTGGCTCCTCGCCAACCTGGGCCCCCAGTAGGTAGCGCCTCCCAGTACCACCCCGGCGGAGCCCAGTTCCGGACATGGCCCATCTAGTGACGCAGGTGTCCTCCACCGACTCGACGACGAGGATACGGGATAGGCATCGTCCACATCGATGCGGGAAAAATTGCTTTAACTAAAAAAATAACAACAAGTTCTTACTAACTAGTTCTATTAATTCAACTAGTTCTTACTAAAAATAAACTTACTATAAATAAAAATAAACTAGTACCTAGTTCTTACTAACTAATTAGTACCTAGGAACTATAAATATTTTTTTACTCGTTTTATGATTCATCTTAGAAATTTGATTCGTTTCCACCCTTACATGAACCCTAACTAATTTGAGCCACATCCGCATCCGATTCGTTTCCACCCTTACATGAAACCTAACTAATTTGATGCAACTAAATTATGAAGAAACCCTAGGCAGAGGTAGGGGAGAGGCAGGAGCAGGCGTGCTCACCTCGGGTGCCCGTGACGAGGGAGGGGCAGGCGGCATCGAGGTCGGGGTCGGGGCTTGGGCGCGCGGCGTCGAGGTCGGGGGCGGGGGCGGCATCCGGGGCGGCGTTGAGGTCAGGGGCGGGGGCGGCGTTGAATCCGGGGTCGGGGGCAGCGTAGAGGGTGTGTGAAGAGCGCGCGGCGGCCGACGGGCTACGGCGGCAGCGAGAGCGGAGGAGTTGGATTTGGGGGAAGGGGCCGTCGGGAAGGACGAACCCTGTGGTTAAGTTAGAAGTAGTAGTAGCGCGTTCCAGAAAGGGCGCTACTGCTACGTTAGCTACATCGCATTCTGGGATACACGCTACTGCTACTCCTTTCTCTTTTTCCCTTTTTCATTTATTTTTCTTCACATTTTATTTTTCTCCTTTAACCTTATTTTATTTCTTTCATTTTCAATTACCTTTCTATTTGCTTTCCATTTAATTTTATATCCTTTAGCAGTAGCGAGTTTAGAAGAAAACACACTGCTACAAAGAAAGTAGCGGTAGCGTTGTTCGATAAAGATCTCTACTACTATGTGTAGCCCATGGGCTAAGCCATTGGAATTTTAGTAGTAACGTGTTTAGAACAAGGCGCACTACTACTAGAACTTTATCTGTAGCGCGGTTTGCCCAGGCGCGCTACTGCTACTTAGCACCAGCGTAGAGAAAATTTTGTTTTTGCCACTCTAGATTTTGCCAATGTTCCTTCTGCCACTCTAGATTTTGACATTTCACTTTTGCCACTCTTAGTTTTTGACAATTATCACAATTGCCATTCCCGTGGCAAAAGAAAAATATTCACAGTGGTAATTGTGATAATTATCAAAAGCTAAGAGTGGCAAAAATGAAATAAAATTATTTTGCTTTTGCCACAAAATGGCAATTGTGATAATTGTCAAAAACAAAGAGTGGCAAAAGTGAAATGTCAAAATCTACAGTGGCATAAGAAAAATTGGCAAAATCTAGAGTGATAAAAACAAAATTTTCCCGCTTTTTTGACCCATGCTACTGCTAAAGTTCTGTGTATAAGGTTTTCCCTAGTAGTGAAATGACATCATTAATAACAGGGACGCCACTGGCTGCATAGGCAAGTGGGCCATCGGGCTATTACCATTCGAAATCATATACAAGCCACGCCGGGCTATTAAATCCCAGGTATTGGCCGACTTTATAGCCGAATGGACGGAAACCGAACTCCCTAAAGAGTAGAGCTCATATTCTAATTGGCTCATGTACTTCGATGGCTCTAAAATGCTGGCCGGACTGGGGGCTGGCGTAAGCCTCACATTCCCCACTGGGGACACAGTCCGCTATGTACTGCAAATTATGTATACAGACTCTAATAATGCAGCCGAATACGAGGCGCTACTGCACGGTCTTCATATGGCTGTCTCCATGGGCATACAATGCTTGGAGGTGCCCGGTGATTTGAACCTCGCAATTTCACAGGTCAATGGAGAGTTCGATGCGAAGTACCCAAAAATGATGGCATATCGAAACGCCATATTGAAACTGTCAGCTCGGTTCGACGGACTCGAGTTCCATCATGTCGTCCGAGAAAGTAATCAGGCAACCGACATCCTTGCTCGTATGGGCGCTAAACGCGACCCCGTGCCACCCAACACCTTCGTGGAGCGGCTCTTTAAGCCATCTGTTGTGTGGAAGGGTGAGAGCGGCGGAGGCAACACAGACCTGATGTGGCGACCGGTTTTCCGGGTATTAATTCCCAGAAAATGGCCCTTGTGCTCATCAGCCCCAAAATTACTCTTAGCTGATGAGGCACCAACTTGATACAGAAATTCCATGCAAAACACAAAATATGTAGTACATGACCATTATGGCCTGTGAGTACAACAAATGGTTTCTAGTGGTTGATGGCGGAAGCGGGTTGTGAATCATCAGTGTCTATGGGACTCCATTTCCCACAGGAACAGCTGACCAGGTTAACTCCTATCTTCGCGAGGCTGCTATCACTGTTGCTTAGGTTCCAGGGCTGTCATCACGGTCGCTCCTCTCCGCGCAAGAAATCTGGCCAATACAATAGCTAGGGACAAGCCAGTGAGTACTTTGAATGTACTCGCAAACATTATGAACACGGGTATAATATAACAACGACGTTCTGAAATATTTTATGCTCACGACGTCAGTCACAAAAGATAATAAAAACTCTGATGCATGCAAGCAGGTTATTTATGAATATGCAATAACATATTAATAATAAAATGCACCGATCGGGTGTCTGAAGCGACGCCTCGAAAGGTTAGTAAACAAAGAGAAATGCCTCAGTCGGGCGTCTGAGCGACACCACATAAAGGGCTTATAAAGAAAATAAATAACAACATGCCACAGTCGGGCGTCTGAGCGACACCACATAAAGGGCTTATAAAGAAAATAAATAACAGCATGCCACAGTCGGGCGTCTGAGCGACACCGCATAAAGGGCTTATAAAGAAAATAAATAACAGCATGCCACAGTCGGGCGTCTGAGCGACACCACATAAAGGGCTTATAAAGAAAATAAATATAGTGAATATCCAGGAGGTAAAACCATCCCAGGGATACTCAATATTTCAAATAATATAAAGGGGTTAGTCCATAAATAAAAATAATCATAATCATCATAAGTCTCAAGTCATGATCCCAGTTCTGGTTTAACAGTTTTCTCCTCCGAAGACCAACACTAAGACCGACACTTGACCCATCCCAGACTGTAATCCTTATCCATGGACACGACTATTTGAATAGGTTTAATCTCTGGAGAGGGTGTACTCTTTACCCACGAGTAACGGATTCCTTTAGTCAATCGGGACTAATTCCGTCTACGGTCTTTTAAATGAAAACGCACCTGACTTGCACACACCAGCTTAACTCACCGGTGTCTGGAATCACCCATGATACTCGTTAAGCAAAACTCTAAGTGGGGAGGCTACAACCTCGATTAGCATGGGATCACAAAATTTATACCGCGTGCAAAACTGGGGAAGCTACACCCTCGGCTACAACCGAAACACCCATGCCCCTTGACTGGATGACTGGCTTTAATCCATGGCCGTGGTACCCTCATGCCGGACCCTTTGTACGGTGTGTGCCAGAAAGGGGTTGACAAATTACTGAACCGTACTCTACTTTTTGTAGAGACGAGTGGTAGTACGAAACAAGAATGGGGGTTACTGGAACAAGACTCGATCTATGGTCGACTCAGGAGGTTTAAGTATTCCCTGCAAGATTAGCATAACGAGTATATTTCATCCAACAGACAGAATCACCACTCATCATACCCTTCATGCCATGCCGGACACACTCGTCTCGACGAGCAACTAGGGACAAGCTCGGGTCTACCCAAGACAGAGGCTTTCCCGTTATTCTTCCGGTAGGCACGAAAGGCATACGAGGATGATCACTATCACAAGCCTGTCCATTTCCAGCAGCAAGGAAATTTCCAATGAGCATTCATGCAAATGATCACATCACCACATAAAATAACGAGTTCTATGCATTGAGGTGGTGTCATGATCGTGTCAAACAATGCATGCAAAATATTATGCCAGGGTTCAGAATGCTTGCCTTCAATGTGAGGAAAGGCAGGGTGCACTCCAAAACTTTTGAAAGTATTCTTCTCTCTCTCCAAAGTCCTATTTTAAACAAATTTGAATTAACACACAAATTCAAAAAAGCACAAAAAAGTTGTTTGAATTTTTTTCAAATAAATCTTAAAATAAACTAGATTAAATTTGAGAGAGGTAGGAAAAAGAATCAATCCATTTGGAGTTGTCATTAAAAAGTTATAGCCAGTCAAAGCTGTGGTCAAAAATCTGTTTTAAAAAGAAATTAAAACAGAAAAAGAAAAACGATTCGGACTGACCACGTCGAAGGCGTATTCTAAAAATATGTTTCCACTTATGCCTGCATGGATCGACACTGGGTCACTGACAGTGGACCCACTGGTCAGGTTTGACCAGTCCACGCGCGCGTCGCCTCCTCCGGCCGAAACAGAGGCGGAGCTCCGGCGAGGCTCGCCGGCGAATGACGGCACTGTTCGGAAAGCGGAGGCCATCCGCGTGCTCAGGGGATCAAGACGGTCACTCCGGTGGTTGATATGGTCTTTGGGGTGGACGGAGCTGCCGGCGGTGAGCTTCGCGGCGGATGGTGGTCGTCGGGCAAAGTGATTTTTCTCCCGCAATGAGTCCCGATCAAAATCGAGCAGGGGGATGGATTCACGAGGGGGAGAGGGAGTTCCTGGTGAAGAGAGTGGAGAGGGGAAGGCTCTAGTGGTGCCGGAATGGCCGGGGCGGTGGCGGCGGCTGCAGTTGCCTGAGACAGGGAAGAAGGCCTCCCTCTGACAATTGCAGGTTGTGGGGTTGCCATGGGGGTGGCCTGAGGTTGCCTCCTTGCTCGAATGGGTTCGGGGCCTCCTTATATAGCGCAACGAGGTCGGTTTGCGGCGGCCGGATAAGAACGACGGCGGACCGCCTTCCTGTAGTGGCAGGGCGTCGTGGCGACGACGAGAGCTAGATGACACGCGAGAGGATGAGGCTGAGCTGTTCCAGGGGCAGGTTGCGAGCGGGAGAGGCTTGGGCGGCACCGACCTAGCAGAGGCGTGCTATGGACGCCGGCGTGCCGCCAATGGCTCTGACGGCGGTGCTGCAGGGCACCAGGGCTGCTCGGCGTGTTCTGGTGAGAAGGGGAGTGCGTGGCGCGGCTCTGTGGTGTGGGCCAAACCAGGGGCGCGACGTGGCGGCTCGGGCGCGGCACGTGCAAAACGCGCGCTCTGCTCGCGCCCAGAGCACGCACGGGACGTGCTCGACGAAATGCCAGGGTGCGTTAGAGGTCTCGGGTGAGGCTGGGAATTAGCAGACCAAGGTTATGAGTAGCTAGAAGTCTATTGGAAAAGGTAGTTAGGCAAGGGAAGCAAGATCACAGTGCAAGCTAAGACTCATGTGAAAACTGGTCATGCCTACAGGGTGCTCGACAGAATGCCACATGCACCTAGGCATTTCTTGGAGTGGTCAAATCTTCCAGAGTGGGGTCTCTTTAGATGCAAGAGAGGGTGGTGAGGTTAGTTTGCCAAAAGGAGAAACTTGCTAGTGCAAGTTTTGCAAAACTTCAGTTCTGGACAGAAAGAAGAGGGCGTGATTGCATGTACTAGAATTGCTCCAATGAGTCCAACCTCTTGATCTTAAGGTTCTAGCAGGAAGGGCTACAAGTAGGAAAAGGAATCACAGCAAAAGGAGCAAGTTAACATATAGCTGTAGTACAATCCATCCAGTTGGACCAGAATGAAAATGAGGATGGTTCACTCAATTTTTCCAAAGAACATCACTAGGTTTTTTGAAAAAAGTTAACTAATATACTCCTCTTGACATCCCAAAATTTTGGTAGAAGTTTTAAAGAAATATTTAAAATAGGTTGTAGTGCAAAACTGTCCTTTGGACCAGATTTTTAAACTTGGTGTAGAACTCAAAATATCCAAGTAATGAAATATATTTTTGCATAAAAGTGTTTTATAAACATCACATGACCTCTCTAAATTTTTGGTGGAATTTGGAAATAAATTTATCAAATGGTTGTAGTGCAAAAGAGGCCCTGAGGCTTAGAAAAATCATTTTTACAGAAATAAGGCATCAAGGAAACTAATTATGCAAATAATCCCACTGATAAAAGAATTGTTTTATTTGAGAGAGAGAAAAAATAAGTCCAACAATGATTGAAAAGATTTCACTAGGGGTAAAACTCCATAATAATAATAGAAAAAAGAGTGGTTCTGAAATCAGAAGGGAATACAGAAAATAAAAGTTTTAGTTTCTAGACAAAATTTTAATTAATAAAACAAGGTTACAATTTTGGGGTGTCACAACACTACCCCCCTTAAGAAAAAATCTCGTCCTCGAGATTTGCTAAGAGCGGTTTTGAAAAACAAACACTCCACCATTACGTGTCTCTGCAAGCAGGGTATGAGTTCGAGCGGTTGTGAGTCTGCTGCCGTGGTGCTGTGTGAAATAAAAATAATCCACGTCGTGAGAAGATATACGATGCAGCAACTCAAGGAAAAATAAATCTCACTCCAGGGTTTTTCGCGAGAGAACAATAGTAATATATTAGAGTCAAACCGCAACGGAACTACTCACATTAATAGGAACTAAATAATTTACTCGCTGCGCAAACTCGGGGTACCACGCATAATTTACAACACATAAGTAAAAGTTGCAAGAAATAAACATAGCAGCGACGTCTATAATGCAAACGACAACTGGACGGGGTCCCGAGAAAACGTCTCTGGTACTGGGATGCACTCCTCTTCTATCGGGGAAAGCGGATTGATCAGCCGATGAATGTGTCTCTCCTGGTCGGGCCTCAGTGGTCTGCCGATGGCGATCTGAGGATTCAAGTCAGCGAGACTCTAGAGATATCCCATTATTTGTTGAGTCAAACGTTCTTGAGCGATGACGTACTGGACCAGGTTGGCCAGTACTGGGTCTCTCTCAATCCGTCCACCAGGAAAAGATGTTACTCCTCCGGGTGCTGCACGGCTCGGGAAGTAATAATACCCTCGTTCGCTAGCATAGGGTACCGCGAATCGAAGGTGAGCGAGTGCTTCATAAGCAGCAGCTTCTATGGCCATATGTGGGGTCGGCATAGATTTCCCCACGAAGGAAACTTCCGTTGGGTCTTGGTTGGAGTCCATGGGAGGGATGTGTACTGCTGCCCGATATTTCAAGGTGGAAGGTGTGATTCTCGATTTGGACAGCTCGTACTGGGGTGGCTGGGTAGAACCCATGGTACTGCAGGTAAAGTTCCACAATATTTTGACAAAGCTACCTGGGGTTGCATCTGGGGTTCTCAGATAAATACTAGGGCTCGACATGGCAAGAATGGTTGTGAGGGTGGTGCACGAGGTGAGGGTGCTTGGCAAGGTCACGAGGTGGCCTTTTTATAGCACTGGAGCTGGGTCATTTTACCGTGGTGAAAGGTAATAAAATTGCCAGCTTAGCTCCAAGGGTCGAGGTCAAAGTCACAGATACATACCTCACTAAAGTGACGTATCACTGTGGGAGTTGTCGGGGTGGTCTTGGTAGCTGTGCTTGGAAAAATATGCAATTGCGTGCTGACATAAATATGCAAGGTTACTATCTAAAACAGAGGCACAACAACAGGCTGCATTTATGCACAAGGTCACGCGATTAGAAGCGAGGATACACTGAGATTCGGCACTACTCGGGTGACTTAGTCTACCTCGTTTATATCCAAACGGGCGTGCCTTGTGGATGTCGAGGTTTCTCCACGGGTCTCACCATTGGAATTAGCCGGAGATGGTGGAGGAACTGCAGGGTCGGGGTAGCGATGATGACCATCACGGGGATTGTTGGCCACAATCCCGTTAGAGTGTGCTCCCAAAAGGCGACGAAGCACTTCTGGGGTCATCAAAGCATCTTGGTTGATGGCTGGGGCTGATCTCAAGGTCTCGATTGGTTGTCCGAACAGCACGACTGGGCTGTTGGCGCCAGGCTCGTCTTCTCCTCTCGCTGGGGCTCGATGAACCAGCTCTCCACGAGCTGCGATCAGATCAATGGTGATTTGATCGAATAGTGCCTCTAGTGCACCTACATAGCGCACTAGGTGCAATAATGCAGGATCCGTCTCATGATCTCCGTTGGCAACTTGGGGTGGTCTACCATACCCTTCGCGTCTGGGGTAGTAGTAGAACGAGCGACAGTTAACTCTGGGCGACAACTGCCGGAGTTGAACTATAGCCTCTCGAGCAGCTAGCTGGATGGCTTGTGGCTCGAAGGAAGTTGTCCTTCCGGTGAACCTGTAGGGGCGTTCTGGCGACAGACCCCTACCATAGATGTGCACAGTGGCCCAGAATTGACGGCTTTCACCGCCCATGCGTCCTTGGTACACAACATATTCTGGGGCCTCTTCTAACGCATAGGCATGACGGGTGAGGTTTGCGAGTATGGTCACAAAACCTCCAAGGTTGGTTGCTATGGTTTCATTGTGCACGACGGGGCCAAGCATAATGGCCCAGTTTGAGGTAGAGGCTGTGCTGTGCTGGGTTGAGGTTAGCGTGCCCTTTTTATAGAAAAAGGGAACGGAGTCTTCCTTCGCACGCTTGCGAATGAGACCTTATAGGCACCGGTCACTGGCGCGTGATCGACAGGCTAGGTTGATAGGTTTGGCACCGACCGTCAAAAGTGTCGGAGTCTCTGTGTGACTATCTTGCACGAGAAGCTTGGCTGGGTTTTGGTTAAGGTCTGGTGGTTTGGCTTACCTAGGTCTTTCGACCTGGCCAAGATAGGATTAGCTAATGGTCAGCCTGGCTCTGATACCAAGTTTGTGGCGACCGGTTTTCCGGGTATTAATTCCCAGAAAATGGCCCTTGTGCTCATCAGCCCCAGGATTACTGTTAGCTGATGAGGCACCAACTTGATACAGAAATTCCAAGCAAAACACAAAATATGTAGTAAAAGACCGTTATGGCCTACGAGTACAACAAATGGTTTCTAGTGGTTGATGGCGGAAGCGGGTTGTGAATCATTAGTGTCTATGGGACTCCATTTCCCACAGGAACAGCTGACCAAGTTAACTCCTATCTTCGCGAGGCTGCTATCACCGTTGCTTAGGTTCCAGGGCTGTCATCACGGCCGCTCCTCTTCGCGCAAGAAATCTGGCCAAGACAATAGCCAGGGACAAGCCAGTGAGTACTTTGAATGTACTCGCAAACATTATGAACACGGGTATAATATAACAACGATGTTCTGAAATATTTTATGCTCACGATGTCAGTCACAAAAGATAATAAAAACTCTGATGCACGCAAGCAGGTTATTTATGAATATGCAATAACATATTAATAATAAAATGCACCGATCGGGTGTCTGAAGCGACGCCTCGAAAGGTTAGTAAACAAAGAGAAATGCCTCAGTCGGGCGTCTGAGCGACACCACATAAAGGGCTTATAAAGAAAATAAATAACAACATGCCACAGTCGGGCGTCTGAGCGACACCACATAAAGGGCTTATAAAGAAAAGAAATAACAGCATGCCACAGTCGGGCGTCTGAGCGACACCGCATAAAGGGCTTATAGAGAAAATAAATAACAGCATGCCACAGTCGGGCGTCTGAGCGACACCACATAAAGGGCTTATAAAGAAAATAAATATAGTGAATATCCAGGAGGTAAAACCATCCCAGGGATACTCAATATTTCAAAATAATCATAATCATCATAAGTCTCAAGTCATGATCGCAATTCTGGTTTAACAGTTTTCTCCTCCGAAGACCGACACTAAGACCGACACTTGACCCATCCCAGACTGTAATCCTTAACCATGGACACGGCTATTCGAATAGGTTTAATCTCTGCAGAGGATGTACTCTTTACCCACGAGTAACGGATTCCTTTAGTCCATCGGGACTAATTCCGTCTACGGTCTTTTAAATGAAAATGCACCTGACTTGCACACACCAGCTTAACTCACCGGTGTCTAGAATCACCCATGACACTCGTTAAGCAAAACTCTAAGTGGGGAGGCTACAACCTCGATTAGCATGGGATCACAAAATTTATACCGCGCGCAAAACTGGGGAAGCTACCCCCTCGGCTACAATCGAAACACCCATGCCCCCTGACCGGATGACTAACTTTAATCCATGGCCGTGGTACCCTCATGCCGACCCCTCTGTACGGTGTGTGCTAGAAAGGGGTTGACAAATTACTGAACCGTACTCTACTTGTTGTAGAGACGAGTGGTAGTACGAAACAAGTATGGGGGTTACTAGAACAAGACTCGATCTATGGTTGACTCAGGAGGTTTAAGTATTCCCTGCAAGATTAGCATAACGAGTATATTTCATCCAACAGTCAGAATCACCACTCATCATACCCTTCATGCCATGCCAGACACACTCGTCTCGACGAGCAACTAGGGACAAGCTCGGGTCTACCCAAGATAGAGGCTTTCCCGTTATTCTTCCGGTAGGCACGAAAGGCATACGGGGATGATCACTATCACAAGCCTGTCCATTTCCAACAACAAGGAAATTTCCAATGAGCATTCATGCAAATGATCACATCACCACATAAAATAATGAGTTCTATGCATTGAGGTGGTGTCATGATCGTGTCAAACAATGCATGCAAAATATTATGCCAGGGTTCAGAATGCTTGCCTTCAATGTGAGTAAAGGCAGGGTGCACTCCAAAACTTTTGAAAGTATTCTTCTCTCTCTCCAAAGTCCTATTTTAAGCAAATTTGAATTAACACACAAATTCAATACAGCACAAAAAAGTTGTTTGAAATTTTTTCAAATAAATCTTAAAACAAACTAGATTAAATTTGAGATAGGTAGGAAAAAGAATCAATCTATTTGGAGTTGTCATTAAAAAGTTATAGCCAGTCAAAGCTATGGTCAAAAATCCGTTTTAAAAAGAAAATAAAACAGAAAAAGTAAAACGATTCGAACTGACCACGTCGAAGGCGTATTCTAAAAATACGTTTCCACTTATGCCTGCGTGGATCGGCACTAGGTCACTGACAGTGGACCCGCCTAGCCCACTGGTCAGGTTTGACCAGTCCACGCGCGCGTCGCCTCCTCCGGCCGAAACAGAGGCGGAGCTCCGGCGAGGCTCGCCGGCGAATGACGGTACCGTTCGGAAAGCGGAGGCCATCCGCATGCTCAGGGGATCAAGGCGGTCACTCTGGTGGTTGATATGGTCTTTGGGGTGGATGGAGCTGCCGGCGGTGAGCTTCGCGGCGGACAGTGGTCGTCGGGCAAAGTGATTTTTCTCCCGCAATGAGTCCCGATCAAAATCGAGCAGGGGGATGGATTCACGAGGGGGAGAGGGAGTTCCTGGTGAAGAGAGTGGATAGGGGGAGGCTCTGGTGGTGCCGGAATGGCCGGGGCGATGTCGGCGGCTGCAGTTGCCGGAGACGGGGAAGAAGGGCTCCCTTCGACGATTGCAGGTTGTGGGGTTGCCATGGGGGTGGCCTGAGGTTTCCTCCTTGCTTGAATGGGTTCGGGGGCCTCCTTATATAGTGCAATGAGGTCGGTTTGTGGCGGCCTGATAAGAATGACGGCGGACCGCCTTCCTATAGTGGCATGGCGTCGTGGCGACGACGAGAGCTAGATGACACGCGAGAGGATGAGGCTGAGCTGTTCCAGGGGCAGGTGGTGAGCGGGAGAGGCTTGGGCGGTACCGACCTGGCAGAGGCATGCTGCGGACGCCGGCGTGCCGCCAAGGGCTCTGACGGCGGTGCTGCAGGGCACCAGGGCTGCTTGGCGTGTTTTGGTGAGAAGGGGAGAGCGTGGCGCGGCTCTGTGGTGTGGGCAAAACCAGGGGCGCGACATGGCGGCTCGGGCGCGGCACGTGCAAAACGCGTGCTTTGCTTGCGCCCAGAGCACGCACGGGACGTGCTCGACGAAATGCCAGGGCGTGTTAGAGGTCTCGGGTAAGGCTGGGAATTAGCAGACCTAGGTTATGAGTAGCTAGAAGTCTATTGGACAAGGTAGTTAGGCAAGGGAAGCAAGATCACATTGCAAGCTAAGACTCATGTCAAAACTGGTCATGCCAACAGGGTGCTCGATAGAATGCCACATGCACCTAGGCATTTCTTGGAGTGGTCAAATCTTCCAGAGTGGGGTCTCTTTATATGCAAGAGAGGGTGGTGAGGTTAGTTTGCAAAAGGAGAAACTTGCTATTGCAAGTTTTGCAAAACTTCAGTTCTGGACAGAAAGAACAGGGCGTGATTGCATGTACTAGAATTGCTCCAATGAGTCCAACCTCTTGATCTTAAGGTTCTAGCAGGAAGGGCTACAAGTAGGAAAAGGAATCACAGCAAAAGCAGCAAGTTAAAATATAGCTGTAGTACAATCCATCCAGTTGGACCAGAATGAAGATGAGGATGGTTCACTCAATTTTTCCAAAGAACATCACTAGGTTTTTTGAAAAAAGTTAACTAATATACTCCTGTTGACATCCCAGTACCAGATTTGAAAACTTGGTGTAGAACTCAAAATATCCAAGTAATGAAATATATTTTTGCATAAAAGTGTTTTATAAACATCACATGACCTCTCTAAATTTTGGTGGAATTTTGAAATAAATTTATCAAATGGTTGTAGTGCAAAAGAGGCCCTGAGGCTTAGAAAAATCATTTTTACAGAAATAAGGCATCAGGGAAACTAATTATGCAAATAATCCCACTGGTAAAAGAATTGTTTTATTTGAGAGAGAAAAAAAATAAGTCCAACAATGATTGAAAAGATTTCACTAGGGGTAAAACTCCATAATAATAATAAAAAAAAGAGTGGTTCTGAAATCAGAAGGGAATACAGAAAATAAAAGTTTTAGTTTCTAGACAAAATTTTAATTAATAAAACAAGGTTAAAATTTTGGGGTGTCACAACACTACCCCCCTTAAGAAAAAATCTCGTCCTCAAGATTTGCTAAGAGCGGTTTTGAAAAACAAATACTCCACGATTACGTGTCTCTGCAAGCAGGGTATGAGTTCGAGCGGTTGTGAGTCTGCTGCTGTGGTGCTGTGTGAAATAAAAATAATCCACGTCGTGAGAAGATATACGAATCGGCAACTCATGGAAAAATAAATCTCACTCCAGGGTTTTTCGCGAGAGAACAATAGTAATATATTAGATTCAAACCGCAAGAGAACCACTCACATTAATAGGAACTAAATAATTTACTCGCCGCACAAACTCGGGGTACCACGCATAAGTTACAACACATAAGTAAAAGTTGCAAGAAATAAACATAGCAGCGACGTCTATAATGCAAACGACAACTGGACGGGGTCCCGAGAAAACGTCTCTGGTACTGGGATGCACTCCTCTTCTATCGGGGAAAGTGGATTGATCAGTCGATGAATGTGTCTCTCCTGGTCGGGCCTCAGTGGTCTGCCGATGGCGATCTGAGGATTCAAGTCAGCGAGACTCTGGAGATATCCCATTATTTGCTGAGTCAAACGTTCTTGAGCGATGACGTACTGGACCAGGTTGGCCAGTACTGGGTCTTTCTCAATCCGTCCACCAGGAAAAGATGTTACTCCTCCGGGTGCTGCACGGCTCGGAAAGTAATAATACCCTCATTCACTGACATAGGGTACCGCGAGTCGAAGGCGAGCGAGTGCTTCGTAAGCAGCAACTTCTATGGCCATATGTGGGGTTGGCATAGATTTCCCCACGAAGGAAACTTCCGTTGGGTCTTGGTCGGAGTCCACGGGAGGGATGTGTACTGCTGCCCAATATTTCGAGGTGGAAGGTGTGATTCTCGATTTGAACAGCCCATACTGGGGTGGCTGGGTAGAACCCATGGTACTGAAGGTAAAGTCCCACAATATTTTGACAAAGCTACCTGGGGTTGCATCTGGGGTTCTCAGATAAATACTAGGGCTCGACATGGCAAGAATGGTTGTGAGGGTGGTGCACGAGGTGAGGGTGCTTGGCAAGGTCACGAGGTGGCCTTTTTATAGCATTGGAGCTGGGTCATTTTACCGTGGTGAAAGGTAATAAAATTGCCAGCTTAGCTCCAAGGGTCGAGGTCAAAATCACAGATACATACCTCACTAAAGTGACGTATCACTGTGGGAGTTGTCGGGGTGGTCTTGGTAGCTGTGCTTGGAAAAATATGCAATTGCGTGCTGACATAAATATGCAAGGTTACTATCTAAAACAGAGGCACAACAACAGGCTGCATTTATGCATAAGGTCACGCGATTACAAGCGAGGATACATTGAGATTCGGCACTACTCGGGTGACTTAGTCTACCTCGTTTATATCCAAACAGGCGTGCCTTGTGGATGTCGAGGTTTCTCCATGGGTCTCACCGTTGGAATTAGCCGGAGATGGTGGAGGAACTGCAGGGTCGGGGTAGCGATGATGACCATCACGGGGATTGTTGGCCACAATCCCGTTAGAGTGTGCTCCCAAAAGGCGATGAAGCACTTCTGGGGTGATCAAAGCATCTTGGTTGATGGCTAGGGCTGATCTCAAGGTCTCGATTGGTTGTCCAAACTGTATGACTGGGCTGTCGGCGCCGGGCTCGTCTTCTCCTCTCGCTGGGGCTCCACGAACCAGCTCTCCACGTGCTGCGATCAGATCAATGGTGATTTGATCGAATAGTGCCTCTAGTGCACCTACATAGCGCACTAGGTGCAATAATGCAGGATCCGTCTCATGATCTCCGTTGGCAACTTGGGGGTGGTCTACCATACCCTTCGCGTCTGGGGTAGTAGTAGAACGAGCGACAGTTAACTCTGGGCGACAACTGCCGGAGTTGAACTATAGCCTCTCGAGCAGCTAGCTGGATGGCTTGTGGCTCGAAGGAAGTTGTCCTTCCGGTGAACTTGTAGGGGTGTTCTAGCGACAGACCCCTACCATAGATGTGCACAGTGGCCCAGAATTGACGGCTTTCACCGCCCATGGGTCCTTGGTACACAACATATTCTGGAGGCTCTTCTAACACATAGGCACGACGGGTGAGGTTTGCGAGTATGGTCACAAAACCTCCAAGATTGGTTGCTGTGGTTTCATTGTGCACGACGGGGCCAGGCATAATGGCTCGGTTTGAGGTAGAGGCTGTGCTGTGCTGGGTTGAGGTTAGCGTGCCCTTTTTATAGAAAAAGGGAACGGAGTCTTCCTTCGCACGCTTGCGAATGAGACCTTATAGGCACCGGTCACTAGCGCGTGATCGACAGGCTAGGTTGATAGGTTTGGCACCGACCGTCAAAAGTGTTCGGAGTCATTGTGTGACTATCTTGCACGAGAAGCTTGGCTGGGTTTTGGTTAAGGTCTGGTGGTTTGGCTTACCTAGGTCTTTTGACCTGGCCAAGATAGGATTAGCCAATGGTCAGCCTGGCTCTGATACCAAGTTTGTGGCGACCGGTTTTCCGGGTATTAATTCCCAGAAAATGGCCCTTGTGCTCATCAGCCCCAGGATTATTGTTAACTGATGAGGCACCAACTTGATACAGAAATTCCAAGCAAAACACAAAATATGTAGTACAAGACCATTATGGCCTGTGAGTACAACAAATGGTTTCTAGTGGTTGATGGCGGAAGAGGGTTGTGAATCATCAGTGTCTATGAGACTCCATTTCCCATAGGAATAGCTGACCAGGTTAACTCCTATCTTCGCGAGGCTGCTATCACCGTTGCTTAGGTTCCAGGGCTGTCATCACGGTCGCTCCTCTCCGCGCAAGAAATCTGGCCAAGACAATAGCCAGGGACAAGCCAGTGAGTACTTTGAATGTACTCGCAAACATTATGAACACGGGTATAATATAACAACGATGTTCTGAAATATTTTATGCTCACGACGTCAGTCACAAAAGATAATAAAAACTCTGATGCACGCAAGCAGGTTATTTATGAATATGCAATAACATATTAATAATAAAATGCACCGATCGGGTGTCTGAAGCGACGCCTCGAAAGGTTAGTAAACAAAGAGAAATGCCTCAGTCGGGCGTCTGAGCGACACCACATAAAGGGCTTATAAAGAAAATAAATAACAACATGCCACAGTCGGGCGTCTGAGCGACACCGCATAAAGGGCTTATAAAGAAAATAAATAACAGCATGCCACAATCGGGCGTTTGAGCGACACCACATAAATGGCTTATAAAGAAAATAAATATAGTGAATGTCCAGGAGGTAAAACCATCCCAGGGAAACTCAATATTTCAAAATAATCATAATCATCATAAGTCTCATGTCATGATCCAAATTCTGGTTTAATAGCTTTCTCCTCCGAAGACCGACACTTGACCCATCCCAGACTGTAATCCTTAACCATGGACACGGCTATTCGAATAGGTTTAATCTCTGCAGAGGGTGTACTCTTTACCCATGAGTAACGGATTCCTTTAGTCCAGCGGGACTAATTCCGTCTATGGTCTTTTAAATGAAAATGCACCTGACTTGCACACACCAGCTTAACTCACCGGTGTCTAGAATCACCCATGACACTCGTTAAGCAAAACTCTAAGTGGGGAGGCTAAAACCTCGATTAGCATGGGATCACGAAATTTATACCGCGCGCAAAACTAGGGAAGCTACCCCCTCGGCTACAACCGAAACACCCATGCCCCCTGACCGGATGACTAGCTTTAATCCATGGCCGTGGTACCCTCATGCCGGCCCCTCTGTACGGTGTGTGCTAGAAAGGGGTTGACAAATTACTGAACCGTACTCTACTTGTTGTAGAGACGAGTGGTAGTACGAAACAAGTATGGGGGTCACTGGAACATGACTCAATCTATGGACGACTCAGGAGGTTTAAGTATTCCCTTCAAGATTAGCATAACGAGTATATTTCATCCAACAGACAGAATCACCACTCATCATAGCCTTCATGCCATGCCGGACACACTCGTCTCGACGAGCAACTAGGGACAAGCTCGGGTCTACCCAAGACAGAGGCTTTCCCGTTATTCTTCCGGTAGGCACGAAAGGCATACGAGGATGATCACTATCACAATCCTGTCCATTTCCAACAGCAAGGAAATTTCCAATGAGCATTCATGCAAATGATCACATCACCACATAAAATAACGAGTTCTATGCATTGAGGTGGTGTCATGATCGTGTCAAACAATGCATGCAAAATTTTATGCCAGGGTTCAGAATGCTTGCCTTCAATGTGAGGAAAGGCAGGGTGCACTCCAAAACTTTTGAAAGTATTCTTCTCTCTCTCCAAAGTCCTATTTTAAGCAAATTTGAATTAACACACAAATTCAAAACAGCACAAAAAAGTTGTTTGAATTTTTTTCAAATAAATCTTAAAATAAACTAGATGAAATTTGAGAGAGGTAGGAAAAAGAATCAATCCATTTGGAGTTGTCATTAAAAAGTTATAGCCAGTCAAAGCTGTGGTCGAAAATCTGTTTTAAAAAGAAAATAAAACAGAAAAAGAAAAAGATTCGGACTGACCACGTCGAAGGCGTATTCTAAAAATACGTTTCCACTTATGCCTGCATGGATCGGCACTGGGTCACTGACAGTGGACCGCCTGGCCCACTGGTCAGGTTTGACCAGTCCACGCGCGCGTCGCCTCCTCCGGCCGAAACAGAGGCGGAGCTCCGGCGAGGCTCGCGGCGAATGACGACACTGTTCGGAAAGCGGAGGCCATCCGCGTGCTCAGGGGATCAAGACGGTCACTCCGGTGGTTGATATGGTCTTTGGGGTGGACGGAGCTGCCGGCGGTGAGCTTCACGGCGGACGGTGGTCGTCGGGCAAAGTGATTTTTCTCCCGCAATGAGTCCCGATCAAAATTGAGCAGGGGGATGGATTCACGAGGGGGAGAGGGAGTTCCTGGTGAAGAGAGTGGAGAAGGGGAGGCTCTGGTGGTGCCGGAATGGCCGGGGCGGTGGCGGCGGCTGCAGTTGCCAGAGACGGGGAAGAAGGCCTCCCTCCGACGATTGCAGGTTGTGGGGTTGCCATGGGGGTGGCCTGAGGTTGCCTCCTTGCTTGAATGGGTTCGGGGGCCTCCTTATATAGTGCAACGAGGTCGGTTTGCGGCGGCCGGATAAGAACGACGGCGGACCGCCTTCCTGTAGTGGCAGGGTGTCGTGGCGACGACGAGAGCTAGATGACACGCGAGAGGATGAGGCTGAGCTGTTCCAGGGGCAGGTGGCGAGCGGGAGAGGCTTGGGCGGTACCGACCTGGCAGAGGCGTGCCGCGGACGCCGGCGTGCCGCCAAGGGCTCTGACGGCGGTGCTGCAGGGCACCAGGGCTGCTTGGCGTGTTTTGGTGAGAAGGGGAGTGCGTGGCGCGGCTCTGTGGTGTGGGCAAAACCAGGGGCGCGACATGGCGGCTCGGGTGCGTCACATGCAAAACGCGCGCTTTGCTCGTGCCCAGAGCACGCACGGGACGTGCTCGACGAAATGCCAGGGCGTGTTAGAGGTCTCGGGTAAGGCTGGGAATTAGCAGACCTAGGTTATGAGTAGCTAGAAGTCTATTGGACAAGGTAGTTAGGCAAGGGAAGCAAGATCACAGTGCAAGCTAAGACTCATGTCAAAACTGGTCATGCCTATAGGGTGCTCGACAGAATGCCACATGCACCTAGGCATTTCTTGGAGTAGTCAAATCTTGCAGAGTGGGGTCTCTTTAGATGCAAGAGAGGGTGGTGAGGTTAGTTTGCCAAAAGGAGAAACTTGCTAGTGCAAGTTTTGCAAAACTTCAGTTCTGGACAGAAAGAACAGGGCGTGATTGCATGTACTAGAATTGCTCCAATGAGTCCAACCTCTTGATCTTAAGGTTCTAGCAGGAAGGGCTACAAGTAGGAAAAGGAATCACAGCAAAAGGAGCAAGTTAAAATATAGGTGTAGTACAATCCATCCAGTTGGACCAGAATGAAGATGAGGATGGTTCACTCAATTTTTCCAAAGAACATCACTAGGGTTTTTGAAAAAAGTTAACTAATATACTCCTGTTGACATCCCAAAATTTTGGTAGAAGTTTTAAAGAAATATTTAAAATAGGTTGTAGTGCAAAACTGTCCTCTGGACCAGATTTGAAAATTTGGTGTAGAACTCAAAATATCCAAGTAATGAAATATATTTTTGCATAAAAGTGTTTTATAAGCATCACATGACCTCTCTAAATTTTGGTGGAATTTTGAAATAAATTTATCAAATGGTTGTAGTGCAAAAGAGGCCCCGAGGCTTAGAAAAATCATTTTTACAGAAATAAGGCATCAGGGAAACTAATTATGCAAATAATCCCATTGATAAAAGAATTGTTTTATTTGAGAGAGAAAAAAAATAAGTCCAACAATGATTGAAAAGATTTCACTAGGGGTAAAACTCCATAATAATAAAAAAAAGAGTGGTTCTGAAATCGGAAGGGAATACAGAAAATAAAAGTTTTAGTTTCTAGGCAAAATTTTAATTAATAAAACAAGGTTAAAATTTTGGGGTGTCACACCTGATCACACCCCCAACCGCCGAACACAATGCCGACAACGTTGGGGTTTGGATATCGAGATAACACCCTCTCCTCATGAGATCATGGCGGTTATCGCTCCTTGGACCGATCCTTACTTGGCCTACCTTAATAGGCAAGAGCTCCCCGACGATCAAAACGAGGCGCGATGCATAGTTCGGTGCTCCAAAGCCTTCAAAGTACACGAAGGCGAACTATATAAAAGAAGTACAACTGGAGTCCTTCAAAGGTGTATCTCTGAAGAGGAGGGAAGGTAGGTCTTAGCAGAGATACATGCCGGTCTCGACGGTCATCACGCTGCAGCCCGAGCCCTTGTAAGCAAGGCGTTCCGGATAGGCTTTTTTTGGCCTACGGCTCAAGATGACGCTCAAGACCTCGTCCAACATAGCGTGGGCTGTCAACTTTTCACTAATCAGAGCCACATGCCTCTCACCGCATTAAGAAAAATCCCCATTACTTGGCCCTTTGCGGTCTGGGGGCTTGACGTGGTCAGACCCCTTAAAGGGGGAAGCCGCAAAAAGAAATACTTACTGGTCATGGTGGATAAATTCACTAAATGGATAGAAGCCAAACCAGTCAAAACAGCTGAGGCCGGACCAGTGATTGATTTTATATCCGGCATAGTCCATGGTTATGGTGTCCTGCACAGAATCATCACTGATAATGAATCTCACTTCACAACTGATGAGGTGAAAACCTGGTGCGCTAAGTTGGGCATTAAACTCGACTATTCATGTGTATACCACCCTCAAATGAACGACCAAGTCGAACGGGCCAATGGTCTAATCATGAGTGGTATTAAACCCAGACTAGTGCGCTCTTTACGAGAATCAGATAAGCACTGGGTTGAGGAACTTGATTCCGTACTCTGGGGACTCCGGACCACGCCCAATCAAACGACTGCATACCCACCCTTGTTTATGGTGTACGACGCAGAAGCCTTATTGCCCTGTGATATTTTTCATGACTCACGCCTAGAGTGCGCATGTAAGAAGAGAAACAAGCTGAACTAGATCGATAGGACGACCTAGATGGACTTGAAGAGGAGCGCGATGTAGCCAAGGCCCGCTCTGAGTTCTATAAAAAACAGGCCAGGCGTTACCAAAGAAGAGAAGTGCGGGCTAAAACATACAATGTCGGAGAACTTGTTCTACGCATCCCGGAGAAGAAAAAGGATAAGCTCAAACCCAAATGGGAGGGCCCCTTTATTATTCATGAAGTCCTTACTGGAGGAGCCTATCGCCTTCGCAATGCGGAGGATAATCGCCTTGAGCCGAACCCATAGAACGTCGCTTGGCTCCGAAGATTTTACGCATAATTCGGCCTCCTTAGGTCTAAGCTTAAAACTAGGTTTTTTCCATTTTCTCTTTCTTTTACCCTCTTTACCTTTCTCACCTTATATTGTATGTTCGGATAAACCGCATTGTTGGGGGTACACATCTTTAAATGTATACATCCTACCATACATGGGGGCTTCTTTTAAAAGAAGCATTTTATTACAAAGCTTACAAGCTTCTTGTGTCTGTACTATCTGTTGTTTCTGCCATTTTATGCACCTCGATGACTTAAGTTTTTGCCAAGCTGGGTTGCCTCGCTCCTGTGCGTATACCCTACGTTCCCGATTGTTTGGCTAGGGTGTAAAGGGAGCACCTCTGCGATTGTTACAACCGGGTTATCCAGCAGTGTACCTCAGACGGGTGAAGCCAAAAGCTAGCGTTCTTAAGAGAATAATTAGCCGACACATATTCAACATGATGTTTCCGGAATAACGCATAAAAGTGGCTATCTGTACTTCAGATACAACCCAGCCTAAGAAAAGGAACCCCTAATGAAACTATTTTTCTTGGAAGATGTATCTTACGTTAAAAAGTAATATAACATAACTCCGCCGAACACATTTTGTCTGTTTGAGAAATATGACCGGATTGCCTGGTTTCCGACAATACCAAAAGTTTACCAGTCAAAACATAGTATGCGGAAACACTCCAACTTTTTGGTTCGGAGGTGGAAGCCGAAGGTCTGCGATGACAAAACTTTCATACAATTCGGCAGGAGATACGTTCGGTCATAAAGTACATGGGTACATCAAATCGAACGCTCACTCCCTTTCTACGCCATCTAGTAGGCTATTTAATTACAATCATGTTGCAAATTTTTTGCCGCTGTCATCACTTGGTCGTATACCAAGCTTATGGGGATTTCCTTCCCGTCGGGTCCCCGCGGTTCAACTCTGGCCATATGGTTCGGGTCAAGACCAGTATTGCGTGTCTTCACCATGGCCCAGGCCTCTCGACCGCCTTCATGGCATGTGGATGTCTTCCACAGCTTGAACCGACACCGGGCAACCTTGAATAGATCAGCCAACACCTCCATACTTTCTAGAGGGACGTCGGAAGGCCATAAGGCTTTTGCCATATTCTTCATCGCCTTTTGAGCATGCTCGTGCAGCTTGGCCAGCTCCTTCAAAATGTCGCTCTGTAGAACTGACATTTCCTCCTCAGGGCGGCCGATCAAGATACCTGTATCAACCCAATTATCATATTCCACATTATATGATCCTATCAATAATCCGGATGGTTCATAAGACATACCAAATTTGCCGCCCTTCAGTTTCTGGTTGTCTTGTTGTGCCTCTAAGAGTTGAGCCATTAAGCTCTTTATCTCTTCATCCTGTTTCTTTACTTCTTCTTCCAGTTTTTTTATCGTTGCCATAATACATTGGGGCACTCTTTATTTCTTCAAGCTCCCAGGTCAGTGCACTGTTCTTCTCCTTGAGAACCTGTGGTCATCAAACGATCCTTAAATCGGTTTTGTTCACCCGCTTTAAGTCTCGGGGGCTAAGTTCCTGAATTTTTTTACCTGAATTTCCTTTGAGAAAACGTGAGCGACCCTGGTGAGTCCGTCCCGGACAGCTCGAATATATGCACCTACAGTGATTAAGGCGTTAAACTCCGACCTCATTAAGGCAGGGGCGCGTAAGGCTTCTTTTAAGTGATGATGGTTCATCGCACTCTCGACTTCGGAGTTGGTCAGGGACATCTCATCTGGCTCTCCGTGAGACGAGCGAGTCTGTGCTGCATTAGCATGCGCCCCCGTCCCGATTGGAATCTGTGGCGCAGCGTTAGCCGCAGCTCGGCTGACTGGGACCTTACCCACGGTGCGTCGTATACCCCTCCTGTGATGATAGAGGGAGGATTCGAATGATGGTCCGACTTCACAACCGAATATTAACAAAGAAGTATATACCTTTTCAATGGTGGAGCAGGTTCAGTAGTGCTGCCGACCTCGTTTCGTTTTGCATGACCCTTCCGCGAAGATCCTGACCTTTTCTTGGTCGCCCTCCCTTGGGTATGGCTCGCTGAGCGCTGATCCTGCGAAACATGGTCCAAGGTAGAGGATAAGGAGACAGGAGGAAGTATACCTCTTCTTTGAGAATACAATTTCCGAACACTTACCTTCACGAAGGGATAGAGGTCGGGGTAGTCAGCCATAATGGCCACCTCCGAGCCGTCAAGGCTTGCTTGATAGTAGACTCCATCTTCTAACTCTACAAACATGTCCGGATGCTCATGGAATCCGGGGTCTTCATTGCGATCATGATCCTCGGGCTGTGGGGCGGGGTAGTTAATGTTCTCGACAACCTACCTCCATGACTGTTCAAAAAATAAATAGCCAGGATACTCGGTCAATGCATCCCTATGGATAAAAGAGCATTGAGCGGTTAGAAAACTTACCCATTCAATAGGAGTGTACATGGCGTAGGCTTCTCGGCAATTTATACGCATGAAGTCTTCTTCTTATCCTTTATAGACGTCGGCCAGAGTTGCCACTAATGCGGCTTGGCCATTCGGCCCCTTCCACCTGTAGCAGGATGCGTCGTCCTCCCCATTGTAGTTCCATAGGGGAGTTACTCGGGATTGAAGTGGCTGGCTGCATTATCGTAATAGCCATAACTTCTACTATGGAGAGTCCGGAATGGGTCAATATCTTGATCTTGTTTACCAAGTTCATCACCACCGCACTGTCTTCTTGGGCGGAGGATTTGGGACGCTAGCTGTATAGCTTGTTCAAAGGGGCCCTGGAAAATTCCGTCAGTCCGCGCCGAAAAGCGTCCGGAAGGGGTACATCATCAATATAGAACCATTCTGAAGACCATACGGCAGATCCTTCCTTTGGAGTCCCGACGGGGTAGCTGGATCCAGCTATACGCCATACTTCGGCGCCACCCACTTCGAAAATAGACCCGTCGCCCTGATGGCGGGGGATGAGGCAGAAGAACTTTTTCCATAGTTCGAAGTGAGGCTCGCAACCCAAGAACAATTTGCAAAGAGTGACAAAACCGGAGATATGTAAAATAGAACCTAGTGTGAGCTTGTGCAGCTGGATCCCGTAGTGTTCCAGTAAGCCCCTAAGGAAGGGATGGATTGGGAATCCCACGCCCCTCAAAAGAAATGAGGTGAAGCACACCCTCTCCCCTTGACTGGGATTGGGGAAATTCTCCGCCAATGCATCATGGCCTATAGTGGTTAACCCCTCCCGTATAGAGACTAGATCTGGGGGAGGGAGGTATCCTTGCGTTTGGAGTCGACTGAGCTGGAGGTGAGATACGGAACAACTCTGCTAGTCCCCCTCTTGAGGGCCATGAGGATGCGAGGGGGAACCAGGGCACTCGCCATGGCCTGTTTTTTGTGGCTTGCTCTGTTGCTTTTGGTATGATGCGAGATGACGGTTTAGAGATCTCGCCTCCCTTTATAGGCGCGGTTTGTGCCTGCCAGGAATATTAAAATACAAGGATAATAGACCGTTCGCATTCACTCGGACGCCTGGAAATTGAGGCGACGGCAGGAAGGAATCATAAAGACTGGACGCGGAAGCCGATGTCGGAGTATATTCAATCCGGAGTGTAATGGAGAACCCTCCTTGCAAAGCCGAAGACTTGCGTCCGCATACTACATCGACATTGAAGCCAAGTTCGGGGGCTACTGATGTCTGCTAGAACTACGTCGGTATTTCCCCAAAGAGGAAGGGATGATGAAGTATAGTGACGGTAGGTATTTCCCTCAGTGATGAGACCAAGGTTATCGAACCAGTAGGACAACATCCTCACACCACGTAAATAGCACCTGCACACAAATAACAAATACTCGCAACCCGACGTGTTAAAGGGGTTGTTAATCCCTTCCGGGTACGGCGCCTCAAGATAGGCAAAAACCTGAGATAAAAAAGTGGTAGATAGGATAAATAGATCGCGGAATAAATAAATTGCAGCAAGGTATTTTTGTATTTTTGGTTTAATAGATCTGAAAATAAATGCAAGAGAAAATAGATTGCAAAGGCAAATATGATGAAAAGAGACCCGGGGGCCGTAGGTTTCACTAGAGGCTTCTCTCGAGAAAAATATCAAATGGTGGGAAAACAATTACTACTGGGCAATTGATAGAACTTCAAATAATCATGACGATATCCAGGTAATGATCATTATATAGGCATCACGTCCAAGATTAGCAGAACGACTCCTTCCTGCATCAACTACAATTACTCCACACATCGACCGCTATGCAGCATGCATCTAGTGTATTAAGTTCATGAGAAAACAGAGTAATGCATTAAGAACGATGACACGATGTAGACGAGACCCGTTTATATATTGCGGCAGATATATATCTCATCTTATTATCCTTAGTAGCAACGATACATACGTGTCGATTCCCTTTCTGTCACTGGGATCAAGCACCATAAGATCGAACCCGCGAAGATGCTGACCTTTTCTTGGTCGCCCTCCCTTGGGTATGGCTCGATCAGCGCTGATCCTGCGAAACATGGTCCAAGGTAGAGGATAAGGAGACAGGAGGAAGTATACCTCTTCTTTGAGAATACAATTTCTGAACACTTACCTTCACGAAGGGATAGAGGTCGGGGTAGTTAGCCATAATGGCCACCTCCGAGCCGTCAAGGCTCGCTTGATAGTAGACTCCATCTTCTAACTCTACAAACATGTCCGGATGCTCATGGAATCCGGGGTCTTAATTGCGATCATGATCCTCGGGCTGTGGGGCGGGGCAGTTAATGTTCTCGACAACCTACCTCCATGACTGTTCAAAAAATAAATAGCCAGGATACTCGGTCAATGCATCCCTATGGATAAAAGAGCATTGAGTGGTTAGAAAACTTACCCATTCAATAGGAGTGTACATGGAGTAGGCTTCTCAGCAATTTATACGCATGAAGTCTTCTTCTTCTCCTTTATAGAGGTCGGCCAGAGCTGCCGCTAATGCGGCTTGGCTATTCGGCCCCTTCCGCCTGTAGCAGGATGCGTCGTCCTCCCCGTTGTAGTTCCATAGGGGAGTTACTCGGGATTGAAGTGGCTGGCTGCATTATCGTAATAGCCATAACTTCTACTATGGAGAGTCCGGAATGGGTCAATATCTTGATCTTGTTTACCAAGTTCATCACCACCGCACTGTCTTCTTGGGTGGAGGATTTGGGACGCTAGCTGTATAGCTTCTTCAAAGGGGTGCTGGAAAATTCTGTCAGTCCGCGTCGAAAAGCGTCCGGAAGGGGTACATCATCAATATAGAACCATTCTGAAGACCATACGGCAGATCCTTCCTTTGGAGTCCTGACGGGGTAGCTGGATCCAGCTATACGCCATACTTCGGCGCCACCCACTTCGAAAATAGACCCGTCGCCCTGATGGCGGGGGATGAGGCAGAAGAACTTTTTCCATAGTTCGAAGTGAGCCTCGCAACCCAAGAACAATTTGCAAAGAGTGACAAAACCGGAGATATGTAAAATAGAACCTAGTGTGAGCTTGTGCAGCTGGATCCCGTAGTGTTCCAGTAAGCCCCTAAGGAAGGGATGGATTGGGAATCCTACGCCCCTCAAAAGAAATGAGGTGAAGCACACCCTCTCCCCTTGACTGGGATTGGGGAAATTCTCCGCCAATGCATCATGGCCTATAGTGGTTAACCCCTCCCGTATAGAGACTAGATCTGGGGGAGGGAGGTATCCTTGCATTTGGAGTTGATTGAGCTGGAGGTGAGATACGGAACAACTCTGCTAGTCCCCCTCTTGAGGGCCATGAGGATGCGAGGGGGAACCAGGGCACTCGCCATGGCCTGTTTTTTGTGGCTTGCTCTGTTGCTTTTGGTATGATGCGAGATGACGGTTTAGAGATCTCGCCTCGCTTTATAGGCGCGGTTTGTGCCTGCCAGGAATATTAAAATACAAGGATAACAGACCGTTCGCATTCACTCGGACGCCTGGAAATTGAGGCGACGGCAGGGAGGAATCATAAAGACTGGACGCGGAAGCCGATGTTGGAGTATATTCAATCCGGAGTGTAATGCAGAACCCGCCTTGCAAAGCCGAAGACTTGCGTCCGCATACTACATCGACATTGAAGCCAAGTTCGGGGGCTACTGATGTCTGCTAGAACTACGTCGGTATTTCCCCAAAGAGGAAGGGATGATGAAGTATAGTGACGGTAGGTATTTCCCTCAGTGATGAGACCAAGGTTATCGAACCAGTAGGACAACATCCTCACACCACGTAAATAGCACCTGCACACAAATAACAAATACTCGCAACCCGACGTGTTAAAGGGGTTGTTAATCCCTTCCGGGTACGGCGCCTCAAGATAGACAAAAACCTGAGGTAAAAAAGTGGTAGATAGGATAAATAGATCGCGGAATAAATAAATTGCAGCAAGGTATTTTTGTATTTTTGGTTTAATAGATCTGAAAATAAATGCAAGAGAAAATAGATTGCAAAGGCAAATATGATGAAAAGAGACCCGGGGGCCGTAGGTTTCACTAGTGGCTTCTCTCGAGAAAAATATCAAATGGTGGGAAAACAATTACTACTGGGCAATTGATAGAACTTCAAATAATCATGACGATATCCAGGTAATGATCATTATATAGGCATCACGTCCAAGATTAGCAGAACGACTCCTTCCTGCATCAACTACTATTACTCCACACATCGACCGCTATCCAGCATGCATCTAGTGTATTAAGTTCATGAGAAAACAGAGTAATGCATTAAGAACGATGACACGATGTAGACGAGACCCGTTTATCTATTGCGGCAGATATATATCTCATCTTATTATCCTTAGTAGCAACGATACATACGTGTCAATTCCCTTTCTGTCACTGGGATCAAGCACCATAAGATCGAACCCACTACAAAGCACCTCTTCCCATTGCAAGATAAATAGATCAAGTTGGCCAATCAAAACCCAAATATCGGAGAAGAAATACGAGGCTATAAGAAATCATGCATATAAGAGATCAAAGAAGACTCAAATAACTTTCATGGATAAAAACATAGATCTGGTCATAAACTCAAAGTTCATTGGATCCCAACAAACACACCGCCAAAAGATTTACATCATATGGATCTCCAAGAGACCATTGTATTGATAATCAAGAGAGAGAGAGGAAGCCATCTAGCTACTAACTATGAACCCGTAGGTCTACAAAGAACTACTCATGCATCATAGGAGAGGCACCAATAATGGAAGTGGTGAACCGCTCCATTACGGTGTCTAGATTGGATCTGGGTGGTTCTGGACTCTGCGACGACTGGATCAATATTTCATTGACTCCCCTAGGGTTTTTGAAATATTTGGGTATTTATAGAGCAAAGAGGCAGTTCGGGGGGCACCCGAGGTGGGCACAACCCACTAGGGTGCGCCTGGGCCTCCTGGCGCGCCCTAGTGGGTGCTGTTCACCTCGAGCAGACCCTCAGGTGCTTCCTTGGCCCATTGGCTTTCTTCTAGCCACAAGAAATCCTCCAGGAGTTGCGTTGCGTTTGGACTCCATTAGATATTGATTTCCTATGATGTAAAAAACATGCAGAAAACAGCAACTGGCACTGGGCACTATGTCAATACGTTAGTACCAAAAAAATGATATAAAATGACTATAAAATGATTATAAAACATCCAAGAATAATAATATAACAGCATGGAACAATAAAAAATTATAGATACATTGGAGACATATCAGCATCCCCAAGCTTAATTCCTGCTCGTCCTCGAGTAGGTAAATGATAAAAATAATTTTTTTGATGTGGAATGCTTCCTAACATGTTCATCACATTCTTTTCTTTATAGCATGTACATATGGACTTTTATATGATTCGAAGCAATAGTCTAGTTTTGACATGAAGACTTTAATACTCAAGCATACCAACAAGCAACCATGTCTTTCAAAATATCAACACTAAAGCAAGTTATCCCTAGCCCATCATGCTCAATCATTGATCCATTCATGAAACACACTCGAATATTAGCTACACCCAATGCTCAAATACGATCATAGTGCCCGTCGGTGTCAAAACCGGCAGATCTCGGGTAGGGGGTCCCGAACTGTGCGTCTAGGCGGATGGTAACAGGAGACAAGGGACACGATGTTTTACCCAGGTTCGGGCCCTCTTGATGGAGGTAAAACCCTACGTCCTGCTTGATTGATATTGATGATGTGGGTATTACAAGGGTAGATCTACCACGAGATCAAGGAGGCTAAACCCTAGAAGCTAGCCTATGGTATGATTGTTGTTCGTTCTATGGACTAAAGCCATCCGGTTTATATAGACACCGGAGAGGGCTAGGGTTACACAGAGTCGGTTACAATGTAGGAGATCTACATATCCGTATCGCCAAGCTTGCCTTCCACGCCAAGGAAAGTCCCATCCGGACACGGGACGAAGTCTTCAATCTTGTATCTTCATAGTCTTGGAGTCCGACCGATGCTGATAGTTCGGCTATCCGGACACCCCCTAGTCCAGGACTCCCTCAGTAGCCCCTGAACCAGGCTTCAATGACGACGAGTCCGGCGCGCATATTGTCTTCGGCATTGCAAGGCGGGTTCCTCCTCCGAATAATTCATAGAAGATCGGGAACACCAGGATAGTGTCCGGCTCTGCAAAATAAATTCCACATACCACCGTAGAGAGAATAATATTTACACAAGTTCAATCTGCTGACGTGTTTTGTGGCATGACGTCACACCACAACCAAGCCTTTACTCGAATCATTTTTATTATACCACCTCCGCGCGTTTAGCAAAGCGGTTTCCTTGGTACGTCTTGTCGAAGAAGAGATTGTGTTCCCCTTATTCCGGGATTCTCATCAATACGGACGTGGGTAACCCAACCGCACCCGTTGCCACGCCCCCTCCATCGAAGGCGGGTTCCAAACGGTCACGGGGACGGCTCTTGGTATTCTCCCTCTTTATAATGAGACCAAGGCGCGTTGTTTTTCTTCAATCCTCAATCGAATCCGCCCCTCGCCCCAAGTTCCAACACAGGGCTCCAGATTTGGGTATTTTCGACCTTCGACAATGTCTGGCTCCGATCTACGAGGCTGATGGATGCCCTCCTCCGTCACGGAAGAGGACGTGCTAAAGGATAACAGACCGTTCGCATTCACTCGGACGCGTGGAAATTGAGGCGACGGCAGGGAGGAATCATAAAGACTGGACGCGGAAGCCGATGTTGGAGTATATTCAATCCGGAGTGTAATGGAGAACCCGCCTTGCAAAGCCGAAGACTTGCGTCCGCATACTACATCGACATTGAAGCCAAGTTCGGGGGCTACTGATGTCTGCTAGAACTACGTCGGTATTTCCCCAAAGAGGATGGGATGATGAAGTATAGTGACGGTAGGTATTTCCCTCAGTGATGAGACCAAGGTTATCGAACCAGTAGGACAACATCCTCACACCATGTAAATAGCACCTGCACACAAATAACAAATACTCGCAACCCGACGTGTTAAAGGGGTTGTTAATCCCTTCCGGGTACGGCGCCTCAAGATAGGCAAAAACCTGAGGTAAAAAAGTGGTAGATAGGATAAATAGATCGCGGAATAAATAAATTGCAGCAAGGTATTTTTGTATTTTTGGTTTAATAGATCTGAAAATAAATGCAAGAGAAAATAGATTGCAAAGGCAAATATGATGAAAAGAGACCCAGGGGCCGTAGGTTTCACTAGTGGCTTTTCTCGAGAAAAATATCAAATGGTGGGAAAACAATTACTACCGGGCAATTGATAGAACTTCAAATAATCATGACGATATCCAGGTAATGATCATTATATAGGCATCACGTCCAATATTAGCAGAACGACTCCTTCCTGCATCAACTACTATTACTCCACACATCGACCGCTATCCAGCATGCATCTAGTGTATTAAGTTCATGAGAAAACAGAGTAATGCATTAAGAACGATGACACGATGTAGACGAGACCCGTTTATATATTGCGGCAGATATATATCTCATCTTATTATCCTTAGTAGCAACGATACATACGTGTCGATTCCCTTTCTGTCACTGGGATCAAGCACCATAAGATCGAACCCGCGAAGATGCTGACCTTTTCTTGGTCGCCCTCCCTTGGGTATGGCTCGATCAGCGCTGATCCTGCGAAACATGGTCCAAGGTAGAGGATAAGGAGACAGGAGGAAGTATACCTCTTCTTTGAGAATACAATTTCTGAACACTTACCTTCACGAAGGGATAGAGGTCGGGGTAGTCAGCCATAATGGCCACCTCCGAGCCGTCAAGGCTCGCTTGATAGTAGACTCCATCTTCTAACTCTACAAACATGTCCGGATGCACATGGAATCCGAGGTCTTAATTGCGATCATGATCCTCGGGCTGTGGGGCGGGGCAGTTAATGTTCTCGACAACCTACCTCCATGACTGTTCAAAAAATAAATAGCCAGGATACTCGGTCAATGCATCCCTATGGATAAAAGAGCATTGAGCGGTTAGAAAACTTACCGATTCGGTAGGAGTGTACATGGAGTAGGCTTCTCGGCAATTTATACGCATGAAGTCTTCTTCTTCTCCTTTATAGAGGTCGGCCAGAGCTGCCGCTAATGCGGCTTGGCCATTCGGCCCCTTCCGCCTGTAGCAGGATGCGTCGTCCTCCCCGTTGTAGTTCCATAGGGGAGTTACTCGGGATTGAAGTGGCTGGATGCATTATCGTAATAGCCATAACTTCTACTATGGAGAGTCAGGAATGGGTCAATATCTTGATCTTGTTTACCAAGTTCATCACCACCCCACTGTCTTCTTGGGCGGAGGATTTGGGATGCTAGCTGTATAGCTTCTTCAAAGGGGTGCTGGAGAATTTTGTCAGTCTGTGCCGAAAAGCGTCCGGAAGGGGTACATCATCAATATAGAACCATTCTGAAGACCATACGGCAGATCCTTCCTTTGGAGTCCTGACGGGGTAGCTGGATCCAGCTATACGCCATACTTCGGCGCCACCCACTTCGAAAATAGACCCGTCGCCCTGATGGCGGGGGATGAGGCAGAAGAACTTTTTCCATAGTTCGAAGTGAGCCTCGCAACCCAAGAACAATTTGCAAAGAGTGACAAAACCGGAGATATGTAAAATAGAACCTAGTGTGAGCTTGTGCAGCTGGATCCCGTATTGTTCCAGTAAGACCCTAAGGAAGGGATGGATTGGGAATCCCACGCCCCTCAAAAGAAATGAGGTGAAGCACACCCTCTCCCCTTGATTGGGATTGGGGAAATTCTCCGCCAATGCATCATGGCCTATAGTGGTTAACCCCTCCCGTATAGAGACTAGATCTGGGGGAGGGAGGTATCCTTGCGTTTGGAGTCGACTGAGCTGGAGGTGAGATACGGAACAACTCTCCTAGTCCCCCTCTTGAGGGCCATGAGGATGCGAGGGGGAACCAGGGCACTCGCCATGGACTGTTTTTTGTGGCTTGCTCTGTTGCTTTTGGTATGATGCGAGGTGACGGTTTAGAGATCTCGCCTCGCTTTATAGGCGCGGTTTGTGCCTTCCAGGAATATTAAAATACAAGGATAACAGAACGTTCGCATTCACTCGGACGCGTGGAAATTGAGGCGACGGCAGGGAGGAATCATAAAGACTGGACGCGGAAGCAAATGTCGGAGTATATTCAATCCGGAGTGTAATGGAGAACCTGCCTTGCAAAGCCGAAGACTTGCGTCCGCATACTACATCGACATTGAAGCCAAGTTCGGGGGCTACTGATGTCTGCTAGAACTACGTCGGTATTTCCCCAAAGAGGAAGGGATGATGAAGTATAGTGACGGTAGGTATTTCCCTCAGTGATGAGACCAAGGTTATCGAACCAGTAGGACAACATCCTCACACCACGTAAATAGCACCTGCACACAAATAACACATACTCGCAACCCGACGTGTTAAAGGGGTTGTTAATCCCTTCCGGGTACGGCGCCTCAAGATAGGCAAAAACCTGAGGTAAAAAAGTGGTAGATAGGATAAATAGATCGCGGAATAAATAAATTGCAGCAAGGTATTTTTGTATTTTTGGTTTAATAGATCTGAAAATAAATGCAAGAGAAAATAGATTGCAAAGGCAAATATGATGAAAAGAGACCCGGGGGCCGTAGGTTTCACTAGTGGCTTCTCTCGAGAAAAATATCAAATGGTGGGAAAACAATTACTACTGGGCAATTGATAGAACTTCAAATAATCATGACGATATCCAGGTAATGATCATTATATAGGCATCACGTCCAAGATTAGCAGAACGACTCCTTCCTGCATCAACTACTATTACTCCACACATCGACCGCTATCCAGCATGCATCTAGTGTATTAAGTTCATGAGAAAACAGAGTAATGCATTAAGAACGATGACACGATGTAGACGAGACCCGTTTATCTATTGCGGCAGATATATATCTCATCTTATTATCCTTAGTAGCAACGATACATACGTGTCAATTCCCTTTCTGTCACTGGGATCAAGCACCATAAGATCGAACCCACTACAAAGCACCTCTTCCCATTGCAAGATAAATAGATCAAGTTGGCCAATCAAAACCCAAATATCGGAGAAGAAATACGAGGCTATAAGAAATCATGCATATAAGAGATCAAAGAAGACTCAAATAACTTTCATGGATAAAAACATAGATCTGGTCATAAACTCAAAGTTCATTGGATCCCAACAAACACACCGCCAAAAGATTTACATCATATGGATCTCCAAGAGACCATTGTATTGATAATCAAGAGAGAGAGAGGAAGCCATCTAGCTACTAACTATGAACCCGTAGGTCTACAAAGAACTACTCATGCATCATAGGAGAGGCACCAATAATGGAAGTGGTGAACCGCTCCATTACGGTGTCTAGATTGGATCTGGGTGGTTCTGGACTCTGCGACGACTGGATCAATATTTCATTGACTCCCCTAGGGTTTTTGAAATATTTGGGTATTTATAGAGCAAAGAGGCAGTTCGGGGGGCACCCGAGGTGGGCACAACCCACTAGGGTGCGCCTGGGCCTCCTGGCGCGCCCTAGTGGGTGCTGTTCACCTCGAGCAGACCCTCAGGTGCTTCCTTGGCCCATTGGCTTTCTTCTAGCCACAAGAAATCCTCCAGGAGTTGCGTTGCGTTTGGACTCCATTAGATATTGATTTCCTATGATGTAAAAAACATG
>NC_041385.1:806464184-806502086 GCF_002162155.2 Triticum dicoccoides
GTAGGAGATCTACATATCCGTATCGCCAAGCTTGCCTTCCACGCCAAGGAAAGTCCCATCCGGACACGGGACGAAGTCTTCAATCTTGTATCTTCATAGTCTTGGAGTCCGACCGATGATGATAGTTCGGCTATCCGGACACCCCCTAGTCCAGGACTCCCTCAGTAGCCCCTGAACCAGGCTTCAATGACGACGAGTCCGGCGCGCATATTGTCTTCGGCATTGCAAGGCGGGTTCCTCCTCCGAATAATTCATAGAAGATCGGGAACACCAGGATAGTGTCCGGCTCTGCAAAATAAATTCCACATACCACCGTAGAGAGAATAATATTTACACAAGTTCAATCTGCTGACGTGTTTTGTGGCATGACGTCACACCACAACCAAGCCTTTACTCGAATCATTTTTATTATACCACCTCCGCGCGTTTAGCAAAGCGGTTTCCTTGGTACGTCTTGTCGAAGAAGAGATCGTGTTCCCCTTATTCCGGGATTCTCATCAATACGGACGTGGGTAACCCAACCGCACCCGTTGCCACGCCCCCTCCATCGAAGGCGGGTTCCAAACGGTCACGGGGACGGCTCTTGGTATTCTCCCTCTTTATAATGAGACCAAGGCGCGTTGTTTTTCTTCAATCCTCAATCGAATCCGCCCCTCGCCCCAAGTTCCAACACAGGGCTCCAGATTCGGGTATTTTCGACCTTCGACAATGTCCGGCTCCGATCTACGAGGCTGATGGATGCCCTCCTCCGTCACGGAAGAGGACGTGCTAAAGCTGAGAGACGCCAGGTACTTAACCTACGAGATTTCGCATAGGTTGCCTGCCCAAGGGCAAGTTATTCCTACTCTCGAGCCTGGCGAGAGTGTCGTGTTCGTGTCTCACCTCCGTCAGGGTTTAGGCTTCCCGATGGATCCTTTCGTGAGGGGGCTCATGTTTTACTATGGGCTGGAATTCCATGACTTGGCTCCGTAGTCCATCCTCCACATCTCATCATTCATTGTCGTCTGCGAAGCCTTCCTCCGCACTACCACGCACTTCGGCTTGTGGCTCAAAACCTTCAACGTGGAGCCGAGGATGATTGAGGGGCGTCAGGCAGAGTGCGGCGGGGCGGTTATAAGCAAGAGGGCCGATGCTCCATGGCCCGAGGGCTCTCTTCAGGAGGAGCTCGGCTTGTGGCAACATGAGTGGTTCTATATCACCGCTCCCAGGGGCAGCAGGCAGAGGCCGCTGCCCGCCTTTCGCCCTGGCCCTCCACAACGGCTGATGTCATGGGTCAACAAAGGGCTTGACTGGGGGCCATCCAAAGACGTACCCCTGTTGCAGGGCCGGATTCGAGACCTCCAAGAAAGGGAGATCAATCTGGTCGTAGTGGCACAGGTTATGCTGATTCGGCGCCTTCTGCCCTGCAAACATCGCCCCTCCGCCTGTGGGAATTTAATCCGGAGGGACCACGAGCTCTCCAACACTTCATGGGTTTGACACCCGTGGAGATGTACAAACTGTTCTTCGGATCACAAGAGATGCGTCCGGACTTGACCAAGGACGCTGGCCTAAGCTGCAATCGCCCGAATACTCAAGTAAGTAGCCCTGTGTCCGAACACATTGTCCATTTATTTATCATGGGTTTGCCTTTTAACCAGCCATCCCTTGGATAGGAGTGGATAGCGCAAGCAAAACTGATACGGTGTCCGGCCCCCCTCCCTGAGACCACACCGGATCCCATGTTAATCAAAATGTTGGAGGTTGCACCTTCGGAGGAGGGCAAAGGGGGGCACAGGGAAACTACCACCTCTGCCAAGGAGGCTTTCAGTAAGGGGGGAATCGAGAATCCCACCCTCCAGGGGGAGAAGAGGACCGCTTCCGAACACCCGGAGGTCAAGGCCTTAAAGCGGGGAAAGAAATCTGCACCGGAAGGTCCTGTGCCGGGAAGAGCCCCGGCCGCACAGTCTCCCCAAAAGAATCAGCCCTCCAGCGAGCCGTAAGTAAAAAAGGGGGAGTTTTGTAATAGGTGACATCCCTATTTTATTTCTAAGGGTAACTGAAGTTTTCACCTTGTAGTTCGGATCTCAGCCCTTCTCAGCGGAGCTCATCTTCGGGGGACCTTCGTCCGGAGATGATGGAGAGCGAAACGCCTCCATCTGCCGCCCCGTCGGGCGGGGCGGATGACCCTGAGGTGTCGTCACGGAGGGTCTCCCTGAGTCCGGCAAGGCCGGGGAGTTCGGCACCCACTGGAGTACGGCCGGTGGAGCTGCAGGATTTGCTCGAGAGGGCGTCTATCTCAGAAGATCACCGCACATTAATGACTATGGTGATTGAAAGAATCTCATCCGCCGAGAGCGGGTTGCATGAGGCCGTCGGTAGTTTGCTGACGGGGTTTGAGGTACGCAAAAAATGACATACCTTTTGACAGTTTTGCACATGGAGTGCGCCCTGTATAGATAGTAGCCCCTGAGACTTGGTATGCTGTCGAAAGCGACAGCGTGCCGAGGATCATAATCTCAGTTATAGAATGTCGCCTTTCCTATGCAGGTGGTGGAACGTTCGGTGGCCAGCCGGACTGATGGAGTTGCCGAGCTGAAGCGGCAACTCGATGTTGCGGATGCGGACATCGCGCTGGTCAATAAACGACTTGACGAGTCACAAGGTAGGTGGTTTCTCCACGGTCACCTAGTAAGGGAGCTGATGCCCGTTCCTTACAATTTGTATGCTTGATGCAGATGGTGCCGCTGCTGTGGAAGACCTTCGAGCAAGCCAGGAAAAGTGATGCAGCTGCCTCGAAGGCAGCGGAAGAGCTAAAAGCCGAAAAGGCTGCTCACTGCCGAAGCAGGGAGGAGATGGCCGGAATGGCCGTGAAATTAAAAGATGCTACCGACCGCTATGAGGTTCTTGAAAGAGAATGCCGAGCGGAGCAAGACGACCTGAAGAAGGCCACCGCCGAAGCCTAGGATGCCCGTTGTGCGATGCGGGCTATGAAGGAGGAACTGCGTCAGGCCGGAGACATTGCGGCTGGAAAGCCCTTTCTACTGCGTAGGAAGTTCACGGATCCGAAGTATGCTCAGTTGGGCCAATTGTGTGGTGCGGAGGATCCTTATCTGGATTTGGCGGCGAGTGCGGCGGACGCAGTCGTGCACTTTCGAAGCCAGAAGGATCATGGAATGGAAGAGCTTTTCTGGTCTCAATTCCATAGTCCGGAGCGTCCGGTTCCGTTGACCGATCGGTTGGCTGAGTGGGCTGAGCTGAATAGATTGTCCGGACTTGCCATGACGGATGTGGTGGCTCATCTGTGGCCAGAAAGGCCCAAGCCGGAGAGTTATTTTGGTTTGTTGCAGCAGTTCCTTGGGGCGGTGCCGCATATCAAGGCGATGCAGCGGTCGGCATGCATAGAGGGTGCACGGATGGCTCTCGCCCGTGTTAAGACATACTGGGCGGAGATGGATGCCACCGACGTTGCATCCCGGGTTCGGACAAAAGCCGATTACCCGCCGAACACTATTTTGAGGAAGTCCTGCAGGGCGCTCGTTTAATAGAGTCGTAGTGCTCGAAAGATGTTATGTTCAAATGACATCTATGATTTGTGAGATCATGTTTATAATGTAACAGCTTTTTATACTTGTGCGTTCAAGTATTGAACTATCTCCTGTGCGGCCGTATATGTATGTATAACCTGAAAGATGGCAGCCTTTGGCTTCAGCCCCCATGCACATGGTGCGGGGGTGTTTGCAAAAAAAAGCGTTTTTCACACTTAATCCAACGTCTTGGTCCTTTGAAGGAGGTGATAGCATAGCAAACTAGGCAACCAGACTATAATGCTTTATCACTTTCACTTAGCCATAGGAGCTCGATGGTGGGGCTACTATATAGCCCCTAGAGGCACCGCGCTCTCTAAACTCGGGGCGCGTATGTGCCTGACCGGGAAGCGGTCCTTCGTCAAAGCGGAGGAATTCTAAACATTCCAGTAGTCGATCGAGTGGTTGACCAGTCTCTCGCTATATCATGACAGTCAGTTTTCGGCTTTCTCTACTGAGGTGCTCGCCCGGCCGAACTGGGGCACAATCGCAGTAGTTCTCCTGGTGCCGCGTTAGCCGATGGAGCGGAACGTAAGGCAGCAAAACACAGGAGCCTGGCAAACCCAACATTTGACCAAAGACATGATTCGGAGCTGATGCATATAAGGCCTAACTTGAGACGCTGAACAGTCCCTGAGGTATTCGGTCTTTATGATACCGGGCAGAACAATGCCCTAAGCCCCTAGTGTCCAGGTACGGGTGAGAACTTCTGACGCGGCCGATGCCAAAACGCCAGCCTCCTCCTCGGTTATGTTAGGAAACCGGGGGATGTGTATCAACAAGAGACACTAAGAAAGGTTTACGCAGGGTCTTAATCTGAAAAGAATCCTTGCAACGGGTCCCTGCTGCACGTCTGCGCCTGTGTCTCCGTTGTGCTGTATCCTGGACGGGTGTAGCACATGCTTCATCTGTAAAAGAGAAGAACTTAGTTTGAAAAAAATATATCGTGCGAAAGATGTATTTAAAATAAAGTATGATTTGGAAGATGAATAAAGTTGAGCTTTATTGGCTCTCATCGTTTATACGTGCAGCCCCTTGTAAAGAGGTATGCGGCTGGGAAGCCCCTTGTTTATTTATGCCGGACTCGCCTAACCGTGTCCGAGGTCTGAATGACCTGTTTTTAGGGGCTTTGACCAGCAAGGTCGGATTAGTGTGTGGCTGTCAAGGCAGTCTCACGTTTTCCGTGGTCGAGGAACACTCATAGTTACCCTTTAATGAGATTATGCCGCATGGACCGGGCATTTTAAGCGTAAGAGACGCGTAATGTGGTATTGCGTTAAAGCGGGCGAAAGCTTCGCGTCCCAGTAGTGCTTGATGGCTACTTTTGAATGGGGCGATATGGAAAGTGAGCTTTTCGCGATGGAGGTTGTCGGATGAACCGAACACAACCTCTAGTAGTACAGAGCCTGTACAATTAGCGTAAAGGCCTGGCGTCATTCCTTTGAAGGAAGTCCTGCTACGGTGAATTTTTGTAGGGTCTATCCCCATTCTGCGGATGGTGTCCTGGTATAGCAGGTTTATATCGCTGCCGCCATCCATTAGGACTTGTGTGAATTGTAGTCCATCGATTATGGGATCCAATACCAAAGCAGTCCCTACTGCGTTTCGAACACTTCTGGAGTAATCCTGATGGTCGAAAGTAATTGGTTTAAACATCCACTTTCGGGACTCTGCTGGGGTGGACCGTGCGACGTGTGTTTTAGCAGGTGCCGCACTATTTTTCCTTGTTATCACATGAAGTGAGTTCACTGTTTTGACTTCTAGTGGGAAAGTCTTCTGTTTTCCGGCGTGCTGCTTGTGGGGTTCGTCGTCGTCTTCGCTTGGTGTGTCGAGCCCCTTGTGTTCGGTGTTAAGTCGGCTGGACTGCTTGAAGACCCAACAATATCTGTGGGTATGGTTTGCAGGCTTCCCGGGGGTACTATGGATTTGACATATCCTATCCAAGATTTTGTTTAGGTTGGATAGCTGATCACTGTTGTCCTTAAGAGGCAGTGTTTTATTATTCGGCCGAGAGCTTTTGAGTCCGGCGTTGACCGCCGTGCTATTTGGGCCATTTTCCTTATTCTGGCGCTGATCTTTTCTGCGTCGTGATTTCCCATTTCCATCCCTGACCTCGGATGTACTCGGGTCGCTGGTACTGTGTCTTGCCAACTAGCTATCTTCCCCCGCGCAAAAGCGGGTCATGAGGCTTGTTAGCGCGGCCATTGTTCTTGGTTTTTCCTGGCCGAGGTGTCTGGCGAGCCATTCGTCTCGGACGTTATGTTTAAAGGCTGCTAAGGCTTCAGCGTCCGGACAGTCGACTATTTGGTTCTTTTTGGTGAGGAACCTGTTCCAGAATTTGCGTGCTGACTCTCCGGGCTGTTGAGTTATGTGACTTAAATCGTCTGCATCCGGAGGGCAGACATAAGTCCCCTGAAAATTTGCTCGAAACGCATCCTCGAGCTCTTCCCAACTTCCAATGGTATTTTCTGGGAGGCTTTTGAGCCAATGCCGAGCTGGCCCTTTGAGCTTGAGGGGTAGGTATTTTATGGCATGGAGATCGTCTCCTCTGGCCATATGTATGTGTAGGATATAATCCTCAATCCAGACTCCGGGGTCTGTTGTTCCGTCATATGCCTCTATGTTTACGGGTTTGAATCCCGCTGGAAATTCATGATCCAGTACCTCATCGGTGAAACATAGTGGGTGTGCGGCGCCCCTGTATTTAGGTGTGCCGTTGTCTTCAAACACTCGGCGGGTTGTGTTGCTCCCTGGAGTCTTCTTTTTTGGCCCATAGATGGACCTGACCGGGCCATCCTTTTTGCGAGGATCCTTATGTGGATCGTGTTCCGGCTTGTGTGCGGCGCCGCTTGCCGCTCTTAGCCTTTCATCTGGTCGTCTATCCGGCCAGGCGGCCTCTTTCTTTTTTGACTGTGGGGGCTCTACGGCCTCCTCGACAAATTCGGGAAACAGCTTGCGCTTCGGGTAGCTCTTTGCCTGGTGACTATCGCCGTATTTATCTGCGGTATTGAGTACTTTGCTCCATCTCATTCTGAGTGCGTCCTTCGCTATTTTGAGCTTTCGCTTTTGCTTCTTCAAACTTCTTGCAGTGGCAACGAGCCTTTTATGAAGGTTCTTATGCTCCGGTGATGTGTCCGGCGTGAGATCATCTGGACTGTTGTTTTTGTCGGGGATGGGTTGCTTGTCCAATTCGTCCTGTTCGGATGGTTGCTTGGTGGCATGTTCGTCATCCACTGCTTCGCCCCGCTCTAAGGCTGGGTCAGTATGGGTGCCATTGTTATCGAGGTGGGACTTCGGGTGGCGCTTGCGTCGCCGTTTTGGTTGTTTGTCGGGGGAGTTGTCCTACGCCACGTCCCGTTGTTCCTCGTTATCGCTTCCTTTTGGTGTATCCACCATGTATACGTCGTGAGTTGAGGTGGCTTTCCAGTGCCCAGTAGGCGCTGGTTCTTGGTCATCTCCGGCATCGTCGTCCATACCGCCGATGTCTTCGGAGTCGAAGTCTAGCATGTCGGTTAGATCGTCGACAGTGGATACTAAGTGGGTGGTGGGTGGGCCTTGAATTTCTTCGTTGTCCACATCCCAACCGTCCTGGCCGCAGTCCGGCCAGGTCTCTCCTGATAACGAGAGATACTTTAGCGAACTCAGGATGTCGCCGAAAGGTGAGTGTTGAAAGATGTCCGCAGTGGTGAACTCCATGATCGGCGCCCAATCGGATTTGATTGGAGGGGGCGCGGGAGGTTCAGAGTCCGGCGAGGAGTCCGACACCTCGGAGTCACGGGCTTCACAAGGGATAAGGTCAGTATTCGGCTCCATCGCCGTAGAGGTTGCAGCCCCCGAGGCGGTGTCTAGCCACCCGTCCTCGATCTGCACAGCCGGCTCCGAATTGAGGGTCGGAGCGGACTCGTGTGCGGCCTCCAGGGCACTGTCCGGCTGCAGAGCTAAATCATGCCCATCGTGACAGTGCGGCGCGCTCGGCTGTGGCTCGAATCCATCGAAGATCAAGTCTCCGCGGATGTCAGCCGTGAAGTTCAAACTTCCAAATCTGACCTGACGGCCAGGGGCGTAGCTTTCGATCTGCTCCAGACGGCCAAGCGAATTGGCCCGCAGTGCAAAGCCGCCGAATACGAAGATCTGTCCGGGGAGAAAAGTCTCACCCTGGACTGCGTCGTTGTTGATGATCGAAGAAGCCATCGAGCCTATCGGTGACGACACAGAGGAACTTTCAATGAAAGCACCAATGTCGGTGTCAAAACCGGCGGATCTCGGGTAGGGGGTCCCGAACTGTGCGTCTAGGCGGATGGTAACAGGAGACAAGGGACACGATGTTTTACACAGGTTCCGGCCCTCTTGATGGAGGTAAAACCCTACGTCCTGCTTGATTGATATTGATGATGTGGGTATTTCAAGGGTAGATCTACCACGAGATCAAGGAGGCTAAACCTTAGAAGCTAGCCTATGGTATGATTGTTGTTCGTCCTATGGACTAAAGCCATCCGGTTTATATAGACACCGGAGAGGGCTAGGCTTACACAGAGTCGGTTACAATGGTAGGAGATCTACATATCCGTATCGCCAAGCTTGCCTTCCACGCCAAGGAAAGTCCCATCCGGACACGGGACGAAGTCTTCAATCTTGTATCTTCATAGTCTTGGAGTCCGGCCGATGATGATAGTTCAGCTATCCGGACACCCCCTAGTCCAGGACTCCCTCAGTGCCCCTTAGTTGGTGCTTTATAAGAGAAGATGGAGACTCAAATTCAAAATAAAAATTGCATAAGTAAAAGAAAGGCCCTTCATAGAGGGAAGTAGGGACTTGTAGAGGTGCCAGAGCTCAAAGCTTAAATTGAGAGATAAAATTATTTTTGAGAGGCATACTTTTCCTACCAACGAAAACGACTTGGAGCATCCCAACACTTTCCATGCTAGATACATCATAGTTGGTTCCCAAACAGAAAATAAAGTCTATTCCTTTTTCCACCATAATTTTGACTTTCCATGGCTAACCGTTTCCATGGGTTCCTTCCATACCAACACTTTCCAAGGAATTTATTATTTGACAACATAAAGTAAATTCATTCATTCATTTCGGGAGTGGGCATCCCTAGTACCTTTGTCGTACTCTCGTGCAATGATAGATGAATAAACACTCATCGTGACAATAACACATCTAGCATGGAAAATATTGGCTACCCTTTACCGCCTCACGAGTAGTAGAGAACACAAAAGAGAAATTTATTTTGAACATTAGAGATGGCACATGCAAATTTGCTTAGAACAGCATGGAGATACCAGATATAGGTAGGTATAGTGGACTTATAAGGCAAAACTGGTTACAAGGGTTTTGGATGCACAAGTAATGATCATACTTAGTGCACAATGAAGGCTAGCAAAAATATTGAGAAGCGACCAACCAAAAAGCGAAAAATCTCGTACCCAAGCACTAAGCATAATTAACACTGAATAATGCACCATAAGTAGGATATAAATTTTATTGCATAATTATTGACTTTCGTGCTTGCATAGGGAATCACAAACCTTAACATCAATATTCTTACTAAAGCACAATTACTCATGAACATGACTCACATATCATATCGTCATATCTGAAAACCATTACTAATAATCAAGTTTATTTTGTCAAATGATCTTCATGAATTTTTTTATTATATCCTCCTTGGATATCTATCACTTTGGGACTATTTTCATATGTTGCTTTTGATAAGCTCGAACAAATATAAGTGAAGATCATGAGCATAATTTTTTTCTTTCTCTCAAAATAATCTAAGTGAAGCAATAGAGAATTTCTTAAAAAATTACTAACTCCCAAATAAATCTAAGTGAAGCATGAGAGAATTTCTTCAAAATTAACAAAGAACACCGTGCTCAAAAAGATATAAGTGAAGTACTAGAGCAAGTCCATGGCTCTAAAAATTTAAGTGAAGCATAGGAGCAAGCATAGCATAATTTTTGGCTTTCTAAAAAGGGTGTCTCCAGCAAGGATTCAACACTTAAAACACAAAGCAAAACAAGCAAAGACTCATATCATATAAGATGCCCCAAGCAAAACTCATATCATGTGTCGAATAAAAATATAGTTTCAAGTAAAATACCGATGGTTGTTAGAAGAAAGCGGGGATGCCACTCGGGGGAATCCCTAAGCTTAGTTGCTTGCTACTTCTTTGAATATTATCTTGGGGTGCCTCGGGCATCCCCAAGATTAGCCATTTGCTTATCCTTATTCCTTCATCCATCGTAAGATAACCCAAAACTTGAAAACTTCAATCACACAAAACTCAAACAAAACCTTCATGAGATCTGTTAGTATAAGAAACCAAACCACTACTATAAGTACTGTACAAACCTATTCTTATTTTATTTTTGCATTATATCTACTGTATTCCAACTTTTCTATGGCAAAAACTCATCAAAGAAAACCATAGAATCATCAAAACAAGCACACAATGCAAAGAAAACAGAATCTGTCAAAAACAGAAAAGTCTGTAGCAATCTAAAAATTTCGAATACTTCTGTAAATCCAAAAATTATGAAATAAATTGGTGGACGTGAGAAATTTATCTATTAATCCTCTTAAAGAAGAATCAACTTAAAAGCACTCTTCTATAAAAAAATGACAACGAATCTCGTGAGCGTAAAAGTTTCTATGTTTCAGCAAGATCAAATAAACTTTCACCCAAGTCTTCCCAAAGGTCTTACTTGGCACAAACACTAATTAAAACACAAAAAACACAATCATAATAGTAGCATAATTGTTCTATCACTCAAGAACATAAAGCAAAAAGCAAAAATAAATTTTATTCATTGGGTTGCCTCCCAATAAGCGCTATCGTTTTACGCCCCTAGCTAGGCATAACGCTTAGGATCTAAGTTTTGTCATTTTTATCTTTGTTTCCCTTGGAGACATTTGTGTCGGGAGGTTTTGTAAATAAGACATAAAAACATTATCCATGGAAACCTTAGCACTATCAAGTTGCTTTTTATCATAACCCCTTTGATTTCCGGCAATGATCCAAGAATAGTGTTGATTCACATCGTTAAAAACTTGTTGGATCATATCTAAAAAAGGGACTTGCTTTTTAAGATTCTCATCAAAGAATTGGTTATCTCCAAGCAAATGTCTCAAAGCATAATCACTATTGTAAAGAATTTCATCAACATTGGTTTTTCACGGTTCATGCCATAAAAATCAAAGATTTCCCTAGCTTCCCGTATCATGTAGTCAAATTCATTCGTCAAAACAAGAGTGGCTAACTTTTTAGCTTTAGGATCCTTTATAACGGGCAACTCATAAAACAATCTTTGCAAGGTAGGATGAGTACGAATAAATCTAGTTTCAAGTTTCAGAACAAGTGCCAAAATAGCTTCCGCATATGATTTAGTCCTTTTAAGTATAGGAATATCATCAAGACTTAATTTTCCGACACAATTGAATAATTCTTGGATATGTTCTTTTCCCATAAAATTCCCTTGCCCCAAAACAAAAGTTTTGGCATCCAGATTGCCCGTATGCTCCACTTTAGGAGTTAGGCCATCATCTGTTTCTGCCATACCAAAGTCACTCATGGTGACAAGTTCAAGCAAATAAAAGATCTGACGAGAAAAAGATGAACGAAAAAGAGGGCGAATAAAATGGCAAACTTTTGTGAAGTGGGGGAGAGGAAAACGACAGGAAAATGGCAAATAATATAAATTTCAAGGAGATGAGATTTGTGATTAGGAACCTGGTTGATGTTGAAGATCCTCCCCGGCAACAGCGCTAGAAATGGCACATTAACGGGAGACTATCTTGAGGTGATCCTCCCCGACAACAGCGCCAGAAATTCCTTTTGATGTCTGCTAGAACTACGTCGGTATTTCCACAAAGAGGAAGGGATGATGCAGTATAGCGACGTTAGGTATGTCCCTTAGTGATGAGAACAAGGTTATCGAACCAGTAGGAGAACCTCCTCACACCACGTAAACAACACCTGCACACTAATAACAAATACTCTCAACCCGACGTGTTAAAGGGGTTGTCAATACTTTCCGGGTACGGCGCCTCAAGATAGGCAAAAGCGTGAGGTAAAAAAGTGGTAGATAGGATAAATAGATCGCAGAACAAATAAATTGCAGCAAGGTATTTTTGTATTTTTGGTTTAATAGATCTGAAAATAAATGCAAGAGAAAATATATCGCAAAGGCAAATATGATGAAAATAGACCCGGGGCCCGTAGGTTTCACTAGTGGCTTCTCTCAAGAAAAATAGCAAACGGTGAGAAAACAATTACTGTTGGGCAATTGATAGAACTTCAAATAATCATGACGATATCCAGGCAATGATCATTATATAGGCATCCCATTCAAGATTAGTAGACCGACTCCTGCCTGCATCTACTACTATTACTCCACACATCGACCGCTATCCAACATGCATCTATTGTATTAAGTTCATGAGAATACAAAGTAATGCATTAAGAACGATGACATGATGTAGACGAGATCCGTTTATCTATTGCGGCAGATATAGATCTCATCTTGTTATCCTTAGTAGCAACGATACATAAGTGTCGGTTCCCTTTCTGTCACTGGGATCAAGCACCGTAAGATCGAACCCACTACAAAGCACATCTTCCCATTGCAAGATAAATAGATCAAGTTGGCCAAAGAAAACCCAAATATCGGAGAAGAAATATGAGGCTATAAGCAATCATGCATATAAGAGATCAAATAAGACTCAAATAACTTTCATGCATAAAAACATAGATCTGATCATAAACTCAAAGTTCATCGGATCCCAAGAAACACACCGCCAAAAGACTTACATCATATGGATCTCCAAGAGACCATTGTATTTATAATCAAGAGAGAGAGAGAGAGAGAGAGAGAGAGAGAGAGAGAGAGGAATCCATCTAGCTACTAACTACGAACCCGTAGGTCTACAAAGAACTACTCACGCATCATAGGAGAGGCACCAATGGAAGTGGTGAACACCTCCATGACGGTGTCTAGATTGGATCTTGGTGGTTCTGGACTCTGCAGCGGCTTGATCAATATTTCATCGACTCCCCTAGGGTTTCTAGAATATTTGGGTATTTATAGAGCAAAGAGGCGGTTCCGGGGGCACCCGAGGTGGGCACAACCCTCCAGGGCGCGCTTGGGCCTCCTGGCATGCCCTGGTGGGTGCTGCTCACCTCGAGCAGCCCCTCAGGTGCTTCCTTGGCCCATTGGCTTTCTTCTGGCCCCAAAAAATCCTCCCGGAGTTGCGTTGCATTTGGACTCCATTTGATATTGATTTCCTGCGATGTAAAAAACATGCAGAAAATAGCAACTGGCACTAGGCACTATATGTCAATAGGTTAGTACCAAAAAATGATATAAAATGATTGTCAAACATCCAAGAATGATAATATAACAGCATGGAACAAACAAAAGTTATAGATACGTTGGAGACGTATCATCTACTGAGGGAGTCCTGGATTCGGGGGTCCTCAGATGTCCGGCCTAAGAGTTTGGGCCGGGTTGCATGGGCCATACAGGATCACGTCGAAGATCATCTACTGTGTCCGGATGGGACTTCTCAACATGTGGACAGCAAGAATAGAGTCTGGAGGTTTCCTTCCTTGATAAACGGATTTTGTACAATCCATAGCCCCCCTCCGGTGTGTATATAAACTGGAGGGGTTAGTCCGTAGAGGGCAAATTTTCACCATCATCGGAATCCTCATAGGCTAGATATGTAGGGTTAGCCATCACGATCTCGAGGTAGATCAACTCTTGTAATCTTTATACTCGACAATTATAGTCAAGCAGGAGTAGGGTTTTACCTCCATTAAGAGGGCCCAAACCTCGGTAAACATCGTGCCCCCTGGCCTCCTGTTACCATTGATCCTTAGACGCATAGCTTGGGCCCCCTACTTGAGATCTGCGGGTTTTGACACTGATAGCAGGCAGCGGTGACGGCGTGGCACTAACGGCCGTCATTTCTTTTTCAGCGCTCGGACGAAGCTACTAGGTCAGGCCGGCGCGTTTGCTCATTTCCGTTTACTGGGCTGGGCATGTCTATGACCTAGGCCAGCACATTCACTTTACTCGTTCGATTCTTCTAAAAAAAGAAAACTAAGCGGTTGTTTGATTAATGTACTGCGCCCGTTCGGTTTCTCCTTCTTCCGGAATCCCCCAATCTTCACACTACATTCATTCACTTGTGTAGGTAACCACCAGGCTCTCCATCCAACTTCCCTCTTCCACATAAACCACAACCACAACAGGAAAACCTCCATCGCACCATGGCATTTGGCCTTGGATGGGACCAGGTTCTCCAGGACATCTTCAACGGCGACATCACCAAGCTCTCCTACCCGCGTGAGGTGAGCAACTGGTACAACAACATTGCAATCCTAAAGAATCATGCACGCATGATGAGGGCCTGTGCCAACCATGAGAGGGACCGAATGCCAGACCACCACTGCCCACTCATTCTGAACTTGGTTTTGGCGATGGCAGAGGCCAGGGATTCCCCGGATCCATTCCAGCGGTCACACTAGTACATGTATGAGAACCACGACCAACTCTGCCTAGACTACGAGCTTGATAGGATGGTGCCAGTGTTGCCCATCGCTCTAATGGAGATGGAGCTACCACAGATGGAGTAGCAGGCGGAAGAACAGATGCAGGTGGAGCAATAGTAGATGGAGGAACACCAAATGAAGGTGCAGATGGAGGTGGAGACTGGTACAAGTAGCAGGAGGAAGAAGAAGAAGCAGGTACGCATCATGGGGCTGGTTCTTCGGCCACTTTATCTTCTGAAGCTGCAACAAGAGTGAGTTTCATGCAACACCTAGGTCTTAGTTAGTTTCTGGAGCAAGATCTGAACCAATATATGGGTTCAGTTAGTTTATGAACTTAATATCGTGCTTGTGTCCGAAGAACTATGTGTGTTTTCTAGCTGAATGGTGATATGATATCTATCTATCTAGAGAATTCATCTATCTATGATACCTATCTATATGAATGCTTGTGCTCATATTATCAATTATAAATGTCAAACTTTGGTGCTCTAAGTTTCAAACTTTGGTGCTCTAGGTTTCAACGCAAAGAATATTTCTAGATTTTCTTCAGTCAGCTTACTATGGAACTATAAGTGTGCTCTAGCTGTCGATGCAAAGATAAAAGATAAAAATGTTATTCTTATTATTTAACTCATGGAGAAATTCATGTTGTGATTTAAGCACTTGTTCTACTTGAGTGGTAACCATGGATGCATGTTTACTAATAAGCTTAAGGTCACCTTTAACTCTAGACATATAATCACTCAAGTGTTCAATCATATAAGCATTACGTTTCAATTGCCTACCAAAGTAAGCATTGAAGTCTTCTTGTTTGACCATAAAATTATCAAAATCATCCAAGCATTGACTAGCAAACTTAGTAGATGGGATTTCACACTTATCAAATCTATAGAGAGAATTTACCTTTACTACCCATGTTGGTTCATCAAGACCATGTATTTATTCAATAGGTGGTAAATTCTTAACATATTCAGCTTTAATACCTTTTTCTTTCATAGAATTCTTTGCCTCTTGCATATCATCAGGACTGAGAAATAGAATACCCCTTTTCTTCGGAGTTGGCTTCGGAGTTAGTTCAGGAAGTGGCCAATCATTATCATTACTCAATATATTATTCAATAGTAATTCAGCTTGCTCAACAGTTCTTTCCATGAAAACACAACCAGCACAACTATACAGGTGGTCTCTGGAAGCATCGGTTAGTCCATTATAAAAGATATCAAGTATTTCATTTTTCCTAAGAGGATGATCAGGCAAAGCATTAAGTAATTGGAGAAGCCTCCCCCAAGCTTGTGGGAGACTCTCTTCTTCAATTTGCACAAAATTATATATTTCTCTTAAGGCAGCTTGTTTCTTATGAACGGGAAATATATTGCAGAGAAGTAATAAATCATATCCTGGGGACTACACACACAACCAGGAGCAAGAGAATTAAACCATATTTTAGCATCACCCTTTAATGAGAACGAAAATAACTTAAGTATATAGTAATAGCAAATTTTTTCCTCCTTAGTAAATAGGGTGGCTATATCATTCAATTTAGTGAGATGTGCCACAGCAATTTCAGATTCATAGCCATAAAAAGGATCAGATTTAACCAGAGCAATTAACTTAGGATTGACAGAGAAATCATAATCCTTATCAGAAATACAGATAGGTGAAGTAGCAAAAGCAGGGTCATATTTCATTCTAGCATTCAAAGACTTTTCTTTCAGCTTAGCTAACAATTTCTTAAGATCATATCTATCTTTGCAAGCAAAATGGTCTTTAGCAGTTTCTTCATCCATAACATAACCCTCAGGTACATCAGGAAATTCATATCTAGGGGGAGAATCTTCATCACCACTTTCATCAACATTATCAATTTCAATATTTTCGTTCTCTCTAACCCTAGCAAGTTGTTCATCAAGAAATTCACCTAATGGCACAGTATTATCAAGCATATAAGTAGTTTCATCATAAGCATCATGCATAATAGAAGTGGCATCATCAATAACATGCGACATATCAGAATCAATAGCAGGTGTAGGTGTCACAAGTTTACTCAAAACAAAAGGTGAATCAAGTGAGGAGCTACGCCCCTGGCCGTCAGGTCAGATCTACGTCACAAGTTTACTCAAATCTTGGTTCTTTCATCTTTCAAGTTCCTCATAGTGATCAGCAGATATAAATCACAAGTGACTCAAAGAATAGAGCTATGCTCCCCGACAACGGTGCCAGAATATAGTCTTGATAACCCACAAGTATAGGGGATCGCAACAGTTTTCAAGGGTAGAGTATTCAACCCAAATTTATTGATTCGACACAATGGGAGACAAAGAATATTCTCAAGTATTAGTAGCTGAGTTGTTAATTCAACCACACCTGAAAGACTTAATATCTGCTGCAAAGTAGTATGGAAGTAACGGTAACTGAGGGAGTCCTGGACTAGAGGGTGTCCGGATAGCCGAACTATCATCATCGGCCGGACTCCAAGACTATGAAGATACAAGATTGAAGACTTCACCCCGTGTCCGGATGGGACTTTCCTTGGCGTGGAAGGCAAGCTTGGCGATACGGATATGTAGATCTCCTACCATTGTAACCGACTCTGTGTAACCCTAGCCCTCTCCGGTGTCTATATAAACCGGATGGCTTTGGTCCATAGGACGAACAACAATCATACCATAGGCTAGCTTATAGGGTTTAGCCTCCTTGATCTCGTGGTAGATCTACTCTTGTAATACCCACATCATCAATATCAATCAAGCAGGATGTAGGGTTTTACCTCCATCAAGAGGGCCCGAACCTGGGTAAAACATCGTGTCCCTTGTCTCCTGTTACCATCCGCCTAGACGCACAGTTCGGGACCCCCTACCCGAGATCCGCCGGTTTTGACACCGACATTGGTGCTTTCATTGAGACTTCCTCTGTGTCATCGCCGATAGGCACGATGGCTTCTTCAATCATCAACAACGACGTAGTCCAGGGTGAGACTTTTCTCCCCGGACAGATCTTCGTATTCAGCGGCTTTGCACTGCGGGCCAATTCGCTTGGCCGTCTGGAGCAGATCGAAAGCTACGCCCCTGGCCATCAGGTCAGATTTGGAAGTTTGAACTTCACGGCTGACATCCGCGGAGACTTGATCTTCGATGGATTCGAGCCACAGCCGAGTGCGCCGCACTGTCACGATGGGCATGATTTAGCTCTGCAGCCGGACAGTGCCCTCGAGGCCGCACACGAGTCCGCTCTGACCCTCAATTCGGAGCCGGCTGTGCAGATCGAGGACGGGTGGCTAGACACCGCCTCGGGGGCTGCAACCTCTATGGCGATGGAGCCGAATACTGACCTTATCCCTTGTGAAGCCCGTGACTCCGAGGTGCAGGACTCCTCGCCGGACTCCGAACCTCCCGCGCCCCTCCAATCAAATCCGATTGGGCGCCGATCATGGAGTTCACCGCTGCGGACATCTTTCAACACTCACCTTTCGGTGACATCCCGAGTTCGCTGAAGTATCTCTCGTTATCAGGAGAGACCTGGCCGGACTGCGGCCAGGACGGTTGGGATGCGGACGACAAACAAATTCAAGGCCCACCCACCACCCACTTAGTAGCCACTGTCGACGATATAACCGACATGCTAGACTTCGACTCCGAAGACATCGACGGTATGGACGACGATGCCGGAGACGACCAAGAACCAGCGCCTACTAGGCACTGGAAAGCCACCTCAACTCACGACGTATACATGGTGGATACACCAAAAGGAAGCGATAACGAGGAACAACGGGATGTGGCGAAGGACAACTCCCCCGACAAACAACCAAAACAGCGACGCAAGCGCCGCCCGAAGTCCCGCCTCGATAACAACGGCACCCATACTAACCCAACCTTAGAGCGGGGCGAAGCAGTGGACGACGAACATGCCACCAAACAACCATCCGAACAGGATGAATTGGACAAGCAACCCATCCCCGGCAAAAACAACAGTCCAGACGATCTCACGGCGGACACATCACCGGAGCATAAGAACCTTCATAAAAGGCTCGTCGCCACTGCAAGAAGTTTGAAGAAGCAAAAGAGGAAGCTCAAAATAGCGGAGGACGCACTCACAATGAGATGGATCAAAGTACTCAATACCGCAGATAAATACGGCGATAGTCACCAGGCAAAGAGCTACCCGAAGCACAAGCTGTTGCCTGAATTTGATGAGGAGGCCATAGAGCCCCCATAGTCAAAAAAGAAAGAGGCCGCCTGGTCGGATAGACGACCAGATGAAAGGCTAAAAGCGGCAAGCGGCGCCGCACACAAGCCGGCACACGATCCACGTAAGGATCCTCGCAAAAAGGATGGCCCGGTCAAGTCCATCTATGGGCCAAAAAAGAAGACTCCAGGGAGCAACACAACCCGCCGAGTATTTGAAGACAACGACACATCTAAATACAGGGGCACCGCACACCCACTATGTTTCACCGATGAGGTACTGGATCATGAATTTCCAGCGGGATTCAAACCCGTAAACATAGAGGCATATGATGGAACAACAGACCCCGGAGTCTGGATTGAGGATTATATCCTACACATACATATGGCCAGAGGAGATGATCTCCATGCCATAAAATACCTACCCCTCAAGCTCAAAGGGCCAGCTCGGCATTGGCTCAAAAGCCTCCCAGAAAATACCATTGGAAGTTGGGAAGAGCTCGAGGATGCGTTTCGAGCAAATTTTCAGGGGACTTATGTCCGCCCTCCGGATGCAGACGATTTAAGTCACATAACTCAACAGCCCGGAGAGTCAGCATGCAAATTCTGGAACAGGTTCCTCACCAAAAAGAACCAAATAGTCGACTGTTCGGACGCCGAAGCCTTAGCAACCTTTAAACATAACGTCCGAGACGAATGGCTCGCCAGACACCTCGGCCAGGAAAAACCAAGAACAATGGCCGCGCTAACAAGCCTCATGACCCGCTTTGCGCGGGGGATGATAGCTGGCTGGCAAGACGCAGTACCAGCGACCCGAGTACATCCGAGGTCAGGGATGGAAATGGGAAATCACGACGCAGAAAAGATCAGCGCCGGAATAAGAAAAATGGCCCAAATAGCACGGCGGTCAACGCCAGATTCAAAAGCTCTCGGCGGAATAATAGAACACTGCCTCTTAAGGACAATAGTGATGAGCTATCCAACCTAAACAAAATCTTGGATAGGATATGTCAAATCCATAGTACCTCCGGGAAGCCTGCAAACCATACCAACAGAGATTGTTGGGTCTTCAAGCAGTCTGGCCGACTTAACGCTGAACGCAAGGGGCTCGACACACCAAGCGAAGACGACGACGAACCCCACAAGCAGCACGCCGGAAAATAGAAGACTTTCCCACTAGAAGTCAAAACAGTGAACTCACTTCATGTGATAACAAGGAAAAATAGTGCGGCACCTGCTAAATCACGCGCCGCATGGTCCACCCCAGTAGAGTCTCGAATTGGATGTTTAAACCAATTACTTTCGACCATCAGGATTACTCCAGAAGTGTCCGAAACGCAGGAGGGACTGCTTTGGTATTGGATCCCATAATCGATGGACTACAATTCACACAAGTCCTAATGGATGGCGGCAGCGATATAAACCTGCTATACCAGGACACCATCCGCAGAATGGGGATAGACCCTACAAAAATTCACCGTAGCAGCACTTCCTTCAAAGGAGTGACGCCAGGCCTTTACGCTAATTGTACAGGCTCTGTACTACTAGAGGTTGTCTTCGGTTCATCCGACAACCTCCGTCGCGAAAAGCTCACTTTCCATATCGCCCCATTCAAAAGTAGCCATCAAGCACTACTGGGACGCGAAGCTTTCGCCCGCTTTAACGCAATACCGCATTACGCGTCTCTTAAGCTTAAAATGCCCGGTTCACGCGGCATAATCTCATTAAAGGGTAACTCCGAGTGTTCCTCGACCACGGAAAACGTGAGACTGCCTTGACAGCCACACACTAATCCGACCTTGCTGGTCAAAGCCCCTAAAAACAGGTCATTCAGACCTCGGACACGGTTAGGCGAGTCCGGCATAAATAAACAAGGGGCTTCCTAGCCGCATACCTCTTTACAAGGGGCTGCACGTATAAACGATGAGAGCCAATAAAGCTCAACTTTATTCATCTTTCAAATCATACTTTATTTTAAATACATCTTTCGCACGATATTTTTTTTCCAAACTAAGTTCTTCTCTTCTACAGATGAAGCACGTGTTACACCCGTCCAGGATACAACACAACGGAGACACAGGCGCAGACGTGCAGCAGGGACCCGTTGCAAGGATTCTTTTCAGATTAAGACTCTGCGTAAATCTTTCTTACTGTCTCTTGTTGATACACATCCCCCGGTTTCCTACCATAACCGAGGAGGAGGCTGGCGTTTTGGCACCGCGTCAGAAGTTCTCCCCCGTACCTGGACACTAGGGGCTTAGGGCATTGTTCTGCCTGGTATCATAAAGACCGAATACCTCAGGGAGTGTTTGGTGTCTCGAGTTAGGCCTTATATGCATCAGCTCCGAATCATGTCTTTGGTCAAATGTTGGGTTTTCCCGGCTCCTGTGTTTTGCTGCCTTACGTTCCGCTCCATCGGCTAACGCGGCACCAGGAGAACTACTGCGATTGTGCCCCGGTTCGGCCGGGCGAGCACCTCAGTAGAGAAAGCCGAAAACTGAGTGTCATGATATAGCGAGAGACTGGTCAACCACTCGATCGACTACTGGAATGTTTAGAATTCCTCCGCTTTGACGAAGGACCGCTTCCCGGTCAGGCACATACGCGCCCCGAGTTCGAAGAGCGTGGTGCCTCTAGGGGCTATATAGTAGCCCCACCATCGAGCTCCTATGGCTAAGTGAAAGTGATAAAGCATTATAGTCCGGTTGCCTAGTTCGCTATGCTATCACCTCCTTCAAAGGACAAAGATGTTGGATTAAGTGTGAAAAAGCACTTTTTTTTGCAAACACCCCTGCATCATGTGCGTGGGGGCTGAAGCCAAAGACTGCCATCTTTTAGGTTATACATACATATACGACCGCACAGGAGATAGTTCAATACTTGAACGCACAAGTATAAAAAGCCGTTACATTATAAACATGATCTCACAAATCATACATGTCATTTGAACATAACATCTTTCGATCACTGCAACTCTATTAAACGAGCGCCTTGCAGGACTTCCTCAAAATAGTGCTCGGCAGGTAATCGGCTTTTGTCCGAACCCCGGGATGCAACATCGGTGGCATCCATCTCCGCCCAGTATGTCTTAACATGGGCGAGAGCCATCCGTGCACCCTCTATGCATGCCGACCGCTGCATCGCCTCGATATGTGACACCGCCCCAAGGAACTGCTGCAACAAACCAAAATAACTCTCCGGCTTGGGCCTTTCTGGCCACAGATGAGCCACCACATCCGTCATGGCAAGTCCGGACAATCTATTCAGCTCATCCCACTCAGCCAACCGATCGGTCAACGGAAGCGGACGCTCTGGACTATGGAATTGAGACCAGAAAAGCTCTTCCATTCCGTGATCCTTCTGGCTTTGAAAGTGCACGACTGCGTCCGCCGTACTCGCCGCCAAATCCAGATAAGGATCCTCCGCACCACACAATTGGCCCAACTGAGCATACTTCGGATCCGTGAACTTCCTACATAGCAGAAAGGGCTTTCCGGCCGCAATGTCTCCGGCTTGACGCAGTTCCTCCTTCATAGCCCGCATCGCACAACGGGCATCCTTGGCTTCGGCGCCGGCCTTCTTCAGGTCCTCTTGCTTCGCTCGGCGTTCTCTTTCGAGAACCTCATAGCGGTCGGTAGCATCTTTTAATTTCACGGCCATTCCGGCCATCTCCTCCCTGCTTCGGCAGTGAGCAGCCTTTTCGGCTTTTAGCTCTCCGCTACCTTCGAGGCAGCTACATCACTTTTCCTGGCTTGCTCCTTGGCTCGAGCAAGCTCTGCTCGAAGGTCTTCCAAAGCAGCGGCACCATCTGCATCACGCATACAAATTGTAAGGAACGGGCATCAGCTCCCTTACTAGGTGACCGCGGAGAAACGACCTACCTTGTGACTCGTCAAGTCGTTTATTGACCAGCACGATGTCCGCATCCGCAACATCGAGTTGCCGCTTCAGCTCGGCAACTTCATCAGTCCGGCTGGCCACCGAATGTTCCGCCACCGGCATAGGAAAGGCGACATTCTATAACTAAGATTATGATCCTCGGCACGCTGTCCCTTTCGACAGCATACCAAGTCTCAGGGGCTACTATCTATACAGGGTGCACTCCATGTGCAAAACTGTCAAAAGGTATGTCATTTTTTGCGTACCTCAAACCCCGTCAGCAAACTTCCGACGGCCTCATGCAACCCGCTCTCGGCGGATGAGATCCTTTCAATCACCATACTCATTAATGTGTGGTGATCTTCTGAGATAGACGCCCTCTCGAGCAAATCCTGCAGCTCCACCGGCCATACTCCAGTGGGTGCCGAACTCCCCGACCCCACCGGACTCGGGGAGACCCTCCGTGACGACACCTCAGGGTCGTCCGCCCCGCCCGACGGGGTGACAGATGGAGGCGTTTCACTCTCCATCATCTCCGGACAAAGGTCCCCCGAAGATGAGCTCCGCTGAGAAGGGCTGAGATCCGAACTACAAGGTGAAAACTTCGGCTACTCTTAGAAATAAAATAGGGATGTCCCCTATTACAAAACTCCCTCTTTTTTACTTACGGCTCGCTGGAGGGCTGATTCCTTTGGGGAGACTATGCGGCCGGGGCTCTTCCCGGCACTGGACCTTCCGGTGCAGATTTCTTTCCCCGCTTTGAGGCCTTGACCTCCGGGTCTTCGGAAGCGGTCCTCTTCTCCCCTTGGAGGGTGGGATTCTCGATTCCCCCCTTACTGAAAGCCTCCTTGGTAGAGGTGGTAGTTTCCCTGTGCCCCCCTTCACCCTCCTCCGAAGGTGCAACCTCCAACATTTTGATTAACACGGGATCCGGCGTGGTCTCAGGGAGGGGGGCCGGACACCGTATCAGTTTTACTTGCGCTATCCACTCTTGTCCAAGGGATAGCTGGTTAAAAGGCAAACCCATGATAAATAAATGGACAATGTGTCCGGACACAGGGCTACTTACTTGAGTATCCGGGCAATTGCAGCTTAGGCCAGCGTCCTCGGTCAAGTCCGGACGCATCTCTTGTGATCCGAAGAACAGTTTGTACATCTCCACGGGTGTCAAACCCATGAAGTGTTGGAGAGCTCATGGTCCCTCCGGATTAAATTCCCACAGGCGGAGGGGGCGACGTTTGCAGGGCAGAAGGCGCCGAATCAGCATAACCTGTGCCACTACGACCAGATTGATCTCCCTTTCTTGGAGGCCTCGAATCCGGCCCTGCAACAGGGGTACATCTTTGGACGGCCCCCAGTCAAGCCCTTTGTTGACCCATGACGTCAGCCGTTGTGGAGGGCCCGGGCGAAAGGCGGGCGGCGGCCTCTGCCTGCTGCCCCTGGGAGCGGTGATATAGAACCACTCCTGTTGCCACAAGCCGAGCTCCTCCTGAAGAGAGCCCTCGGGCCATGGAGCATCGGCCCTCTTGCTTATAACTGCCCCGCCGCACTCTGCCAGACGCCCCTCAATCATCCTTGGCTCCATGTTGAAGTTTTTGAGCCACAAGCCGAAGTGAGGGGTAGTGCGGAGGAAGGCTTCGCAGACGACAATGAATGATGAGATGTGGAGGATGGATTCCGGAGCCAAGTCATGGAATTCCAGCCCATAGTAAAACATGAGCCCCCTCACGAAGGGATCCATCGGGAAGCCTAAACCCTAACGGAGGTGAGACACGAACACGACACTCTCGCCGGGCTCGGGAGTAGGAATAACTTGCCCTTGGGCAGGCAACCTATGCGAAATCTCGTAGGTTAAGTACCTGGCGTCTCTCAGCTTTAGCACGTCCTCTTCCGTGACGGAGGAGGTCATCCACCGGCCTCGTAGATCGGAGCCGGACATTGTCGAAGGTCGAAAATACCCGAATCTGGAGCCCTGGATGTTGGAACTTGGGGCGAGGGGCGGATTTGATTAAGGATTGAAGAAAAAGAACGGGCCTTGGTCTCATTATAAAGAGGGAGAATACCAAGAGCCGTCCCCGTGACCGTTTGGAACCCGCCTTCGATGGAGGGGGCGTGGCAATGGGCGCAGTTGGGTTACCCATGTCCGTATTGATGAGAATCCCGGAATAAGGGGAACACGATCTCTGCTTCGACAAGACGTACCAAGGAAACCGCTTTGCTAAACGCGCGGAGGTGGTATAATAAAAACGATTCGAGTAAAGGCTTGGTTGTGGTGTGACGTCACGCCACAAAACACGTTAGCAGATTGAACTTGTGTAAATATTATTCTCTCTACGGTGGTATGTGGAATTTATTTTGCAGAGCCGGACACTATCCTGGTGTTCACAATCTTCTATGAATTATTCGGAGGAGGAACCCGCCTTGCAATGCCGAAGACAATATGCGCGCCGGACTCGTCGTCATTGAAGCCTGGTTCAGGGGCTACTGAGGGAGTCCTGGACTAGGGGGTGTCCAGATAGCCGAACTATCATCATCGGCCAGACTCCAAGACTATGAAGATACAAGATTGAAGACTTCGTTCCGTGTCCGGATGGGACTTTCCTTGGCGTGGAAGGCAAGCTTGGCGATACGGATATGTAGATCTCCTACCATTGTAACCGACTCTGTGTAACCCTAGCCCTCTCCGGTGTCTATATAAAACGGATGGCTTTAGTCCATAGGACGAACAACAATCATACCATAGGCTAGCTTCTAGCGTTTAGCCTCCTTGATCTCGTGGTAGATCTACTCTTGTAATACCCACATCATCAATATCAATCAAGCAGGACGTAGGGTTTTACCTCCATCAAGAGGGCACGAACCTGGGTAAAACATCGTGTCCCTTGTCTCCTGTTACCATCCGCCTAGACGCACAGTTCGGGACCCCCTACCCAAGATCCGCCGGTTTTGACACCGACAGTAACAGTGGCAAAAGTAACAGTAGCAGTTTTGTAGTAATCGTAATAGTTGCAACGGAGAAGTAACTAAGCAAAGATCAATATGTAAAAAGCTCATAGGCAATGGATCAATGATGGATAATTATGTCGGATGCAATTCCTCATGCAACAATTATAACATAGGGTGACATAGATTTAGCTCCAGTTCATCAATGTAATGTAGGCATGTATTCCGAATAGTCATACGTGCTTATGGAAAAGAACTTGCATGACATCTTTTGTCCTACCCTCCCTTGGCAGCGGGGTCCTATTGGAAACTACGGGATATTAAGGCCTCCTTTTAATAGAGTACCGGACCAAAGCATTAGCACTTAGTGAATACATGAACTCCTCAAACTATGGTCATCACCGGGAGTGGTCCCGATTATTGTCACTTCGGGGTTGTCGGATCATAACACATAGTAGGTGACTATTGACTTGCAAGATAGGATCAAGAACTCACATATATTCATGAAAACATAATAGGTTCAGATCTGAAATCATGGCACTCGGGCCCTAGTGACAAGCATTAAGCATGGCAAAGTCATAGCAACATCAATCTTAGAACATAATGGATACTAGGGATAAAACCCTAACAAAACTAACTCGATTATTACATGGTAAATCTCATCCAAACCATCACCGTCCAGCAAGCCTACGATGGGATTACTCACGCACGGCAGTGAGCATCATGAAATTGGTGATGGAGGATGGTTGATGATGATGATCGTGATGGATTCCCCTCTCAGGAGCCCCGAACGGACTCCAAATCAGCCCTCCCAAGGAAGACTAGGGCTTGGCGGTGGCTCCGTATCATAAAACGCGATGAATCCTTCTATCTTATTTTTTTCTCCCCAAAAGTGAATATATGGACTTGGGGTTGAGGTCGGTGGAGTCCCAGGGGGCCCACGAGGCAGGGGGCGTGCCTGAAAGTGCAACTATCCCTGGGTGGTTTTAGTAATTTCTAACAACACATATCTCATTGAGCTAATGCTACTTCAAGATAAATATTTTAGGAAATCTCAATGATTGGCATGGCATGGATGAGAAAAGTGGATCCCTCAAAATGCTAAGGACAAAATGATTGGATCAAGCTCAAAGCTCAAGACTCTACATTTTCTATTTTAGTGATCCAAGATCACATTGAGTCTATAGGAAAATCCAATACTATCAAGGAGGGATGAGGTGTTGCTTAATTACTTGCTTGCTCAAAATGCTTAGTGATATGCTCCAAAGCCCTCAACTACTTTATCACATCCACATATGACCTAGACCATAAGTCAAACTCGGCCCCACCGATTCTTTCTATCCGGCGCCACCGAGTTCAGATGTCATAGCCACTGCCACAAACCCTAGGCAAACCGGTCTCACCGATAGGGATCTCGATCTCACCGAGATGGGGTTGTAATCTCTCTGTTTCCCTTTCGTAACGTTTCGGTCAAACCGAGATGAGCGATCGGTCCCACCGAGATTACAATGCAAACTCTCTGTTTCCTTTTAGTAACGTTTCGGTCTTATCGAGATGAGTGAATCGGTCCCACCGAGTTTTCCTAATCAACCCTCTGTGTGTCCATTACCAAAATCGGTCTCACCGAGATTACATTTTGCCCCAACCCTAATCATACCGGTCCTACCGAGTTGCATGTCGGTCCCACCAAAAATCCTAACGGTCACATCATTTGCTGAATCGGTCCGACCGAGTTTCTCTATTTGGTCCCACCGAGATTGGTAAGTTGTGTGTAACGGTTAGATTTTATGTGGATGCTATATATACCCCTCCACCCACTCTTCATTCGTGGAGAGAGCAATCAGAACGTACCTACACTTCCAGCATACATTTTCTGAGAGAGAACCACCTACACTTGTGTTGAGGCCAAGATATTCCATTCCTACCATATGATTCTTGATCTCTAGCCTTCCCCAAGTTGCTTTCCACTCAAATCTTCTGTCCACTGAATCCAAATCCTTTGAGAGAGAGTTGAATATTGGGGAGACTATCATTTGAAGCACAAGAGCAAGGAGTTCATCATCAACACACCATTTGTTACTTCTTGGAGAGTGGTGTCTCCTAGATTGGCTAGGTGTTACCTGGGAGACTCCGACAAGATTGTGGAGGTGAACCAAGGAGTTTGTGAGGGCAAGGAGATCGCCTACTTCGTGAAGATCTACCCCTAGTGAGACAAGTCCTTCGTGGGCGACGACCATGGTGGGATAGACATGGTTGATTCTTCGTGGACCCTTCGTGGGTGGAGCCCTCCGTGGACTCCCGCAACCATTACCCTTCGTGGGTTGAAGTCTCCATCAACGTGGATGTACGATAGCACCACCTATCGGAACCACGACAAAAACATCCGTGTCTCTTATTGCGTTTGCACTCTCCAAACCCTTCCCTTTACATTCTTGCAAATTGCATGCTTTACTTTCCGCTGCTCATATACTCTTTGCATGCTTGCTTGAATTGTGTTAAGATTGCTTGTACCGTGCTAAAGTTGCTAAAATCTGCCAAAAACTAAAATTGGGAAAAGGCTAGATTTTTATTTAGTCAAGTAGTCTAAGCACCCCCCTCTAGACATACTTTCGATCCTACAAGTGGTATCAGAGCTTTGGTCTCCACTTGCTTTGATCTCCATAGCTTTTGGTGGTCATAGCCTTGGTTTCACAACCTAGGAGAGTATGGCGTCTAGCGAGAGAAATTACCATCGTAGAGGTCCTTATTTTGATGGTACTAATTTTGCTAGTTGGAAGCATAAGATGAAAATGCATATTCTTGGACATAACCCCGCCGTTTGGGAAATTGTGTGTATTGGCTTGCAAGGTGAATTCTTTGATGGGAGAGAACCGAACCATGAAGCTACCGCAGAAGAGTTGAAGATGCTGCAATACAACGCTCAAGCTTGTGATATCCTCTTCGACGGATTGTGCCCCGAAGAATTCAACAAAATCAGCCGTCTTGAGAATGCAAAGGAAATTTGGGATACATTGATTGATATGCACGAAGGTACCGACTCCGTCAAGGAATCCAAATTGGATGTGCTTCAAAGTCAATTTGACAAGTTCAAAATGAAGGAATGTGAAGGTGTCGCTGAAATGTACTCTAGGCTTGCTCTTATCACAAATGAGATTGCCGGCTTAGGAAGTGAGGAGATGACCAAAAAATTCATCATCAAGAAGATCCTAAGAGCTTTGGACGGAAGATATGATACCGTGTGCACAATGATCCAAATGATGCCCAATTACAAAGATCTCAAGCCAACGGAAGTCATTGGAAGAATTGTTGCTCATGAGATGTCACTCAAGGATAAGGAGGAGCTCCATAACAAGTCAAGTGGTGCTTACAAAGTCTCATGTGAAGTTCCCACATCATCAAGTGAGAAACAAACCTTCAATGACGAATTGAGCCTAATGGTGAAGAACTTCAACAAGTTCTACAAGGAAAGAAGTTCCAAGTAAAGGTCCTACAATGACAAAAGATCTTCTAGTCGTGAGCGTAATTGCTACAATTGTGGAAGACCCGGACACTATTCCAATGAGTGTACGGCACCCTACAAAAGAAGAGAAGATTCTCCAAAAAGAAGAAGTAGAAGAGAAGAATCACCATCAAGAGAGAGAAGGAGTAGAGATGATCGTTATGAACGAAGAACATCCCGGAGAAGCAAGGATTCAGAAAGGAAGGAGAAGTCATCAAGGATTTACACAAAACGAAGACATCAAGCTCATGTTGGTGAATGGGTATCCGACTCCGACTCCGACAATCACTCCGAGAGAAGCTATCACTCCGACTCCGAATATAATCAAGATGAAGGTGTTGCCAGTCTAGCACTTGTGTCAACCAACTCCTACGACATATTTGATTCACCAAATGAAGTACTTGGAAGATGCTTCATGGCTAAAGGTCCAAAGGTATCACACCCCGAGTATGTTGATTTCAATAGTGATGAAGATGACTTGTTAGGTGATGATGATTTACTTGTTGACAACTCTAGTGATGAATACTATGATGAAACGTCAATTAATCATGCTAATCAAGATAAAATGAATGACAATGATAAGGAGAAGATTGAGCTCCTAACTAAAGAACTAAACACTCTTAAGTTAGCCCATGAAACTATCTTAGGAGATCATCAAGAAATTTTAAGGACTCATGAGAAGTTATGCTTTGAAAAGCTCAACCTTGGGCAAGAACATGAGTTTTTAAAAGCAATCAATGATGATCTTCGCAAGAAAAGTTTTTCTTACATTGCCAAGCATTTACTCTTATCTACTTACATGCCTCAAGTCAAGTCTAGTAACAAGAACAAGAAAGATTCTTCCTCTAGTAGTAACAATAATCATGCTAAATCCAATGTTGTTGCTTCTAGTAGTTCTCTTGATTCCACTAATGATTCTCTTAGCCAAGTTACACTTGAGCAACAAAATAGCTTATTGAAGGGAATCATAGAGAAAGGTGTTTACAAGAGCCTTGCCGGGAGTAAGCAATTCGAGGAAATTGTACGCAAGCAAGGAAGGCACCGGAAGAACCAAGGTGTTGGTTTTGAACTAAAGTTCAATGCCAATGGAGTTGAGTGGGAAGAAGATCAATACCCAAGACGAAGTTTGTTCCTCAACAAGAGAAGTATGATCCTACTTCTTTCAAAGGGACACAAGCTCAAGACGATCTTCCACCACAAGACCACAAGCAAAAAGGCAAGGATAAGCTTCAAGAGGAGATTGATGCATTTGAAGAAGCTCCTAAGGCCTTGGTCAAGTGGGTTCCCAAAACTACATCAAGTTCTACTTCATAGAGTACAACTGCAACTCCAAGGATTCCCATCAAGATGATGTGGATCCCTAAGAATAAGGACTAGAGAGTTCTTGAGGGTGAATCCGCCAACATACTTCACTCATATCATTTGGCAAGAACAAGTGCAATCAACTTCCACAACATGCACTAGTTCAAGGAGTCACAAACCCTCTTTTTGGTAAGACAAGGGACAAGGTTACCTAATGCTTTCATGGACATCATCTTGTGTGTGCATGACTCTATATCTATGGATATCCTTGTTTGTTCTATGTGGGACTAACCCGTGTAGGTATTGAAAGTGCAACTCACTCCAAAAGGATTGCTCCAAATGACCTACATCAACATTGAGCATCCACATCTTGAACACCGACATGAAGTCATCATCGACAAAACCCAAGGTTAGTTCATCCCTCTTAGGGGGATCTCACATCTAGGGGGAGCTTTACTCTAAGAATTGAGTCAAAGCAACTCTAATGGTGTGAACACAACAATGCTTTATGTAAAAGTGGTAACCCCACTTGTGCTTAAACGATGAGTATGACCTATGATCAAATGTGCTCATTTGACTCCTAAGTCAATATACTCATATATAGATGACCTAGTCATAGCCAATTGCTTGATAGATGCTAGAATGGTTGTGCATGCTTTGTCACATATTTTATTTGGCATTTTATCGTGTGAGCATGTTGGTTGCATAATTTACTTATTCGAGGAGATCCACTTGTAGTTTTGATTGTTTGGTTTCTTCTTCTTTTGCCAAGTGGATGGACAAGAATGCTTAAGAACCTTCTCTAGATATCTATGCTTTTCTTGTCTCAAACTCTATTCATGCTACATCACAAAGTTTGATCAAGTCAGACTCGAACCACTCTGTGTGTGGAGCACTCAGAGTCCCCGATTCGTCATAGACTTAAACCTTCCAAAACCTCTTTGTGCGTTTCGGTATGACAAATCCATCCATTTCGGTCATACCGAGATCACTAAGTTGATCTAGGTTTTCAATCTCGGTGCAACCGATTTGAACTTTTCGGTCACACTGAGTTGCAGTAACGGCTTGCAGTTATGCATCTCGGTGCCACTGAGTTGTTCCACTCGGTCACACCGATAGGGTCAGGCTATATATACCCTCGGGCCAAAATTTGGAAATTTTTCCGAACCTCTTCGCCCTCGCACAGCCTGCTCTGCCTCCTCGGGTCTCCGGATCGTCCTCCTCGTCGCCAGCGACCTCCAGCCGCTGGTCTCCGCCACCGTCAACGGGATTCTGCTATGCCGTTGGAGCCGTAGCAAGTACATCGCCGCATTAGGGTATGGATTTGAATCTTTGTGCTATTCCCAACTCCGATTCCTAGCACATTGCGTTGCCATGTATCTTGCCACGATTGAGATCTTCCTATCCAGCGAAATCACTCCGTAGATTAGTTTTGGATTGAAAATTTGGGGTTAGGTTTCCGCCGAACTCATCTCGGACCAACCAAGTTGTAGAAATCGGTCCCACCGATTTGGCTCAAGCCAGTGCACATGTGATTCTCGGTCTGACCGAGAATTGCAAATCGGTGTGATCGAGTTCAGGACTTTGTGAAACCCTAGCAGTCTCGGTGCTGCCGAACTGTGACTCCGTCTGACTGAGTTCACTACTTTAGGTTCCAAAAGCTGCTTCAGTATCACCGAGTTTACAAATCAGTAGCTCCGAAATGCTTTCTGTGGAAAACTAAAACTAAATTTTTGACTCAATGTTTTTGCAAAAACCTCTGTGCTTTGTGATGCTCATCCCCTCTACCTCATCTATATCTATTCACAGGGTCTGCTGTAAGAGTTTTCATCATGTCAGATCAGAGTGATAGTCAGAACAACTCTAAGGCGCAAGTTCACATGAGTGAGGGCACTAGTCCCTCTAGCAGCTATGATGATGGCAGCAGGAGCACACCCAGCAACTTGCCAAAGGCAGCCACCAGGGCCAGAAAGAAGAAGACCTCAGATTCTGAGGATGAGGACTATGTTGCTGTTGAGGATGAGTCCACCTCAAAGAAGAAGGTGCTGAAGAAGGAATATGGCACAACTGCTACCACATAGCCAGGAATGAAAACAAAGGTTCCTGCCAAGAGAATTCCTATGTCAAAAGCCAGTGCATTCACTCAAGAGACTTTGGGGTCTGAACCCAAAGATCCAGTTGTGGGTGAAAAGAAAAGGAAAGAAATGGTCAAGAAGACCATGGCCAGAATTGTTGGAAATCCCTCAATGATGGAAGAAGAAGAGGAAGAGGTTGGTGCACCAGCACCTAAAGCTCAAAAGCTAATGGGAGATCAGGGGCTGCTGCGCCAAAACCCAAGTCTGCACCCAAGAGGAACACCAGGAGTATTCCAGCTGCAGAGAAGAACAAGGCCCCAGTGCCTGAAGCTGCTAAAGAAGAAGATGAAGACTCACTAGTCTTGAGAAAGTTTAAGCCCAAGATCCCAGATCATAATGATGCTCACCCAGTTGCAGAAGACATGAAGCTCAGGAAGGATGCAAGTCTTAGACAGTGGAGACTGACTGACCCCTATGCTGTCAGGAGAAGAACTATTGTGGCCTACAGGTTCCATACTAAGGAACAACATGATTTCTATGAGACGGTGCTGCTTGACAAGAAGCCCATAGTCTGTGATATGAGATGGGTTGACTGGGACTATATCAAGAAGAATGAAGAGCACTATCCTGGAGTTTATGACAGTTTCAAGTCTTGTGGAGTAGCAGACTTTGTTGGGCAGAAGCTCACAAAGTGGAATGATGAGCTCATTATGCAGTTCTAGTCCATATCTCATTTCTACCCAGATGGGAGGATAGTCTGGATGTCTCAGGGTACAAGGTACCAATCAACAGTTGAAGAATGGTCTGAATTGATCAATGCTCCAAAGGAAAATGAGGATGACTTGGATGTCTATGCCAAGAAGAAGAAAGATCACAACTCCATGGCTCACATGTACAGAGAGATCCCAGATGCTGCACTTGAGACACACAAGTTTGGATCCGTACATTATCTGTTATCAGGACTACCCACTATCAACTGGATTTTAAGGCACACTTTGCTGCCCAAGTCAGGTGATCACAAGATGATTAGAGGCCATGCAATTAACTTGCTTCATATATTTGATGTGCCTCAGAAGTTCAAAGTCATGAGCCTGATTGTGGAAACAATCAAAAGGACTGCTGCTGATCAGAAGAGGAGTTGTGGGTATGCCCCACAGATTCAGGAGCTTATAAACTCCAAGATGGGCACTAACACATATCTCTTCGACAAGGAACACCTGCCCATCTACCCTGACTTTGAGGATAGCACTGTTGTGATGGATGAAAATGAACCATCATCTGTACAAGCACAAGAGAAGAAGGAGAAGGCAAGGGCTAAGAAGGCTGCAAAAATGCCAACTGCTGAAGAGGCATCTCAGATTTTCCTGAAGAGCAAGCAAGATCAGCTTGGCTACTTGATTGCCTCCACTCTGAGGATTGAGAAGGGCTTGGTCACCATGACTCAAAACTAGGAGAGCTTGGAGAGAATCATAGAGCAGAAGTTCTATGCTCTTGATGTCAAAGTGATAGAGATCCAAACTGCAGTTGAGCAACTTCAGGAGGATGTGGAGGAGAAGAAGGGCAAGTCAACTACTGATGCTTTTGCTAGAGTGCCCAGAGGACAGAGATCTGCTGCAGTGCCTGTTCCAAACACCAGAGCTACATCATCTGCACCAGCTACAGCTTTAGTGCATCCAGCTCCAGCACCCTCTCCACCAGCTCTAGCTACATCAACCGAAGTCTTCGTCCAAGGAGCCATCTCTACACCATCCCATGAAGACTAAGCCTGAGAATCGTTTAGCATTATGCATTTTTATGAACTTTTTGGTAACTTGTTGCCAAAGGGGGAGAAAATGTATAGATCATAGGCTTCGAGAGAGAGTGTTGCTTTTGGTATCTCTTGTCTTTTTGGTGGTTGAACTTTGTTATTTGCTTGTTTGAGATACTCTATGCCTTGTGTGAGATTCTTGGATGATCATGTGTTTGATCATATGCTACCTTAATGCTTGTTGGATGACATTATCTCTTATATTCTCATATGATCATTCACTTTGCTTGGTGATGAGTGCATGTATTTAATTATTATCATTTTGGGCGCTCCACCAAGATGTATGTGACATGGAAGAGTGACCCATGCTCCTAACTCATTGTGCATTTGCAGTCCAAAGCAAATTTTAAATAATGCACAAATTTAGGGGGAGCTCTTACTTTTCACATACTTCTCAAAGCGACAAAGTTTTTCAATCTTATTATCATTTGTCGAAGCTTTGATCTATATGTTGTCATCAATTACCAAAAAAGGGGCAGATTGAAAGTACAACTATCCCTGGGTGGTTTTGGTAATTCCTAACAACATATATCTCATTGAGCTAATGATACTTCAAGATAAATATTTCAGAAAAGCTCAATGATTGGCATGGCATGGATGAGAAAAGTGGATCCCTCAAAATGCTAAGGACAAAAGGATTGGCTCAAGCTCAAAGCTCAAGACTCTACATTTTCTATTTTAGTGATCCAAGATCACATTGAGTCTATAGGAAAAGCCAATATTATCAAGGAGGGATGAGATGTTGCTTAATGCCTTGCTTGCCCAAAATGCTTAGTGATATGCTCCAAAGCCCTCAACTACTTTCTCACATCCACATATGACCTAAACCATAAGTCAAACTCGACCCCACCGATTCTCTCTATCCGACGCCACCGAGTTCAGATGTCATAGCCACTACCACAAACCCTAGGCAAATCGGTCTCACCGATAGGGATCTCGGTCTCACCGGGAAGGGGTTGTAATCTCTCTGTTTCCCTTTCGTAACATTTCGGTCAAACCGAGATGAGAGATCGGTGTGACACTCCAAAAATTTTCTTTGTGGTTTTGTTTTCAGCAAAAATCTTTCTTGGATTTAGTTTCTCCTGAGAGGAAAAACCTTTTGGTTTTGGGGCTTTTATTTGGTTTTGATCCTTTCTAAATTTTACCATGTCTTTCTATGGTAAAATTTTCTCAAAAACCACTCATTCCACTTTGGTTCAACCCAAACATTCTGTCCAAGCTAATAAAATCCATTTATGGATTTTATTCCAATTTTTTCTCCTCCGAAAATAATTCTGTCTTTTCTTTTAAGCCTAGGTGATTTGCAAAGCAAGTACCCTAATGCTTTTGAGTTTTGACCTCAACTCAACACCCTTGGATAGTCCTTTGTACCCACAACCCAGAACCATCTTGATCCACTCTTCTCCTGTTCAAATATTTCAAAATTCACTCACTGCAAGTTTGGACCAGATCTGCCAAATTTGGTGAAAGTCATATCTACACCTCTCCAAAAATTCTACAAATATTCGGGCAGCCTCTAGATGCAATGAGAGGCCCCTCCACCAAAAACCAGCTCAAGGAAAAATCCCTACACACTAGAATCATTCTGTCGAACACCTTGCATGCACTAGTACTGTTCACTTTCAGAAAATTCAGAAGTTCAGTGTCGATCTCCATCAGTAACTTCAGTCACGAGTCCACAGTGCCCTTGGCACGTTGCTCGCAGCCTATCCCTCTTGTCCGGAGCTTCACACGAGCGCTTGGCGCGTTCCTGGCGTCGGTGGCGCCCTGGCCCGCCTGCGCCGGTGTGTCTTGCGGCGATCGTATCACCGTAGCGGCCGACAGGGAGCAGAACGGCGGCATAACACCGTTCGGCGCCGCCCAAACCCCCTGGTGGCTCCGTGTGGCCATTTTCTCGCTAGCGCATGCATGCAGCACCGTCGCCGTGGCGCGGCACGCGCAGAGCGCGCTCCCTGCCGCCGACGGGCCCGCGCCGGCCGTTCCGTCGAGCTCCCCCTAAACAACCCAATCCCGGCGCGGTTAGCATCAAAACGGAACCAGGGAACACCCACGACGACGCTCAACCTCTGAACCGTCCCGTGCAACCACTCCTCCGCCGTAATCACCTCACCGGAGAACCCCGTTCTCAGCAACCGCCTCGGGGCGGATATATATAGCACCCCGAGCTTGCTCTCGCCTCCGCACGACTCCACCATCTCACCAGACCCCGCCCGGCCACTAAACGAGCCTCGAGGGGCCTTTCCTCCTCGACTCCGGCCACCTCCGTCCTCCTCGGGCTCCGGCATCATTCTCTTCGGTGAGAACCCCTCCGCCGCCCTACTTTCGACCGTAGCCTCGTACCACCTCTAGTAAGATAACCCCCACCTCAATTTTGACCTTGCAGCTCTCTCCGGCGAGATCCACAACCACCCGAACCGCCGTCCGCCGGAGCAAGCGTCGCCGCCGACATGGTACTCGCTGGCGACCACCACCACCTCCCACAGACGCGGAATGGCGCACTGATCACGAAGGTACACCCCGATCACCTTACCTCGCCGTGGATCGCCGCCGGCCACCACCGCACCTCTCGGCGCCGTCGCGCTCTGTTTTCCCTTGTTTGAAAATTCAAACCTGACGGGTGGAGCCCGCCTGTCAGTCTCTCAGCCGTTTTTTAAATGAAACGTTATCTGGACTTTTCCGCAGAGCCCCCTGGAAGTTTTCTATTTCATTACAGATGAGTCCTTGGGTTAAAACCCTTATAACTTTTTAACATAAAGGAATTTTTGAGTGGTTCTTTTTCTGTCCTCTTCAAAATTTTGTCTAGTTTTTTTATCATATTTATTTGAAAATTATTTGGAACACTTTTATGTACACTTACAGTATTTACGTTGCGTGCGTATCTTTTCTTAGACCGTAGATACCGGAGAAGGTGACGGAGCTGCAAACTTCGCACAGCTAGACTCCGACTACTCCGAACCAGGCAAGCATGTTTGAACTCTTGATATGATGAGTGTTGTTGCATGTTTGCATTGTAGCATGGTCATGGCATGGTTAGGAACATCACTTTAAATATTATGTTTCATGCACATAATCCGAAAGTAAGTTTCGGAAAGCATTATGTTGTTGGATATATATTTGCATAGCCATGTGTTGGCATGAGGATGGGTAAGATGGCAGTGTTGTGACATGCCAGGCTTAGGCCAGTCCTTCTGACAGCAGTGTCAAGATGATCAAATCATATTCCCTTCATTTCCTTCCTGTGCCGCCACATGTTTTCTGCAAGGGATATGGCATAGTAAGTTGCAACCGTTTTCCTGGTACACACCAAGTAGAGAGGCCGGGATGAGGGTTCCATGGCCCTGGATTAAAGCCCGTCATCCGGTCAGGGGGCATGGGTGTTTCCGGTTGGGACCGAGAGGGGGGCACCCCTTAGAGCGCGCGTATAGAAATTTGATCCCATGCTATTCGAGGTTGTGGCCTCCCCGTCTCAAAGTTTTTCTTGGACGTTGTCCAGGGTGATTCCTGGCATCGTGAGGTGAAATGGATGTGTACTAGCTAAATGTGTTTCTACTGAAATACCGTAAACGGAACTAGTCCTTCGTGACTACGGAAATCCGTTGGCTGTGGTCAGTTCATCCAAACTCTGCAGAGTCTCAAATCCTTCAATTATCTTGTACTTTGTTCAAGTACTATATTCATCTTATCTTGTGAGGTATCAACCTCAGTGACAAAACTCTGGTGGGATTTATGTGTGATAAATCCGGTTAAAAGATTATTCTTGTGGATGGACTAATCTTGTTACTCACATTCATTACAAGCCCTGTCTGCGATGTCGCTCAGACGTCCGACGGTGGCATACCTGTTATTTATTTTTGTTATAGGCCCTGTCTGTGATGTCGCTCAGACGTCCGACGGTGGCATATCTGTTATTTACATTTGTTGCAAGTCCTGTCTGCGATGTCGCTCAGACGTCCGACGGTGGCATTTCTTTTATAGCCCTTTATGTGATGTCGCTCAGACGTCCGACTGTGGCATTTCTTTTACAGCCCTTTATGTGATGTCGCTCAGACGTCCGACTGTGGCATTTCTTTTACAGCCCTTTATGTG
>NC_041385.1:806502430-806509555 GCF_002162155.2 Triticum dicoccoides
TTTATGTGATGTCGCTCAGACGTCCGACTGTGGAATTTCTTTTACAGCCCTTTATGTGATGTCGCTCAGACGTCCGACTGTGGTATTTCTTTTTAAAGCCCTTTATGTGATGTCGCCCAGACGTCCGACTGTGGCATTTCTTTTAAGCCCTCTATGTGATGTCGCTCAGACGTCCGACTGTGGCATTTCTTTTAAGCCCTTTATGTGGTGTCGCTCAGACGCCTGACTGTGGCATTTCTTTTAAAAGCCCTTTATGTGGTGTCGCTTAGACGCTCGACTGCGGCATGCATTTTATTTATTTACCTTTCAAGGCGTCGCTCCAGACACCCGATTGTTTTTTTTATTATTTATTTTATTTATCAAGTTCGACAAATCTTACCATTGTTATATGAGCATCATTCTTTATTCACGACACATTCATGCATTCATTGATTATATCTTTTGTCCGAACTGTCTTGCGAGTACTTTCAAAGTACTCACCTGGCTTGTTGATTTGGCCAGATGTTGATGAAGGCGATCTCATGGATGAAGAGTTTGATAGCGAGTCCGACGCCTAGAGGAGTCCCAGTCAGTCCCGTGCGATCCTGTCTTGGTCATTGTATTATCCGCTTTGGCAACCAGAAATAAATTCATCGAGCCTCACCTCGACGCTCGATGTGCTGCCAGTAGAAGTCAAGTTATCCACCACCACTTTTCCTCGAGCTAGTAGCAGGCCACCCCACCCCTGTGTCATAACCGCCCTTATGTAAGATATTGGTGAGTTTGTAATAAATTGTTGAGCAGCCTCAGCTCAACCCTGTAATATATTTGATGCCACTGGTTCTCTGTTTATCAAGCGTTATCTACCAGAAAGGATGACTTTTCCTATACTGGGATTAAAAGATCGGTTTTATCAATAATCATTTTATTGAAAAACCGGTCGTGACAATCGGTCCCACCAAGATTACAATGCAAACTCTCTGTTTCCTTTTCGTAACGTTTCGGTCTTACCGAGATGAGCGAATCGGTCCCATCGAGTTTGCCTGACCAACCCTCTGTGTGTCCATTACCAAAATCGGTCTCACCGAGTTTGTGCAATCGGTCTCACTGAGATTACGTTATGCCCTAACCCTAATCATATCGGTCCTACCGAGTTGCATGTCGGTCCCACCGAAAATCCTAACGGTCACATCACTTGCTGAATCGGTCCGACCGAGTTTCTCTATTCGGTCCCACCGAGATTGGTAAGTTGTGTGTAACAGTTAGATTTTGTGTGGAGGCTATATATACCCCTCCACCCACTCTTCATTCGTGGAGAGAGCCATCAGAATGTACCTACACTTCCAACATACATTTGCTGAGAGAGAACCACGTACACTTGTGTTGAGGCCAAGATATTCCATTCCTACCATATGAATATTGATCTCTAGCCTTCCCCAAGTTGTTTTCCCCTCAAATCTTCTTTCCACCAAATCCAAATCCTCTGAGAGAGAGTTGAGTGTTGGGGAGACTATCATTTGAAGCACAAGAGCAAGGAGTTCATCATCAACACACCATTTGTTACTTCTTGGAGAGTGGTGTCTCCTAGATTGTCTAGGTGTCACTTGGGAGCCACCGTCAAGATTGTGGAGTTGAACGAAGGAGTTTGTGAGGGCAAGGAGATCGCCTACTTCGTGAAGATCTACCCCTAGTGAGGCAAGTCCTTTGTGGGCGACGGCCATGGTGGGATAGACAAGGTTGCTTCTTCGTGGACCCTTCGTGGGTGGAGCCCTCCGTGGACTCGCGCAGCCGTTACCCTTCGTGGGTTGAAGTCTCCATCAACGTGGATGTACGATAGCACCACCTATCGGAACCACGAAAAAAACATCCGTGTCTCCTATTGCGTTTGCACTCTCCAAACCCTTCCCTTTACATTCTTGCAAATTGCAGGCTTTACTTTCCGCTGCTCATATACTCTTTGCATGCTTGCTTGAATTGTGTTAAGATTGCTTGTACCGTGCTAAAGTTGCTAAAATCTACCAAGAACTAAAATGGGGAAAAGGCTAGATTTTTATTTAGTCAAGTAGTCTAATCACCCCCTCTAGACATACTTTCGATCCTACAGCGCCCTAGGGGGGGGGCGCCCTGCACCCTCGTGGACAGGGTCTGGGCTCCCCTGATACTGATTCTTTCGCCAGTATTTTTTATCAATTCCAAAAAGTTTCTCCGTGGATTTTCAGGTCATTCCGAGAACTTTTATTTCTGCACAAAAATAACACCATGGCAGTTCTGCTGAAAACAGCGTCAGTCCGGGTTAGTTCCATTCAAATCATGCAAGTTAGAGTCCAAAACAAGGGCAAAAGTGTTTGGAAAAGTAGATACGTTGGAGCGTATCATGTGCTGTCACCGCTATCGAACCACGCTGGATCAGACACGTTAAAACGAGCTCAGAAAATGGCTCAGTGTTTTTTGCCACTGTTAGAATTTCAGTTTATTGTGAAATGTCACAAATCATCGTATAGTGGCGGTTTTTCGCTAATCGTCGGAAGTGGTGGTTCTGTGCATTTAACTCGGTGATCGGTGTGCATGCAACCCGTGCCATCGTGGGATGTCGCCCCTAACGAGCTCATCCAATTCACCACCTCCATGCACCTTTCGAATCAATGTAAACATTGCAATCAGTGGAGATGGTTTCTTTTGATGAAAGGCAGGCAGTGCTGCTTTCATTGATTAGAGAAGAGAGTTACATAGTACAAAAACAGAGCGAGAGGCTATAAGTACAGGCCAAGGTAAAGCAACAGACAACATAGGCAGCTTAAAAAGTCACACTGGAACTCAGTCAAGTCCTCGCGGTCTCTGGCTTAAGTTTTTGAGGAGGCTCCTTCATGCATTTCTCCAGACCTCAACTTGTTCCCTGGTCCATCCGATAGTAATCTCCGGGGCCATAGCTAGATTGTTGAATGTTCTGTGGTTCCTCTCCTTCCATATCATCCACCAAACAGGAGTCACACATGAGTTCCATGTACGGGCCTTCATCTTATTCAGAGTGGTGACGGTTTCACTATCTACCTCGGGCATTACTCTCCTACAAGAATTCCCAACCCCGTCGACAATGGCAGGAACAGTTAAACTGTACCTTTTTGTAGCTCCATGTATACTGTATCTTGTGTAGCTCCATGTATATAGGATCTGTAACGCCCCTAGCCTGCGTGCCTATTCTCTCGGGCGCCACTCTCCCTCCCACCTGTATATTAGGCAACACTCTATAAAAGATTGAGATCAAGGACATAACAATTCTCTCCAACTTGGTATCAGTCCCTAGGAACCACTACAAGAAATATGTCAACTAGTGACCTTCTGTCAGTGACCCTGAAAGAATTGGTCATAGATCTATGACCATTTCAGACCAATTGGTCAAAAGCTGTTCGAGGGGCTCCAAACCCTAAACCATTGCGACCATTTTGGTCAGAAAGGTCGTAATTTCCTTACACGAAAAGGTCATAAAGCAAACAACGCTAGTCCGCTGCCTTATTTCTAGTTGTTAACGACCAATATAGATGGTCATAGCCTTGTAAATTGTGGTGGGTTGCAATGACTAGGCGCCACCTCATCAGTTTTGCCTATGTGTCATGTCCATGTGGCAGTTTTTGCCCTAGGTTGTGAAGCAACCTATATTTCTGTCATTCCCAAAATTCCCAAAAAATATCATAAATTCTTTGGGTCATATCTTCGTCAAATATGTAAAAACATTCATTGCCTAGTTCAAAAATAATTCGAAAATATTCATTTTCCTATTCTGTTCACAGGAGCACTTTGTGAAGGAAGTACCACTTTGGCATCTCCAAATGTTATCCATTTTCTACAGTGCTTTCCTATGCCCAAATAACCATCCTCCACCAAATGCCAGCTCAATCCATTCATTATTTTGAGCCCAGCTTCAACATTCCTATTTATGTCCAGTGTGGTAGCTTGTAAAGCAAGTACCACGTAGGCTCCTCCTTTTGAGGTGAAAATTTGTGAAGACGGTCTTCTTAGTAACTGATCATCCTCACCCAAAACTCACGCCCATTAGCCATGTGCATTTCCCGTACCGCAAATCAAACACTTGGCTGCTTATTCATGTTTGAGCATCGATCGATCTCCTCGTGAGAATCTTATGTTATGATTTTCTTCCTAGCACCTACCTGGGGAGTGCCCAACCTACTAGACATGCCTAGGCCGCCCAGAACACATGGCAACGTCACGGTCACGCGGTGACCACGCGGCGGGCATGCGAGCTTACGCGCTCTAGAGTTGGGGCCCTCGGCCACCGTCCAAACCTCGATGTCTCGCCATCAAACCATGTATTTCTGATTAAATAGATACTTATTTACCTATAAATGATTTTTGGAAAAAATAAAGAGCAAACTATGAGGCAGCTGCAGTTCAAATTTGACCCGCTTCCAGCTGAATCGACGGGAATTTGTCTTTTTCACCAGAGGTGGATCAAAAAATTTGACACCCAACCATTTTGTCAATTGTGCATTATATATGTCCTAGTATTTTATAAAATTTATTAGGTCCAATTTTGCAACAATTATTTGGTAGTTCCTTCACAAAAAAACCTCCTTTTGGGCACTCAGAAAATGAAAAATCAATTTTCCGTGCAAAGGAAATGGAAACTTCCTTAGGCAACATTGTTTGGAATTCCAAGATGCACCCTCATGCACAATATGAGATCATTTGAACAAACTATGCCATGAATGTGGCCATAAGATTGATCATTTGGCTTGAAAGCCATGAATCTTCACGCGTGATAGCTCATTTCTGAGAACACTTTTTTAAAATAATTTCCGTATTACAGGTTTATTATTTTTCCTGGAAACTTGGTCACATATAATGACACAATGCGAAGGTTTTCCAATTTTTGATTTTTTTTGAATTTTTTATGCCCGTTTAAAAATGCGGTCAAAACGTTGGGCTTGACCGTTCCTAGCTAGTGGTTGAATCTTGGAATTTTTTTGGTGTTTCTCTGATTAAATAGATACTTATGTACCTAGAAATGATTTTTGGAAAAAATAAAGAGCAAACTATGAGGCAGCTACAGTTCAAATTTGACCCGCTTCCAACTGAATCGGCGGGAATTTGTCTTTTTCACCAGAGGTGGATCAAAACTTTTTACACCCAACCATTTTGTAAATTGTGCATTATATATGGCCTAGTATTTTATAAATTAATTAGGTCCAATTTTGCAACAATTATTTGGTAGTTCCTTCACAAAAAACCCTCCTTTTGGGCACTCGGAAAATGAAAAATGAAATTTCCGTGCAAAGGAAATGGAAACTTCCTTAGGCAACATTGTTTGGAATTCCAAGATGCACCCTCGTGCACAATATGAGATCATTTGAACAAACTATGCCATGAATGTGGCCATAAGATTGATCATTTGGCTGGAAAGCCATCAATCTTCACGCGTGATAGCTCATTTCTGAGAACACTTTTAAAAATAATTTCCGTATTACAAGTTTATTATTTTTCCTGGAAACTTGGTCACATATAATGACACAATGCGAAGGTTTTCCAATTTTTTGATTTTTTTTCGAATTTTTTATGCCCGTTTCAAAATGCGGTCAAAACGGCAGGCTTGACCGTTCCTAGCTAGTGGTTGAATCTTGGAATTTTTTTGGTGTTTATATGATTAAATAGATACTTATGTACCTAGAAATGATTTTTGGAAAAAATAAAGAGCAAACTATGAGGCAGCTACAGTTCAAACTTGACCCACTTCCAACTGAATCGGCGGGAATTTGTCTTTTTCACCAGAGGTGGATCAAAACTTTTTAAACCCAACCATTTGGTTAATTGTACATTAAATATGGCCTAGTACTTTAGAAAAATGATTTGGTACAATTTTGCAACAATTATTTGGGAGGTCCTTCACAAAAAAACCTCCTTTTGGGCACTCAAAAAATGGAAAATGGTTTTTCCGTGCAAAGAAAATGAAAACTCCCTTAGGCAACATTGTTTGGAATTCCAATATACACCCTTGTGCACAATATGAGATCATTTGAACAAACTATGCCATGAATGTGGCCATAAGATTGATCATTTGGCTTGAAAGCCATGAATCTTCACGCGTGATAACTCATTTCTGAGAACACTTTTTTAAAATAATTTCCGTATTACAAGTTTATTATTTTTCCTGGAAACTTGGTCATATATAATGACACAATGCGAAGGTTTTCCAATTTTTTGATTTTTTTTGAATTTTTAATGCCCGTTTCAAAATGCGGTTAAAACGGCGGGAATGACCGTTCCTATCTAGTGGTTGAATCTTGGAATTTTTTTGGTGTTTCTCTGATTAAATAGATACTTATGTACCTATAAATGATTTTTTGAAAAAAATATAGAGCAAACTATGAGGTAGCTGCAGTTCAAATTTGATCCGCTTCCAACTAAATCGGCGAAAATTTGTCTTTTTCACCAGAGGTGGATCAAAACTTTTTAAACCCAACCATTTGGTCAATTGTGCATTAAATATGGGCTAGTATTTTAGAAAAAGGATTTGGTACAATTTTGCAATAATTATTTGGTAGGTTCTTCACAAAAAAACCTCATTTGGGGCACTGAAAAAATGGAAAATGAATTTTCTGTGTAAAGAAAATGAAAACTCTCTTAGACAACATTGTTTGGAATTCGAAGATGCACCTCGTGCAAATATTTGATAGCTTCTTCACAAAAAAAATTCATTTTGGACACTCAAAACATAAAAATTAAAATGGTGACATGATTTTACACTTTATTTTTATTTGACCACGACCAATTTTGAATGGTCATAACGTCCAATACTAAATGGTCATAACATTATACACGTGTACTGCGTTCTGATTGGGCCATAGCCATCTCACGTGGAACATGCATCAAGCACCGTTGGATGCTCGTGGATCCAACGGTAGCCCTCGCCCCCCCACCCTCTCACCCACCTAGCCCTAACACTTCTCAAAAAAACTTAGCCCCCACTTCCCCACCTTCTCCACCTTCTGTCCCTCTCTGGATCCACCGCCGCCGACACCACTCCTCCTTCTGGATCCCCCGCCGCCGCCCCCAACCTCACTCTCCCCCAACCCCGGTCGCCGGCAACTGCTCCCCTCCCCTTCTCTCCCACGGCCGCGGTCGGATCCGTGCTCG
>NC_041385.1:806509829-806568270 GCF_002162155.2 Triticum dicoccoides
TGCCACCTCCCTCCGGCCGAGCTCTCCGCCATCCGTGGCCTCCCCCATGCGCTCCCCAGATCCGTCTCGATCCGCCTCCCCCTCGACTCGAGCCGCCTCCACCCACAACCTCCTGCCTCCTCCCTCTCACTCCTTCGCCCGCCCGCACACGCCCGACCGTCCTCTCCCCTGCGACGAGCGCCGAGCCAAGGAGCGGGGAGGGCAGCCAGGCAGCCGGAATGCCCGCGCCAATCAGGGTGCCACCACCCCACGGCAGCCCCAACCCCGCACCCCACGGCGGCCGAAGACGATGGCGAGGAAGGGCCCGGTCCCCTGACGAATCCTCCTTCCTGCACCACCGGGCGTGCACGCCTCCCCGCCCGCATGCCTCGATCCCATCGACCCAACGCCCAGGCCCAGCGCTCACCGCCCCCATGGTCTTAGCCGCGGGGACGGATCTGGGGAAGATCGTGGGTGTGTTCTACTAGGCTGAGGACGGGGAGCACAGCCGCCGCCTCCTCGCGCAGCTCGACGCCATGCAAGGTCCGCCTCTCTCTCCTCCTCCTGGTCTCTCTCTGTTGCTTGGTTCGATTTTGCTGATGCGGTTTCCTTCCCCCCTCCCTAATGCATGCGCGCAGGTGCACAGCCTAGTAGGAGACCACGGCTCCGTCTGCTTCTTCCGTTGTTGTGTGGTCGACGACGACGACGCGGCCGTGCGGTCGGTGCCCTTTGAAGCCGCTCGCCCGGGCCGTGCCGTGCCGTGCCGTGCCGTGCCGGAGGAGGAGTCCAGATTCGGGCCTCACCAAGATCAATCGCCGCTGGAACTCGGGGGGACAAGATGGACGTGCTCCCTCCTCTCGATTCTTCCTTGTGCTACTCAGGGGCACTCAGTCCGACTCTGCGGACGTAGGTGAGCCACTACCTTCCCCTCCTTTGTTTTCTCCAGTGCTCCTTGTGTCCATGCCCGGCCATTGAGCCCTGCCCTGTTAGTTTATATGCTGGCGCTAACCTTGGAAATTTCTGTGATTTGGGGCTCTAGTGATGGTCTGCTCCGTGTCACCATTTGACTGGATTTATTTATCCATGAACGGATCTAAGCTAGCTGTGCCATCGGACATCAGGTGCAAATTGGCACCAAGTATAGTGCTTGTTTTTTGTTCAAGTGTCAGTCAACTTAGGAGGTGTTTGGCAAATGCAGTACTCCTAGATGCTAGGATCTGTAGTAGAGTTATGTACTCATCTCTTGTATCCCTGGCCGCATAGAATCAGTCAGTGTATGATTGATCGCTCCAACGATCGATTGATCGATCCAAGCCTCGTTAGTTTTTTTCTAGTACATCTACCATGAATTCAACTTTGATGCTAGGCTAGACGTCTCTGGTACGCATTTATAGTGCCATGTCTCTTTATATTTGTATAAGTTGAATCTAGCAGTAACATGTGAGTAACATTTGCGCTGGTGTATGCATTTACCTCTAAGGAATTAAGTGCCATCACCTGCTCGCCCATTGAAGATCCCTGCGAGAGCTTGAGAGAATCCACGCCCTAGTTATCTGTCAGTATCGCATCAATGCAGATTTGTTTAGTCTTGGGTGTGCATTGCTGTTCTTATCTCTGTACTTTGTGTTTGCTATATTCAGATTTGTACACACAATTTTTACTGTAAAAAAATCTGTAGTTACTGAAGATTGCACCTGTAAATCTAGATCTACTTGGATCCTGGTGGCTTCTTTTCCAAGCAATATCCTGTGCTTATTAGTTGCAAGCTGTATTGGTTTGCTCACATGTCCTTTTCCCTGCTGCCTCGATTAGGATGATTACCTTAGTTTTTTTATGCTATTTTATATAGCATCAGAACAACCTAGTATTCTATGGATGCCTCACTTTGAAAGGTATTCCATCACCAGGAGGACTCTGCATCATATATGATATTGGTTAGTTAGATGGACTCTGCATCATCGTAGAACACAATCTGTTAGTGGTATGCATGCATTAGAAACACAATCTGGCTGTATGTAATCTAACTTGCAGTGTGTGTGTGGCATGCAGGGAGGTGGTGATCAGTTGAACAACATATGCTTGGAAGACCTCTGGCACAATGGCAGTGTGCAAGCAACGTCCTGTTGCATTCTACGTTGCATTCTACTACTACTGTCTGCCGTCTTGTGTCAGCGTCTCATTATCGTGTACAAACTTAATGAGTAATTAGGAGTCGTTTGTGTTTGATTTCAGTTCATAATTTTGTGATATGCTCTTGATCTTGTTCTGTTCCATACTAGGGAGCTTCTTCTCCTCTCATGTTGTTGCTGTGGATGTGGTACTAGCTAGAATGATTCCTTGAGCTTGATGATGACAGATTGTACACTGTCTTGCTCCAGTGTTACATAATTATTATCACAATACACACATACCTCGTTGTTGTCCATGGATCTTGTTCTTTTCTGCCAGCATTGGCTGGTTGTAGTTGTTTCGGCAAATCACATCACATTCACATGGGCACATGTGCAGCACTGACACTAGTTGTACACACATAATGTTGGCTGGTTATCCACACATAATGTTGACTGGCTGTAGTAGTTATTGATTGGTTGTACACACATAATAATGGCTGTTATGTATTGATTTTAGTATAAAAAATGGCTCCAACCTGAAGTACTTAAAATAGATTGTCGTTCCTTTCTTGTTTGTTTTGATACCCATATACCCATAAATCAGGGGGAAATTATTGCCTGGATAGGTGTTTTCTTTTGTGAAGTTAGTGGATGTTGATCAAGTCCCCCTTTCCGCTGTATGAAACATTTCTCCTGTTGTACTTAAAAAGCTTTCCGCTGATGGCAGGAAGAAGAAGACTATTCACAAGAAGATGGCAGAAAGAAGCAGGCTGATTCGATTTGGTCCTCAAGGTAGCCCTTCCCTCTCTTCGATTCGATCTGATCTATGCACAAAGTTCACTAGTTTGGATGCATCATAGAACTTGTGGTGATGTTGTTTAGATTGCAGCAAGCAAAAATACAAGTGTTGCACTTGTTAAGTGTTTGTTACGGTGAAATCAAAACATTTATTGAATAGTAGGATGGCTGACTTGCTATGATTATCTCTTGTTGCTATGTTTGTCTTTTTCATATCCAAATCATATTTATTCCTTGTCGGTGTTCTTTTTTATTCTGGTATAAGATGAACCAGCTCATTATTTGTTTGGTGGTTGGTTTGCATACATGTTCTTTTTCTGCAGAAATATGTTGTGGTTCCTTGCAGAGTAAATATGCTGTTAGATTTACTTTTATTTTGTTCCTAATCATTTTTTTCTATAACGTGCAGATGCTGGCCTTTCATGTTTCTTCATGAGCATCAAGACAAAGAAGTTGGAAGAAGCATAGTTCTAGCTCATTGGAGCTAGTTCTGGGAGTAATGAAACCCTTTAGGCTGATCCTATTTGTATATGTGTGATGTAGCAGAACACTTGTAGGGCTCATGTGATACTCATGTGATAGACTGTACACTTGTAGAGCTGTTATCTAATTGTAAACTTGATGCTGATCAAATTTGTATGTATGTTATATAATGTAGCAATGATGTAGCAGATTGCTTCTTGCTGTTATTTGAAGTATTGCGTCGGTTTTCTGTATTGGTATATTGAAATATGAAGAACATGACCTTGATAGAACAAAGAAAAACAAAGGCTACAACCCAAAAACAAAGGTGCATAAAAAAACAAAAAAATGGCTACAACCCAAAAATAAAAAGGCTATAATGTTGGGCCTGGCCCATGTAGCTGACCAAAATTATAGGGAAAAAATATATAAAAGGCTGAATTGTTGGGCTCGGCCCATCTAAAACACCTAATCGGACCGGGCTGAATCTTGTCAGTGACCTTTTAAATTGGTCGTAATTTTTCCACGTCAGATGGCCACGTTGGATCCGACGTGGCCTGGGCAGACAGCCAGTGACCAAAACAAAAGGTCATGGGTTCAACGACCTTTTGTTTTGGTCGTAAACGTCTACGACCTTCTCACAGAGAAGGTCGCTATAGTCAATTAATGACAACCAACTTTTGACCTTATGTTTTTGGTCACAAAAAGGTCACAAATGAAAAACAATGACCTTTCAGTGACCACTAGTGGAGGTCACTAGTTGACATATTTCTTGTAGTGAACTACCATGTCCGACACCCACTCCTCCTCCTCCTCCGTTGCCATGGGCTCCACCACTTCGATGGGCACCAACTCCTCGACGGCGCCGGCCGCCGACACCTCTCAGGCTACTTCCTCTGCCACCGCCCCGCCGTTCATCTTCGGCACGAACCCTACCCTTCTTAGTAGTAGCACCAATGCCGCCGGCTCTCACTTTGCTCCCCTCTTCGCCTCCTCCTCCCTAGCGCCGCCGGCGCCCACTCCTTGCACCACCATCTTCCAGGACCACATCACAAACCATATCAAGTTTCTCCTCAACCGTGTCGATCACAACTACCACAAGTGGAAATCTTTCTTTCTCATGGTGCTCCTCCGCTACGGTGTCACCTTCCTCATCGAACACCCTCCTCCTCCCAATGCCACCGCCCAATATCTCGAACTCGATGCCCATGTTGTCCTATGGATCTACGCCACTCTTGTGGATCCTATGGTGGACCACGTCATCGGTGCCACTTCCACCTGTGCTCTCTGGAAGAAGATCAAAGACTACTTCCTCGCCAACCGCGTTGCTCGCTTCATGATCCTCAACCGGCAGTATCGGAATCTCAAGCAAGGTGACCTCTCAGTCGCTGAGTATGCACAGCGCATGAAACATCTCACCGATATCATCGCTGATATCGAGCATGCCATCACCAAGGTCGATCTCACCACCCAGTTCCTCCATGGCCTCGACAAGCGCCTCGAAACTATCCGCGTCGTCCTTAGTGATCAGGAGCGCCCCTTCGACACCGTCCTCTCCCGCGTCCTCCTCATCGAGGAATCCCAGGCTCAGCGCGCCGCTGAGGAGAGCGCCTCGGTGTTCGCTCTCTCCGGCGGTGACCACGGCCAGAGCAGTGGCTCTGGCTCGGGTGCGCGCGGCCCGGGCGATCGCGGCGACCGCACTGGCGAGCGCCTCCCCGACCGCTCCCAGGGTCATCCTCACGAGCAGCAAACGCCCAACCCTGGCCATAGCCGCGGTGATCGCGCCTCCGTTGGCGGTGACTATGGCCACGGGCGCGGGCGCGTCCATGGCCGTGGACATGGCGACAACGGTGGTCGGGGCCAGCCTTCTCACTTCCTGCTGCCCCCTTCACCGGCTACTTCATGGCTTACGGCATGGCGCTTCCCTCTCCACGATCGGGTTGGGTGCCCTCAAACGCCGCTGGCGTCCTCGGTCCACGCCCCAGCTCACACGCTCAAGCCTACCCGGTGTATCAGGCCGCTCCTCCTCCTCCACCAGCGGTGTACTAGCAGCAGCCGCCATCTTGGGAACATCTCGCCATGCTCAACGCCGCCTACAGCAAAGGCGGTTTCCCCTCCAAGCCCGCCCCGGAGTGGTACCTTGACAGCGGCGCGTCCTCCCACATAACAGGCAACCAAGGTAACTTGACCAAGTCTAGTTCTTCGTTACAGCATGCACCATCTCACATAGTCGTTGGCAATGGCCACCACTTACCTGTCACAGCTACTGGTTCCACCACTCTCTCTGCATTCGATTTTCGCCTCACCGATATACTCGTATCCCCCCAAGATGTCACTAGCCTCATTTCTGTTCGTCGCTGTACTAAAGATAATTCATGTTCCATTGAGTTTTACCCTTGTGGTTTTCTTGTGAAGGATCTTTGCACCCGGAGGGTTCTCATGATCTCCGCTAGCTACAGCGATCTTTATCCTTTCATTGGCAATAAACGGACCCGGGCCTCTACTCTCCTCGCCGCCACTTCTTCACCGGACTTGTGGCATTGTCGCCTTGGGCACCCCAGCGCACACACATTAGCTACTTTATCTAAGGATTTTCTTCATGATTGTAATAGGCCCACCCACACGCCTTGTAGTGCGTGTCAGCTGGGCCGACAACCTCGCCTCCCCTTCTCCTCTTCCACTAGTAGAACTTATGCACCTTTTGATTTGCTTCATTGTGACTTGTGGACCTCTCCGGTTGTAAGTTTTTCGGGCTTTCAACATTATTTGGTTGTTTTAGACGACTTCTCCCACTACTCCTGGACATTCCCTATGCATGCCAAGTCGGATACCTCAACCATACTACAACGTTTCTTCACATATGTCCACACCCAATTCAATGTAATCATCAAAGAAATGCAATGTGACAATGGCGGCGAGTTCATCAATAATTCCCTTCGCAACTTATTCTCCTCCAACGGCATCATCTTTCGTTTTTCGTGTACACATACCTCACCTCAAAATGGCAAGGCCGAGCGCGTCCTCTGCACCACCAACGACATCGTTCGTAAACTACTGCAACAAGCCAACCTCACCCCACCCTTTTGGGTGGAAGCCCTCCACACGGCCACTTACCTCCTAAATCGTCGACCGTACCGTGCCATCCATCCATACACACCCTATTTCCTTCTCTTTAGCTCCCACCGCACGTACGATCACCTACGTGTTTCAGTGTTTGTGCTTTCCCAACGCCTACTCCACCATGACCCACAAGCTCTCCCCACGCTCCTCTTGGTACATCTTTCTTGGTTACCCTCTCCAGCACAAGGGATACCGCTGTTACGATCTTGCCTCTCGCCGCGTTATCGTTTCCCGACGCATAACTTTTGATGAAACCGTGTTTCCATACGTACCGCCCACACCCTGGACTCCATCTACCCCGGTCGCAACAAATCCCGCGCCCCTGATTCGACTTCCAGCCGATCTCTCAGATCGCGCGCTCCCACCAACCTCAAATGGGCGTAGCTCAATCCAATTCGCTGGCTCCCCTGTCCCCTCCTCTGTGTCCCACAATTCCACTACTTCGACCCCGTCCTCCACACGTTTGCCAACCACCGGCTCGCCCGGCTCTCACGGATCCCACGCCCGATCCCCCTCGACTGCCGCGCCCACCTCCCTAGGCTCAGACCAATCCAGTCCTCCCTCGCCCCCGCGCCTGCTCCGTCTGGCCCGCAATCCGCCTCGCGATCTGCATCTGTTGGACCTGACCCACGCATCCACCTCGCAGTCGATGCCCTCCACTCCCCCTCCGCCACGTCTTCCGCACCATGCAGCCCCGACCGAGCCCCCACGTAACGCTCACCGCATGTCCACTCGTGCCAAAACCGGCTACTATATGCCCCGATGTCTCTTTCTTGCTCATTGCACTACACCACCAACTTCTCCTATACCTGCCACATATAAATCTGCCCTCAAAGATCACAATTGGCTTAACGCTATGCAAGATGAATTTTATGCTCTAATGACTAACTCTACTTGGTGTTTGGTGCCTAAGCCTGCAGAGGTCAACATTGTCACCGGGAAGTGGATTTTTCGGCACAAGTTTAATGTGGATGGTTCTTTGGCTCGTTACAAGGAACGATGGGTTGTCCGACGTTTCACTCAGCGTGAGGGTGTGGATTATTATGAGACCTTCAGTCCAGTGGTAAAACCAGCAACTATTCTTGTGGTTCTTAGTCTGGCCACATCACATTCATGGCCCATTCACCAACTCGATGTCAAAAATGCATTCCTTCATGGTGATCTCCAGGAAATGGTCTATTGCTCTCAACCAGCAGGCTTTGTGGATTCCACTCGTCCAGATCATGTGTGCCTCTTACACAAGTCTCTTTATGGTTTGAAGCAAGCTCCCCGCCAATGGTTCCTTTGGTTCAAGTCATTTTTGCTGTCGATTGGGTTCTCTGGCTCCAAGAGTGTCTCTTCATTGTTCATTCTACACCGTGGAAACTCCATCGCCTACCTCTTTGTCTATGTTGATGATATCATCCTCACTGCCAATAATACCACCATAGTCCACACCATATCGCCTCTCTCAAGTCCGAACTCTCAATGTCGAATCTCGGAGAGCTTCACCATTTCTTGGGCATCAACATGACACCGAACAGCTCTGGTTTATTCTTGTGCCAGCAGCAATATGCCCTTGAGATCCTTGAGCGTGCCAAGATGCTAAATTGCAAACCAGTCTCCACTCCCATCGACATCACGGCTAAATTTTCTGTTGCCGCTGGCCAGCCTCTGTCCAACCCCATGCTCTATCGCAGTCTTGCTGGAGCACTTCAGTACCTTACACTCACACGACTCAACATCTCCTACGCCATGCAATCAGTGTGTTTATTCATGCAAGAACCGCGTGACACCCACATGCAGTTGATCAAGCGGATCCTTCGTTACTTGCAAGGTACTTCACACTACGGCCTGCAGTTCTTCCGGTCCTCCTCTCCGGATCTCGTGGCCTACACCGACGCGGATTGGGCTGGTTGCCCGGATACCCGCAAATCCACGCCTGGTTTTTGTGTTTATCTTGGCTCCAATTTGGTGTCTTGGTCATCAAAGCGGCAACCAACTGTTTCTCGATCAAGCGCTGAAGCTGAGTAACGCAGCGTCGTCAATTGCGTTGCTGGATCTTGTTGGCTTCGGCAACTCCTCCACGAGCTCAAGTCTCCGTCGCCTCGGGCCACTATTGTATATTGTGACAACATCAGTGCATCCTACCTTGCCAGCAATCCGGTACAACATCAACGCACGAAGCATATTGAGATCGACCACCAGTTTGTCCGCGACAGGGTCGCTCTGGGCGAAGCACGCGTCTTGCATGTTCCCTCGAGCTCACAATTTGATGATCTGTTCACCAAAGGGTTGCCGCCTGCCGTGTTTCATGAGTTTCGATCCAACCTGAACGTCTTTCGAAATGGTGTTCTGGCTGAGGGGGGAGTTTAACTGTACTTTGTGTAGCTCCATGTATATAGGATCTGTAACGCCCTTGGCCTGCGTGCCTATTCTCTCGGGCGCCTCTCTCCCTCTCACCTGTATATTAGGCAACACTCTGTAACAGATTGAGATCAAGGACAGAACAATTCTCTCCAACTGGAACCTTGGTATCTTCAAGTAAAATGTCGGCAGGGTCACGTCTGGCGATGACCGAGCTATTGCGGTTGAGTTTGACACGTACAGGAATGTTGAGGTCGACACCAGCAAAAGCCTAAACAAAGAAACAAACACATACAACTTCCGAGGACTTCTTCAACTCCATGTATTGTTTTGTCGTGTGTATAAAACGACATGAAAGCCTTTTTCAAATTGAAAAAAGAAACAAACACCACAAATGTGCTAGCTAGCATGCTGACGTATACTTGATCGTCAGAATAACATATGCTTGAGACTTATTTTTGGGAAAACTTTTGATTTATCCATCAACTATATCAAGGTAATACAAGAACACAAGAAGTAAAAATTACATCTAGATCCGTAGACCACCTAGCGAAAACTACAAGCACTAGAGCGAATCGAGGGCGCGCCGCCGTCATTGCCTCTCCCTCGGTGGAGCCGGTAGTAGACAATTAGGAAATCGTCGTGCTAACTGCTACGACCTTACATGACCAACTCACCAGAACAACAACCCCCTAGATCGGAAGAAGCCAACATGCATGAAGACACGAACATAGACGAACGAAGACCGGATCTACCTAGATCCATCGAAGATAAAAGCTGACCGAGTCCCGCGAGATCCGATGGAGACAAACCTCCACATGCCCTCTGACAATGCTAGAAGCACCGCCGGGCGAGAGCTAGGTGGGGAGAATCTTATTCTATATTCAAAGATCCGCCGCCGCCTCGTCTCTTTAAGCAGAACATAAACTCTAACAAAACAATAGAAGACATAAATAAAGGAGCCGTCCCGCTGGCAAGGGCCGGGATCATCCCGCCTCCATGGCTCTAAGGCCACATAGACGAGGCAGACCGGTTAGATGCCCTTTGCATATGAGTGGTGTATAATCTCAAGTTTAATACCGCGTATCCCCTGAGCTGGTGTAACATATGCTTGAGACTTAGTCAGACAGCACATAGAAGTACGTTGTTTTCTCACCTAGGAGATAGCGCAGAAAGGCGTTCCCCATGTTGTCGTTTGCCTTAATACCTTTCTGTTTAGCGGACATTACCAGAGGCCACTGCGACCTGTACACAGGATGTGCGTGCAATGTGACATCGAGGTCAGAGGTTTTCGAAGCTAGCTGTTCGTCTGCATCGTGAAATATTTATTGAAGATTTCAAGGGTCAGAAGTTCTATATGATGTGTGTTTTGTTCACGACCAGCAAATGGCTGCCGTTGTGAGCTTCTCCCACCATAGTGATTTTCCAAACACACGCCGCAGCAATGCGATTATATGTGCCTGAGCTTCTAACTAACTTTTCTTCTATAACTCATGTTTTTGTGATCTGTCCTCTTTAATAAGTTTCTAAATACCCTCATGCATTTCTTGGTTCCTTGACAACACGTAGTGCCTTTTTTGTTTCTACAGATTTCTAAAGGTTTTTTAGTTCTAGTCCGTACAAACTTTTCCTACAAGCTCTTTTTGATTCATAGAAATGCTTACCTTAGTGAATTTCCTTGGCATTTATTTGCACTAGATTTCATAGGAGTTTTTCATACACTCCAATCTCTTGAAAATAATTGTACATTTTTCTATGCACAATCAAACATCCTTCCAAGTCAAGATGGCATGCCACTCTAATCCGGCGTTTTGGAAAACCATGTGAATCTAAGAGGTTATATCATATATGGCTTGTAATGTCCGCGTTCCTTGATATGTGCCTTGGCCAATCGAAACCTACATATTCTTCTAGTCGGTAGATTGTGCTTTACAATCTTCGAGCATCTCCTTGCTGATGACTCACGTATTATTTGCTTTGGGTGGAATCATGGTAGAATCTGATGGACAATCCAAAAAGCTGGTGGGATTACCGAGCAGACAAGGTGAGTCTTGGAACATTTCGTCATGATTTATCTCCCCCTCTCCCGCCCCCAGCTGGCCCTAACGATTCTTCTGTCTCGTCTAAAATTCAAAGGTTACCCAAAGCCCCCGATTTCAAGCACAAGGACACGGGCGAGGCTAGAGACCACTTCAAGATAAAAAATACAGTATAATCTTTGCTTTAGCCTCCAGCGCTGTCACTGATGGCCATGTGGGTTGGGCTTGGTTGGGCCTTCATAATGCTATGCCAGGATGTAAATAGCATTTCCAGAAGTCTGCCAATCACACTAGGGTTATCCCCTCACGCTAGGGTTTTTCCTCCCGGAGGCGACTGGATCGCTGCCGTCGAGAATTCCTTCCCTCATCCGATCCTCCTAGGCTGTTTGATTCGGGCTGACTACGGGGCGATTTGGCATCGCTACCCAGCCTTGATCAACGCCCTGGGGAGAGAAGAGAGTTAGGGTTCGTTCGCATTGGTACGAAGATTTGCTGCAGATGGGATCGAAGGCTGCCGAGGCATCTGGGTCCAACCCTGTGGCGGATGTGGAGAAGATGATGGCTGAGTTAGGGCTCCGTGAGGAGGACCTCGACGACGTCGTCTTTGATGAGAAACAAGCACCTCCAGAAGCGGTGAGATGGATGGCGGTGGCTAGGGTTCACATAGATAAGTCGTATAGCCAATATTGGTTCTTCAAAAACATGAGGGCCGCATGGGATCTGGCTCATGATGTTAAATTTCGCCCCTTGGAGGATAACCTTTATGCGATACAATTTTTCTGTCTTGGAGATTGGGAGCGTGTGATGCAGGACGGCCCGTGGAATTTCAAGGGAAACACGGTCGTGATCACGCCCTATGACGGTATCACAAAGCCAACTGAGGTCAACCTTGACACTATCAACATATGGATACAAATCCACGACGTTCCAGACTTGCATGCTCATCTCGTTGGAGACTTAGCAGCAAGGGTGGGCGAGGTCCTGTTCAAGGAACCATTGACGGAAGATTTTGCGGGATACTTTTACCGTGTATGGGTGAAGATCAACGTACACAAGCCCTTGAAGAATGTTGTGTCTATGATCCGTGATGGGAAAAGGCAGATTTATCGTGTGAAATATGAGCGGCTACCCGACTGGTGTGCTGTGTGCGGGCATCTGGGGCATGTCTATAAAGAGCATGGTGATGGGATCCACCCCCCTTCTGCGTTGTACTTCAAGGACCTTCGGGCCACATGGACTATGAATGTTGGAGCAGGCCCGGGCGGCGGTCGTTGCAGAGGACGCCGCGGTGGTCGTCGTGGTGGCCGCTCAGGCCGTGGTTCTGGAAAAGAACATGCCCAGGGAGAAGAGTGAGAGCAAACGTTGGAGGAAGATACAGATCTTGCAATGGTGGAAGTGAAGGACAAACGCAAACGATTTGTCATACCCTCCTCCTCGCAGGGTTCACCAGCGCTGCCAACTGCGATAGCCAGCCCTCCACCCAAGCAGGATCCGAAGAGACCCCGTGTGAACCAGGATAGCCTCGGCCTAAAGAAGGGAGGAGCTCCAGGAAAACCTAATGATGCAAAATCGGCGACCTCCCGCGAGGAGGATCATCGGGCACAATGAATATCATATGCTGGAACTGTCGCAATGCGGGCAAAGCCGCGACAGTTCGAGAGCTTCACGATCTAGCGAAGCAATTTGCCTAGACCGTGCTCTGTATCGTAGAGACTCAAATTTTCAAAGCGCGTGTTGAAAGTTTAGCGGGTACTTTATGGTTTAATCATGCCTATGCAATAAGTAGTTCAGGCCGCAGTGGCGGCATTGGTATGTTTTGGAATGATGGAATAAAGCTTGACGTTTTTGGTTATTCGGAGTACCATATCGATGCTACTGTTAGTATACCAAATCATGATAATTGGAGATTGACCTATGTGTACGGAGAAGCCCAAGTAGGCGATCGTTACAAAACCTGGGATCTTCTAAGATGCATAGCATCGGCAACTGCTCTCCCTTGGCTTTGCATCGGTGATTGTAACGAAGTGCTTCATCAGCATGAACATGTGGGAGTGGGGCAGAGAAGATACTCACAGATACAGGGTTTCCCTGACACAGTTGATGCATGTGCCTTTGTTGATATAGGTATCAAGGTAAGATGTGGACTTTTGAAAAGAAGACAGCAGGAGGAGGCTATTGCCGCGTCCGTTTGGACCGAGCTCTGGCAAACACAGAATGGTCTTCATTATATCCTCATGCTGTCCTTCATCATGAGACGGGTGCCTCATCTGATCACTGCCCCATCAGACTGCAACTGGAACTGGTGAACAGAGTGCAAGCAGTTAAAAAGATCTTCAGCTATGAATGTTATTGGGAGAAGCATGCAGATTTTGGCGCCTCTTTTGAGGCCATGTGGACGGATCGGCCAACGCCCAAACAGTGACTGTTCTTAGCCGCAAACTGGGCGACCTGTCAACATCGCTACAGCAGTGGAGTGGAGCCACCATCGGGAATGTGGCCAAGACAATAAAGAAACTGAAAAAGGAGCTGGCTGCTTTGCAGAATGACCCTCGTCGTTTAGAACCATCACATGCAGAGATAAAAACTTCCGATCGTTTGGTGGAGTTATATCATATGGAGGAGATCATGCAACGGCAACGCTCACGTGTCGACTAGCTGACTGATGGCGACTGCTACGTCTTGAGCTAGCGTTGGTTTTTCCCGAAGAGGAGAGGGTGATGCAGCAAAGTGTAGCGTAAGTATTTCCTTCATTTTTTGAGAACCAAGGTATCAATCCAGTAGGAGGCTCCTCAAAAGTCCCACGCACCTACACAAACAAACTGAGAACTCACAACCAACGCAATAAAGGGGTTGTCAATCCCTTCATGGCCACTTGCGAAAGTGAGATCTAATAGAGATAGTATGATAAGATAAATATGTTTTTGGTATTTTATGATATAGATGCAAGAAAGTAAAGATGCAAATAAAAGTAGATTGAAAGAAAATATGATAAGAGATAGACCCGGGGGCCATAGGTTTCACTAGAGGCTTCTCTCGAGAGCATAAGTATTGCGGTGGGTGAACAAATTACTGTCAAGCAATTGATAGAAAAGCGAATAATTATGACGTTATCTAGGCATGATCATGTATATAGGCATCACATCCATAACAAGTAGACCGACTCCTACCTGCATCTACTACTATTACTCCACACATCGACCGCTGTCCAGCATGCATCTAGAGTATTAAGTTCATAAGAACGGAGTAATGCATTAAGCAAGATGATATGATGTAGAGGGATAAACTCATGCAATATGATATAAACCCCATCTTGTTATCCTTGATGGCAACAGTACAATACGTGTCTTTCAACCCTTTCTGTCACTGGGTAAGAACACCGCAAGATTGAACCCAAAGCTAAGCACTTCTCCCATGGCAAGAAAGATCAATCTAGTAGGCCAAACCAAACCGATAATTCGAAGAGACTTGCAAAGATAACTCAATCATACATAAAAGAATTCAGAGAAGATTCAATTAATATCCATAGATAAATCTGAACATAAACCCACAATTCATCGGATCTTGACAAACACACCACAAAAAGAGATTACATCGAATAGATCTCCACAAAAGAGGGAGAGATCATTGTATTGAGATCCAAAAAGAGAGAAGAAGACATCTAGCTAATAACTATGGACCCGTAGGTCTGAAGTAAACTACTCACAACTCATAGGAGGGGCAAGGATGTTGATGTAGAGGCCCTCCATGGTCGATTCCCCCTCCGGCAGAGTGTCGGCGAAGGCTCCAAGATGGGATCTCGCGGATACAGAAGGTTATGGTGGTGGAAATTGTGTTTCGTGGTGCCCCTGGATGTTTTCGGGGTCCGTAGGTATATATAGGAGGAAGAAGTACGTCAGTGGACGCCTGAGGGGCCCACGAGACAGGGGGCGCGCCCTACAGGGGGGGGGGGGGCGCCCTCCTATCTCGTGGGGCCCTCGGAGCTTTCTTGACTTGCACTCCAGGCTCTCCGGATCAGATTTGTTCCAAAAATAACGCTCCCGAAGGTTTCATTCCGTTTGGACTCCGTTTGATATTCCTTTTCTTCGAAATACTGAAATAGGCAAAAAAAACAGCAATACGGGCTGGGCCTCCGGTTAGTAGGTTAGTCCCAAAAATGATAATAATGTATAAAATAAAGCGCATAAGCATCCAAAATAGGTAATATAATAGCATGGAACAATCAAAAATTATAGATACGCTGGAGACGTATCAAGCATCCCCAAGCTTAATTCCTTCTCGTCCTCGAGTAGATAAATGATAAAGAAAGAATTTTTGATGTGGAATACTACCTAGCATAATTCTCAATGTAATTTTCTTTCATGTGGCATGAATGTTCAGATCCAAATAATACAAAATAAAAGTTCATATTGACAAGAAATAGTAATAGTCAAGCATACTAAGCAAGTAATCATGTCTTCTCAAAATAGCATGGCCAAAAGAAAGTTATCCCTACAAAATCATATAGTCTGGCTATGCTCTATCTTCATCACACAAAGTATTTAATCATGCACAACCCCGATGACGAGCCAAGCAATTGTTTCATACTTTAATAATTTCAAACTCTTTCAACTTTCACGCAATACATGAGCGTGAGCCATGGACATATCACTATATGTGGAATAGAATGGTGGTTGTGGAGAAGACAAAAAGTGAGAAGATAGTCTCACATCAACTAGGCGTATCAACAGGCTATGGAGATTCCCATTAACAGATATCAATGTGAGTGAGTAGGGATTGCCACGCAACGGATGCACTAGAGCTATAAATATATGAAAGCTCAACAAAAGAAAACTAGTGGGTGCATCCAACTTGCTTGCTCATGAAGACCTATGGCACTTTGAGGAAGCCCATCATTGGAATATACAAGCCAAGTTCTATAATGAAAAATTCCCACTAGTATATGAAAGTGACAACATATGAGACTCTCTATCATGAAGATCATGGTGTTATTTTGAAGCACAAGTGTGGAAAAAGAGATAGTAGCATTGTCCCTTCTCTCTTTTTCTCTCATTTTTTTTCTTTTCTATTTTTTTTCTTTTTCTTTTTCTTTGGCCTTTTTCTTTCTCTTTTTGGCCTTTCTCTTTTTTTCTTATTTTTTTTCTTTTTCTTTTTGCAAAGTCCGAAGTCTCATCCCGACTTATGGGGGAATCATAGTCTTCATCATCCTTTCCTCACTAGGACAATGCTCTAATAATGAAGATCATCACACTTTTATGGATTTACAACTCAAAGCTAGAACAAGATATGACTATGTGAATGCCTCCGGCGGTATACCGGGATATGCAATGCAAGAGTGACATGTATGAAAATTATGATGGTGGCTTTGCCACAAATACGATGTCAACTACATGATCATGCAAAGAGCAATATGACAAAAGTAATGTGTGTCATATGAACGGAACGGTGGAAAGTTGCATGGCAATATATCTCGGAATGGCTATGAAAATGCCATAATAGGCAGGTATGGTGGCTGTTTTGAGGAAGGTATATGGTGTGTGTATGGTACCGGCGAAAGTTGCACGATACAAGAGAGGCTAGCAATAATGGAGGGGTGAAAGGGTGCGTATAATCCATGGACTCAACATTAATCAAAAGAACTCATATACTTGTTGTAAAATTTTGGAAGTCATCAAAAACCAATGCACTATGCGCATGCTCCTAGGGGGATAGATTGGTAGGAAAAGACCATCACTCGTCCCCGACTGCCACTCATAAGGAAGACAATCAATAAATAACATTGTGCTCCAACTTCATCACAAAGCGGTTCACCATATGTGCATGCTGCGGGAATCACAAACTTCAACACAAGCATTCTTTAAAACCATAATCACCCAACTAGCATGACTTTAATATTACTACCTCCATATCTCAAAACAATTATCAAGTATCAAGTTGATCATAGCATCCAATTCACTTTCTATGATAGTTTTTATTATACCCAACTTGGATGCTCATCATTCTAGGACCAAATTAAAACCATAGCAAATACCATGTTGTTCTAAAAGACTCTCAAAATAATATAAGTGAAGCATGAGAGACAAGCAATTTCTTCAAAATTAATCCACCACCATGCTCTAAAAGATATAAGTGAAGCACTAGAGAAAAAAATATCAAGCTCAAAAGATATAAGTGAAGCACATAGAGTATTCTAGCAAAATCAAATAGGCTTTTCCCAAAAGGTGTGTTACAACAAGGATGATTGTGGTAAACTAACAAGCAAAGACCAATATAATACACGACGCTCCAAGAAAAACACATATCATGTGGTGAATAAAAATATAGCTCCAAGTAAAGTTACCAATGAATGAAGACGGAAGAGGGGATGCCTTCCTGGGGCATCCCCAAGCTTAGGCTTTTGGCTATTCTTGAATATCTTGGGGTGCCATAAGAATCCCCAGGCTTAGGCTCTTGCCACTTGTAAGGGAATATTTATCCCTAAGTGTTTTGGTGATTGATGACAATGCTTTTGTGGACTAATCGTGTGCCTTGAGTTTCTCAGTTGCTTCATCGCTAGGCACAAGACGGTTCGGTGCCCCTCGAAGACTATTGAAGACGGCGTTTTTCTACGTTTCTTTTTGGTGGATTTGAGTCGTAGGAGAGCCGTACTATTAAGAGGGGGTCCGCGTCGGAAAGGTTCGGGTGGAATCATCACGTACACGTTTCCTTCCTTGTCTCCTCCTTTCCCTTGCACTTTGGAGCATTCCCCATTTATCCTCTATGTGAGTGTCTGGACTACTGTTGCTGAGCTTGCGGTAGTACTGCTCCCTGGAGCGGTAGTACCGCAGGCACTTGCGGTAGTACCGTGCCCATGCGTGGTAGTACCGCGGGAGCCCACGGTAGTACCGCTCCTTCGGAGTCGTAGTATCGTGGCTCCCTGGCCAAGTGCCGCTGCTTCGCGGTAGTACGCGCGGATGTAATTTTTTACATCCGCGCCCACATGGTAGTACCGCACATCGAGGGCGGTAGTACCGCGGATGCCCACGGTAGTACCGCTCCCCTCGAGCAGTTGTACCGTGGTTCCCTGGCCTAGTGTCGTTGCTTCACGGTAGTAGGGGCAGATGTAAATTTTTTACATCCGCACCCACACGATAGTAAAGCACCTTGTGCACGGTAGTACCGTGACGGATGTTTGCATCGTCTCCTTGACCGTGGTAGTAGGCACGGATGTATTTTTATTCATCCATGTCGTTTCCATACTAGGACTTACCTGCCTCGCGGTAGTACCGCAGGTGGGAGCGGTAGTACTGCTTATGTTATAGTCTATGCAGCTGCCGCTGTAGTACCATGGTCACCCACGGTAGTACCGCGTGGCCTTGCGGTAGTACCGCGCTCCTGGAGCAGTAGTACCGCATGTCGTAGGCTGGTCTAAGTGGACAACGGTTGGATGTTGTCCTCCACTATAAAAGGTGTGTCTCCTACCTCTAGTTGACCACCTCTTCCATCTCTAAGCTCCATTGTTGCTCCAAGCTCCATTTTCGGCCGATCTCTCTCCCTAGCCAATAAAACTTGTTGATTTGCTCGGGATTGGGTGAGAAGGCCCCGATCTACACTTCCACCAAGAGATATTCGATTCCCCCCACTAATCCCTAGCGGATCTTGTTACTCTTGGGTGTTTGAGCACCCTAGACGGTTGAGATCACCTCGGAGCCATAGTCCATTGTGGTGAAGCTTCGTTGTCATTGGGAGCCTCCAATTAAGTTGTGGAGATTGCCCCAACCTTGTTTGTAAAGGTTCGATCGCTGCCTTCAAGGTCACGAATAGTGGAATCACGACATCTCGCATTGTGTGAGGGCGTGAGGAGATTACGGTGGCCCTAGTGGCTTCTTGGGGAGCATTGTGCCTCCACACCGCTCTAACGGAGACGTACTTCCCATTAAAAGGAAGGAACTTCGGTAACACATCCTCGTCTCCATCGGCTCTACTCTTGGTTATTTCGTTCCTTTACTTTTGCATGATTAATTTTGTTGCATCCCTTGCTTGCTTATGTGCAAGTTGTTATTGCATCATATAGATTGCTCACATAGTTGCATATCTAGACAACCTATTTTGTTGGAAAGTTTAAATTGGTAAAGAAAAGCTTAAAAATTGTTAGTTGCCTATTCACCCCCCCTCTAGTCAACTGGTATCAGAGACTCGTCTCTTTTTTAAGGACTTTGCCGTCCGAAGAGTATGGTTGACGCCACAGACGTTGTGGAAGAGCACTTCGGTGTGAATCCTACCTCGTCTACGGCCGATGGGGGAACCTCGGTCTCACGTGAGGAATTCAATGTGGCTCTAGACGCACTGAAAGACGCCATGACGACCAAGTTTGAAAGCATGTTTACTAAATTTCTAGAAGGACTTAAACTGTCCACCTCGCCGGTGAAAGTGGGTGATCCCACTAACAAGGTGACGGATGCTACCTCCGACAAGGGGGAAGCTAACAGTGAAAAGGGTCCTTCTACTAGTGGTAAAAATGGCTCCGGCATCTATGCCCATGTGGAACCTCCAACTTATGGTGGACCGATTCCCACTACTCATTTAAATCATGCCGGTCCTCCTCCTATGATTGTGAAAAATGAGGATTTTGATTCTTGGGTATATCACTTCAGGCGTCATTTAAAGCATGTGAATACTAATATTTGGAGAATCATTGAAGAATGTTTCTATCCACATGACCGAAGCAACTTCACCCCACAAGAAGCCATGGATAATCAATTCAATGAGAATTCTCTCTTCATCATCCAAGAGGCAATTCTCCCCGAAGATCTCCCTCATCTTCGACCCTATGCCACGGCCAAAGATGCGTGGCAGTGCATTGTGTCTCTCTATCGGGGAAGCGCGAGCATTCAACGCTCCAACTATGAAGTGGTGCAAGATGAAGCCGATGAGTTTGCTATGAAGGAAGATGAAGAACCTCGTGAGCTCTTTCGGAGAGTAACCAAACTTGCGGTCTCGCTCCGAGATCATGGGAGCAAGGACACGGATGACAATTGGATCAAACGCAAGTTTCTCAAGGCCATGATGCCCTACAGCAAGGCCATGTCCTCCGTCATTCGTCAAAGACCGAACTTCCACTCCATGACCTCAAGTGAAGTGTCGGATGAGTTCGTTGCAATGAGCATCTTGGACAAGACCGACGATAACACGGTGCTCCGGTCTCAAAGAGCAAAGAAGCCAAACCTTGCCTTGAAGGCCAAGGTTATTGTGGAAGAAGAGGAAGAAGAGGAAGAGGAGGAGAGAAATCCCGAAGATACAAAATATGATTATCACGAGCACATGGCTCTCGCTTCAAGGCAATTTTGGAGCAAGAAGAACACAAGACCCAATTTCAATAAGAACAACTCAAGTGGCTTCAAGAGCAAGCAACGAGTTAGAACTTGTTTCAACTGTGGCAATGTGAGTCACTTCGTTGCGGATTGTCCGTACGAGGAGCGGGAAGACAATGGTGGCAAGCTCATCCGGAGAGACAAAGCCAAGTCTTTCCCCAACAAGAACAATTTCACCAAGAAGACTCCTACTCGAGGGTTGGTGGTTCAAGAGGAGTACCGTGAGGATGACGATGATGATGAAGATGGTGAAGCAATGGCCATGGCATCCGTTGACATTGCCACAACTCCCCGGGTGTGTCTCTTCGATTCACCCAACGAGAACATCACTGCCAAGTGCCTCATGGCTAAAGCCACCAACAAGGTAACCCCCAACATCAAAACCACCATTATTCCTAATCCTTGTTTGACGGTTGGGATTGATGATGGTAAGGGGTCTAATGAGGAGGTAAATGATTTTGAGTCCTTTATGAGTAAGCTCAAGGGCAAATCCAAGAAGCACTTTGTTGCTCTCTTGGAACAACTTGGTGAAGCCAATGATATGATCGAGGCTCACGAAGAAACCATCTTTAAGATGGAAGGTCACAATCGTGACTATGCCGATGAGATATCAGATCTCTCTAATGCTCTTGAGGAAGAGCGTGGACATCGTTTGGCTCTTGAGGAGTCACAAAATGATGACCATGCCAAGTTAAAGAAAGATCTCGATCATGCTCTTGTTATGTCTCGTGTGCTAACTTCCGAGAAGGCTAAACTTGGGGTTGATCATGCTAGACTCAAGGAGGAGTTTGATGTGCTTGACAAGGCCCACAAGGTCTTGAAGGGTGCTCATGCTAACCTCAAGGAGTCTCATGCTCAACTCCAAGTTAAGCTAACCAACGAGAAGGCCACCTTTCCTCACTTGATCTTAATTGATAACGCAAATGCTACTAACCCGTGTTGTGAGCATGTGCATCTTGTGGAGGAGAATGCCAAGTTGAAGGAACAACTCGAGAAAGGCCTTGTGTCATGCATACAAGGTGGGAAGAACCTAAATGACCTTTTGAGAAATCAAAAGGAAGTTGTGGCCAAGGAGGGAGTTGGGTTCTCACCCAAGTCCAAGAACAAGAAGAAGAACGAGAAGAAGAATGACAAGACCAAACGACCTCCCCTGCTTAAGCAAACTTTTATGAAGGAGGGAGAGGGTGCTCCTAAGGAGAAGAAGAACAATGCAAAGAGTGGTGATGCCAAAAAGGGCAAAGTCACCTCTCCTCAAAAAGCCGACGACTTTAACCCTTCTTATGTGTTGTGCCATGCTAGTGATGGGCATGTTTATGCTAAATTTGTTGGTTCTTCTTATGAGTACATTGAATGGTCTATTTGGGTTCCTAAGACCCTTGTTACTAACATCAAAGGACCCATTACTAAATGGGTACCTAAAACCAAGCATTGATCTCTTGTAGGTGTTTGCTTCCGGTGGGGGATCATGGTTGCTCGATAGTGGAGCAACAAATCATATGACCGGGAGCAAGGACTTGGTGGTGGATGTGCAAAAGATCCCATCTATGCCCACCAATGTCGAGTGGGGTGATGCCTCACATTCTAAGGTATTGGGTCTTGGCAAGGTTGTCATTTGTCATGATCTAATGATCGAGAAAGTCATGCTTGTTGAGTCCCTTGCATACAATTTACTTTCCGTTCGTCAACTTGCACTGATGGGCTTTGCCACCTTCTTTGATGTTGATACCGTGGCCCTCTTGTGGAGCAAGACTCTTAAAGTAGCCTTTGTTGGGCATGTCGAGAATGGTCTCTATGTGATTAACTTTTCGGAGTGACCCACTAAGACCGCGACATGCCTAATGGCTAAAGTTGATGGGGTGGCTTTGGCATCGCCGTTTAGCCCACGTCAATATGAGATCTTTGCAAAGTCTTCTCAAGGGGGACCATGTCCGTGGACTAACAAATGTTAGTTTTGCCAAAGATTATGCTTGTAGTGCTTGTATCAAAGGAAAGCTTCATGAGACGGCTCACCCTCCCACGACTATCATCTACTCGAAGAGACCCTTGGAGCTCCTTCACATGGACCTCTTTGGGCCTCCATCCTTTGATAGTCTTGGGGGAAGAAAGTATTGCTTGGTGATTGTGGATGATTATTCAAGATACACATGGGTATATTTCTTCAAGAGGAAGAGTGAAACTCAACAAACCATCATCGACTTTGCAAATGAAGCGCAACGACAACATGATGCAAAGATCTTGACAATAAGAAGCGACAACGGCACCGAGTTCAACAATTACACCTTGGATGAGTTCCTTAGTGATGAGGGGATGAAGCATCAATATTCCGCTCCATACACCCCTCAACAAAATGGTGTTGCGGAGAGGAAGAACCGGACGTTGATGGATGCGGCAAGGACCATGATGGCGGAGTTCAAGTCTCCGTACAACTTTTGGGCCGAAGCCATCAACACCGCGTGTCATGCATCTAATCGGCTCTATCTCCGCAAAGGGTTGAACAAGACTCCTTATGAAATTCTCATCGGTAACAAGCCTAATCTCAAGTACTTCTGGGTGTTCGGGTGTAAGTGTTTCATTCTCAAAAAGGGTGTTCGTTTGTCTAAATTTTAGGCTAGAGCTTATGAGGGCATATTTGTTGGTTATGCTACAAACTCTCATGCTTACCGTGTTATCAACAAGTCCACCAGACTCATTGAGGAGACGTGTAACGTGGAGTTTGACGAAAATAACGGCTCCCAAGTGGAGCAAAGTGGTACTTGTGATGTAGGTGATGAAATTCCTCCCCAAGCCATAAGAAGAATGTGTACTGGTCATATTCTACCCATTGAGGAACCCCTTGTGGCCGAAGGAGAAGGACTATGCTCCACTCAAGTAGAGCCCTGACCTTCCCAAGACCCACATGCTTCCGAAGAACAAAGTGAAGGCCCTCAACCTCTTGAACAAGACCAAGGGCAAGATCAACCTCAAGATGGCGGTGATCCACCAGATGATGCCCAAGGTCAAGTTCTCCCCCTCGAGCAAGTTCAAGATCAAGAGCAAGCTCAAGATCTCGAACAAGCTCAAGACGGCGCTCAAGATAATCAAGTTGATCCTCCTCCTTCCACATCCGAGGAGGAATTAGAGCGTCGTGCCGCAAAGATTGCTTCCAAGCTCACCACCAAAGGCCATATTATGGAGAATGTGGTTGGAAGCCTAATAAAGGGGGTAAGCACTCATAGACAATTAGCAAACTATTGTGAACATCACCCGTTTGTATCTTGTGTTGAACCCCAAAAGGTCTATGAGGCGCTCGAAGATTCAGATTGACTGAATGCCATGCATGAAGAACTCAACAACTTCGAGTACAACAAGGTGTGGAAATTGGTGCCACGGCCGTCGGGGAACCATAACGTCATTGGAACCAAGTGGATTTTCAAGAACAAGCAAGACGCTCATGGGAACATCATTCGCAACAAGGCAAGATTGGTAGCACAAGGCTACTCCCAAGTCGAGGGTATCGACTACGGTGAAACCTTTGCTCCCGTTGTTTACCTTGAATCCATTCATTTGTTGATTGCTTATGCTTCCCATCACAACTTTAAGTTACAACAAAGGGATGTGAAAAGTGCTTTTCTTAATGGTCCTATTAATGAGTTGGTTTATGTCAAGCAACCCCCCGGGTTCGAGGATCCTTACTTCCCGGATCATGTGTATCAACTCGATAAGGCACTCTATGGCCTTAAACAAGCCCCACGTGCGTGGTATGACCACCTTACCGAGTTGTTACAAGATCGTGGATTTGAAGTTGGGCAAATTGATCCCACTCTTTTTACTAAGAAGGTCAAAGGGGAGTTGTTTGTGTGCCAACTATATGTTGATGACATTATCTTTGGTTCCCCTAACAAAGCTTTCAATGAAGAATTTGCCGCTCTCATGACCTCTAAGTTCAAGATGTCTTTGATGGGAGAGTTGAAGTTCTTCCTTGGTTTTGATATCAAACAAAGAAGAGAAGTGTCACGCCCAAGATGCGACCCTATCCTAAAGGAACTCGAAGGTCCCACCAAGGATAGAAACGCATCTTGAAGACACTTTTGCAAGGTGGAGATTGGAAAAGTGATGAAACAAATTATGGGAAAAGTTGAGGCCAAGGGTTTAGATAGAAAGGCATGGGATTTGTTTGCAAGTGTGTTATGGTTAATTCCAAAACAATGGAATATTAGTTTTATAGCTCCCTAATAATATTGGGAGGATATATGTTATAAAGAGAAATCACCATGTGCATTTCCCTCGATTTAAATGGACCGAAGATCCATACGATTTTATTTAGATGAGTTTTAAAAAGGGTTGCATGATGACATGATGCAATGCAAATGATTCAAAGAGATGAGATGCATGACATGAACAAAATGCAAAACAAAAGACAAAAACCCAAACACGAAGGAAATAACATATCACATAGCCGGAAATGGCAGGAGTTGGAGTTACGAATATGGAAAGTTGTATCCGGGGTGTTACAACACTCCACCACTACGAGAGGATCTCTTCCCGAGATCTAGGATGGCACTGGAGGGAAACGGAAGAGGAAGAGAAGAGGTAAAGCTAAGTTGCTTCTTTGACGAATGAGTGAAACCACGAACCTTGAGAGGTTGAGCAATATGAAAGAAAGAAAACAACAAAGATGAACATAGTTGAAAACACTCCATTAGAAAAGAGGAACAAGGGATACGACAAGTACCAAGAGGTTTAGTGATAAGATAGATATTGAAACCCCTCCGATTAAAACTAGATAGAGAAGGAATAAGATTGATATAATTTGGGCAGCACTCCGACTGATAGATAAAGGAAAACTTGATAAGATGAAAAGAACTTGAAGAGAAGACACAACACTCCGGTTAAATGGATAAGCACGAAAAACATGATCCTCACAATTCGAGATGATGAGTGAAGAGAGCAACATCGCCATGCCTCCGGAAGAAAGAATAGAAGATAGATCATTGGAATAAAAGAATGGAGAAGAAAATGCCAACTTATGCCACAAATGAGCTTGGAAAGCACCCTTCCAAGAAGGTTATAACGGAGTTGTTGGGAAACCAACAACGAAACAAATAAGCTTGTAGTGGCCTTATTGAAACATTTCAACACTTGAGGTGAAATTCTGCCACTAACAAAAAACAATTGCTTGTTTGAGATCAAAGAAGAGATGAAAACTTCTTTCGCCGAGAGGATAGGAGAAAACTCGGATCATTGATAGCACCATAATTAGCAATATTCCTTAGGGAAGGCTTTAGGTGAAATCTGACACAAGATAACTCCAGCAAAGAGATTGATGGATTTAAAATACCTCATTCTTGTAAACAATATGAATCATGAACCATGAAGGAAATTGTCAAGAGTGACATAACAACACCTCAAAAGATAAGGTAGAAAGAGTTGCACTTCGAAATGCAAGAAGAAGAATACTTGAACGCCTCAAAACAAAACATGTGTTGAGCACCATGTTTAATTTTGAGTATAGCTTGGCGGATCATAGCTTTGAGAGAAATCTTGAAGAACAATTGAAGAATGAAAAGAATCCTTGACGAACCATCATGTAGAGCCTCCATGAAGAACTTCGGTAATAAAAGGATGATAAAAAGAAAGGGAAGTTGAAAACACAAGGTGAAGCCTTGCAATAATTTAGGTGGAGCTTCGTGATGAGATAAAGCGGAAAACTTGGAACTCCGGAAAAGAAAAGATGAAGCATCTCGAACCGAGAAATGTGACATGATGAATAACTCTGGAAAGAAGAAACTAGATCACTTGGATGAAACAATAATAAGAATTACGTTATGCATATCCTTCACCAATTTAAATTGATGACAAACATTGGATTTGGCATACTACTTATTCCCATAGAAAGGATGGATTAAGAGAGATATAGTGCAAACTTGAGAAGGTATAGATGGAACCACCGGTGGGATTGGAAACAACGAATGAAATGATACGGTAGCAAAGGAAGAGGAATCTTGAACGAATCACCGTAAGAATAGAAAATGAATGTAGCAAAGACACAATTCACCGGGAAGAATTGAAAAACGAATGAAGATACTTGAGGGGATTTAGATACAAGCGAACGAAGAGATCATGAACTGGTTAGAGGATATTTGGACGATGCGTCGGAAGAATTCGAGAACGAGAGCTGAACGCTAAGAATGAATAATTATGAGGTGATGGGCTCCGCAGAATCAAACTGAAAAGGCTCCCGAATTGCTTCGGATGGATGAAAAGAATTCTCACAATCGAAAACAATTATGAGAGGATGGCATCAAGCTAGAACCATGAATCTTGAAGAGAATGGAGCAAGATTTAAGAGAAATCCTTCTGCGGTCTTCAAAATCCGAGAATGACAACGAGAACACCACCATGAATTGTTGAGACACTCCGGGAGAATGAAAAACAAAGAGGTTGAGCCAACAATGAAATAATTTAAAATCGATCTTGGAGAAGACATGTGACTGATGAAATTCATTCTTACGTCAAACTCTGAAAAGACATTGGAATAGCTCTGGAATAATTAGAAGAGTCGGGTAAGATCCTGTGAAAAGACCTGTGGGTTAGGGGACACTCAAGAGAAACACCGTTGAAATGATTGCTTGAAACAGAGATTGCACCGGTAGAATTAAATAGCTTGAATGAGAGAAAAACCTTGAAATATATTGAACGGATTGAGAATGGAAACACAAGTCTTGTGAGATATCTTCAGCACCCCAGAACAAATAAATAGGAAGAAGTGAATGATTAAGAGGTGCATCGGCATGAGAAAGCATTAGAAATGAGGAAAGGAATATGATGAATATCGAAAACTTGAATTGGATCCACCGGAGAAGAAACAACAATGAAGGATGATGAACTTAACACTGTTGAGCATCTTCATGGAAAATCACCGGATAAGAACATTGAAAGAAACGAATGAAGAGACTTCTCACAAATAAAAGGATACATGATTAAGAAATCTGAGTCCTTGAAGTTAAAGGGTGGGAGGGCGGGAAAACAAAGGCAACTTGGGATGGAGGAAGAAACACCGTTGAGAAAACTTAGAATTGATCTTGCGAATGTTGAAATGATCGGATCCACTTGAAGAGAAGCACGCCGGTTGGAAAGAATTAACATGGCAATCTCGATGATCAAAAGGATTAGCACTCCCATAGAAATATGAGAAAACCGTTTAGAAAAGGTATGGAATCAACACTTGACATTGAAGCAACTCGAATACCACAAATAAAACAAAACAAAGGATTTGGCTTGCAGAATAAGCCAGAAACAAACATATGATAGAGATTTACCCAATCACATATCATGCATCTGTCGGAAAGATATTCTAAGAGCTACTTGAATTCCCACCTATAAAACTCCCAAAACTTTTTGGTTATGCAGTCTGGTGTTGGGGATACAGGGGAAGCAATATATCTCACCCAAACTAACAATACCTACATCCAACCTGTATCCATCCGTTAACACATAACCAAGAAACCTTCGGAAATCGTGTACCTCAACCTTTGAAAAGCATCCGTTATACGAGCTATGGCAGTACTCCCGAACTCCCCAGTACTGGGTGGCGTCGAGGTTATCTCACCAACAACTGCATAAAAGAGATTTTCGATGTCAGCAAAACTCAGGTATTCCAAAACTGCAACGATAAAATTGTGACGACAACACCTCGGAGCTCAACTCCCCGGGTCACTGCCACATAAAAGACAGGAGGCACCAAGAACAATGTTCTTGTCACAAAACCATCAGAACGATTCCAAGATAACCGCGTGATCCTAAATTTTTTTTAGTGAAATTTGAGGAGAGTAAAGACAAAACATCTACGTCAGGAGTACTCACCAGAACAACGAAGGGGTCTGAGGAGTAAAAATAATCCTACTCTCTGATATATATAATCCTAAGACTCAAAATAGTTTTCTTCTAGACTCAAGAACGGACAACAATCAAGGGGGCTCCGATGGTTGGTCGAGGCTCTGATTACCAACTTGTCACGCCCAAGATGCGACCCTATCCTAAAGGAACTCGAAGGTCCCACCAAGGATAGAAGTGCATTTTGAAGACGCTTTTGCAAGGTGGAGATTGGAAAAGTGATGAAACAAATTATGGGAAAAGTTGAGGCCAAGGGTTTAGATAGAAAGGCATGGGATTTGTTTGCAAGTGTGTTATGGTTAATTCCAAAACAATGGAATATTAGTTTTATAGCTCCCTAATAATATTGGGAGGATATATGTTATAAAGAGAAATCACCATGTGCATTTCCCTCGATTTAAATGGACCGAAGATCCATACGATTTTATTTAGATGAGTTTTAAAAAGGGTTGCATGATGACATGATGCAATGCAAATGATGCAAAGAGATGAGATGCATGACATGAACAAAATGCAAAACAAAAGACAAAGACCCAAACACGAAGGAAATAACATATCACATAGCCGGAAATGGCAAGAGTTGGAGTTACGAATATGGAAAGTTGTATCCGGGGCGTTACAAGAAGGTACCTTCATCAACCAAGCCAAATACACTCAAGACATGCTTAAGAGATTCAAGCTAAGTGATGTCAAGCCGGCCTCTACTCCAATGCCCACCAAGTGCCAACTTGACATTGATCCCAATGGTAAAGCGGTGGATCAAAAGGTATATCGCTATATGATTCGATCCTTGCTTTACCTTTGTGCATCTAGACCGAATATCATGTTGAGTGTGGGAATGTGTGCATGGTTTCAAGCCGCACCAAAGGAAAGCCACTATGTGGAGGTCAAGCGAATCTTTCGATATTTGGCTCATACCCAAAACTTTGGCCTATGGTACCCAAGAGGAGCAAACTTCAAGCTTGAAGGATTTACGGATTTCGATTGGGCGGGAGACAATGTGGATCGGAAGTCCACTTCCGGAGGGTGCCAATTTATTGGTTGCTCTTTGGTGAGTTGGTCTTCCAAGAAGCAAAGTTGTGTGTGTCTCTCGTCCACCGAAGCGGAATATGTGGCGGCCGGTAGTTGTTGTGCACAACTCTTATGGATGAGGCAAACCTTAAAGGAGTACGGTGTCATGTGTGACAAAGTGCCTCTTTGGTGTGACAATGAAAGTGCCATCAAGATTTCTCTCAACCCGGTGCAACATTTCAGGACTAAGCATATTAAGATTCGGTATCACTTCATCCGGGATCACATTAGGCAAGGGGAGATCGAGCTCAAGTATGTCAACACTCATGATAACCTTGCAGATATTTTCACGAAGTCCTTGGATGAAGCAAGATTTCGCGAGTTAAGAAATGAGCTAAATATCATTGATTCGAGCAATGTGATTTGAGCCCGTGCACACCCCACCTCACTCAACTTGTTGTCTAGTTTTGGTGTAGGCATGGACATAGGGGGAGTGTCGTTCTCTCAATGAACCCTCCCTCCCCCCATTATACATAAATCGATCAACTCTTTCACATTAGCCATTTTTGATGGTGCTTATGCTTCAAAGATGAGTTTTGGTCATGGGCCCAAGGATAATTCTTCGCAGTGCCATACCAATTGACTCAAACATAGGTGGCTCCGGCCACCGCCCTCTCGGTTTTGAGAGGTGGTGTCGCGTGGTTGTTTCTGGTTGTCGTTTGCCTTTCTGGCTGGGTGTTGTGTGTGCACGAAGTTTCCTTGCAAAGACCTCCTTTTTCGCGTGTTTGAAACATGCCTTTCTTGAGCTTACGGTACTACCGCAGCCTACTACGATACTACCACGCGTGGAGAGCATGGCACTACCGCCCCAACACGGCAGTAATTTTTTACTGCTGCCTGGGAGAGCGGTACTACCGCGTTGGTGTGGTACTTCCGCCCATGCGGTACTACCATGATGATATGCGGTACTACTGCACCGTCGCAGACGCGTGGGGATAAGGACGGGCAGGGGGAGTTCTAACTCCCCCATACCCATTCGTCCATTTTCCCCACTTCATCTCTCTCCCTCTCTCTCAAGAACAGGGCCGGAGTCCCTCGCCGGATCTCGCCTCCGGCTGCTCCCCCGCATTTCCGTCCGGTGGGATCGTTCCCCACCACGTGCTCTTGCCATGGAGCAAGGTCCTTCCCAAAATCCCTCTCTTTTTGGTTGTATTCTTTGCTTCTAGGTTTTTGGGGAGTTGCACTTGTTCTTGAGACTTTAGGCTAAGTCTATGCAAGAGTAGGATGTAGGAGAGTAGTATTACATAGGGATTATACCTGATCTGTTGTCCTGTGTTAGAGTTGATCAACTGTAGTACCGCAGTGGTTTCGCGGTTCATCTTAGATTCAAAATTTGGTGTTGGATCTGACGCGGTGCGGTACTACCGTGCCGCATGTGCCGCTCACACGGTACTACCGTCCATCCGGTGCGGTACTACCGCACGAGCTGCGGTACTAGAATCTTACTACCGCCCCTAGCCCCGGTACTACCGCGACCACAGTACTATCGCGACTAGGAGCGGTACTAAAATTTTAGTACCGCAACACCAGGTAGTACTACCGTTAGGCCCATTCTATCACATGGCAATTATCACGTATGCTTTCTTCGTGTTTCTTTCGCCTTGCCGTGGTCTTTTGCATTGATCCTTCCTGCTTGTCATGGGTGTTTTGCGTTTTGTGTCTCAGGTGGTGGCTCTCGCCGTTCCAATCCCAGTCGTGACACTGGCTCCAAGCGTCTGTGCAAAAAAGGCGAAGCAACAGAGGGCTCCAATGCCCCCAAGCGCCATGTCAAGGCCACCGCTAGCAAGCACAAGGAACCCGCGAAGGGCATGGACGAGATACCCCAATCTGAGTACATCCGTCTCAGGCAGATCAACCCGTATGTGATTCCTTGTGCTACCGTCAGAGGCTGTGAGTTGTTTTGGAACAAGCAGCAGACTCTCACCTATCTGGATGTCATCAAGAACAAGCAAAATACCTATGTGTATGTCAAGTGGATAGACATACATCACCTGAGGAAGGACAAGTATCGTGAGTACTTTGGAGAAGCTCTGGATTTGGTGGAGCAGTTTGATATTGAGCATGTGATCTCTTTCCATCTTGACTACGACCCTGAGCTTATCTGTCAGTTCTTTGCCTCAGTGTTCTTTCACTCTGAGGAGGAGCGGAGGATGACCTGGATGACCAATGGTTGTCAGTTGACTGCTACCTGGAAGGAGTTCATGGATCTGCTCCAGGTTCCTGATGACGGGCTCAACTCACCAGTGGGTGTTCGCCCCCATGCCAATTCCGAGTCTGTGAACAAGCACAAGCTTCAGCCATTCTATGTTGAGAAGGTGCTTGCCAATAGCAAGTCGACGTGGGTGCTCAACTCTTTTCTGGATATTATGTATCGCATCTTCCGCAACTCTCTCTCCCCTCGCATTGGTGACAAGGACAAGGTTCATGCCTATATGGTGGATATGATGCTACTGTGCGAGGAGGCTCGCGTGTCTCAGACTCAGCCACTTGATGTCTCACACATCATGTGGTGTGAGCTTTAGTTTGCGGTGTTCAACCACAAGGTGCCTATCTATGGACCATACCTGTTTCTGTTGATCTCCAAGACTTGGGCGAAGCAGTCCCCTGGTGATGAGTTCCTTGCTCCTGACTGGATTCAGCATGATCCCATCAGTCTCCGTGTCAAGCCCAACTGGGCCAACACTACTACTCATGCTGAGGCGACTGCTGCTAGGAGGGCTGTTGATGAGGATGAGGCTGAAGCAGAGGATGTTGCTGATGACCGTGCTGCTGGGTCTTCCCATAGTTCCTCTATGCCCTCGTGGGCCAAGAAGCTGAAGTACAAGATGAAGACTCTTTTCTGCAAGCAAGCTAAGGGGCAGTACAGGACTCATGTGACATCCAAGGAGAGTCGCCGCCGCTACAAGAAGATTTTGAAGCTGTATGGAGAGGACGTGTCTGGCGGGTTTGAGGATCACATTACCCCAGAGGCTGAGTGGATGGAGAAACAAGGCTACAAGTGGACTGGTTCTAAGGAAGACGTCGAGGAGACCATTCTTGCCGCCGGGTCTGACGAGGATCGTTGGGATGATTTCTCTGCTTGAGCCACCACTTGTGTGTAGGTGTCCTCTCTGCCTTTTTGGCGTCTTGATGCCAAAGGGGGAGAGAGTGTAGGGATTTGCGAGTCGTGCATCGTGTTTCGTGTGTTTGCGTGTCTCGTTTGAACCTCGGTTCGGTTGTTTCGGTTGCTTTGGTTTAATTTGTCCCTCATATGGTGTAAGACATATGCACTCTATCTATCTTAGTGAGCTAGTGTTATATTGTGCTACCTTTGTTTATGCACTTACTTAGATTGTTAGTCTTACATGCCTTGTCTCTAAAATATAGGGGGAGTGTTGATCTTAGCTTGTGTGTTGTGCAGTCCAAAGCATCCATCTAGATTGCACACATCTAGGGGGAGCCCATCTACATTTTGAGAGGAGGGGTTTGCCGATGCTCATTATTATTTCCCCTTGTGCAAATCCCGTATTGTCATCAATCCACCAAAAAGGGGGAGATTGTATGGGCATATTTATCCCTAAGTGTTTTGGTGATTGACGACAATGCTTTTGCGGACTAATCGTGTGCCTTGAGTTTCTCAGTTGCTTCATCGCTAGGCACAAGACGGTTCGGTGCCCCTCGAAGACTATTGAAGACGACATTTTTCTATGTTTCTTTTTGGTGGATTTGAGTCGTAGGAGATCCGTACTATTAAGAGGGGGTCCACGTTGAAAAGGTTCGGGTGGAATCATCACATACACGTTTCCTTCCTTGTCTCCTCCTTTCCCTTGCACTTTGGAGCATTCCACGTTTATCCTCTATGTGAGTGTCTGGACTACTGTTGCTGAGCTTGCGGTAGTACTGCTCCCTGGAGCGGTAGTACCGCAGGCACTTGCGGTAGTACCATGCCCATGCGCGGTAGTACCGCGGGAGCCCACGGTAGTATCGCTCCTTCGGAGTCGTAGTACCGTGGCTCCCTGGCCAAGTACCGCTGCTTCGCGGTAGTAGGCGCGGATGTAATTTTTTACATCCGCGCACACACGGTAGTACCGCACGTCGAGGGCGGTAGTACCGCGGGTGCCCACGGTAGTACCTCTCCCCTCGAGCAGTAGTACCGTGGTTCCCTGGCCTAGTGCCGTTGCTTCACGGTAGTAGGGGCGGATGTAATTTTTTACATCCGCACCAACACGGTAGTACCGTGACGGACGTTTGCATCGTCTCCTTGACCGTGGAAGTAGGCACGGATGTATTTTTATTCATCTGTGTCGTTTCCAGACTAGGACTTACCTGCCTCCCGGTAGTACCGCAGGTGGGAGCGGTAGTACCACGCTCGCAGTAGTACTGCTTATGTTATAGTCTCTGCAGCTGCCGCGGTAGTACCGTGGTCACCCACGGTAGTACCGCGTGGCCTTGCGGTAGTACCGCGCTCCTGGAGCGGTAGTACCGCATGTCGCAGGCTGGTCTAAGTGGATAACGGTTGGATGTTGTCCTCCACTATAAAAGGTGTGTCTCCTACCTCTAGTTGACCACCTCTTCCATCCCTAAGCTCCATTGTTGCTCGAAGCTCCATTTTCGGCCGATCTCTCTCCCTAGCCAATCAAACTTGTTAATTTGCTCGGGATTGGGTGACAAGGCCCCGATCTACACTTCCACCAAGAGATATTCGATTCCCCCCACTAATCCCTAGCGGATCTTATTACTCTTGGGTGTTTGAGCACCCTAGATGGTTGAGGTCACCTTGGAGCCATAGTCCATTGTGGTGAATCTTCGTGGTGTCGTTGGGAGCCTCCAATTAAGTTGTGGAGATTGCCCCAACCTTATTTGTAAAGGTTTGGTCGCCGCCTTCAAGGGAACCAATAGTGGAATCACGGCATCTCGCATTGTGTGAGGGTGTGAGGAGATTACGGTGGCCGTAGTGGCTTCTTGGGGAGCATTGTGCCTCTACACCGCTCTAACGGAGACGTACTTCCCCTTAAAAGGAAGGAACTTCTGTAACACATCCTCGTCTCCACCGGCTCCACTCTTGGTTATTTCGTGCCTTTACTTTTGCATGATTAATTGTGTTGCATCCCTTGCTTGCTTATGTGCTAGTTGTTATTGCATCATATAGGTTGCTCACATAGTTGCATATCTAGACAACCTATTTTGTTGCAAAGTTTAAATTGGTAAAGAAAAGCTTAAAAATTGTTAGTTGCCTATTCACCCCCCCTCTAGTCAACTATATCGATCCTTTCACCACTCTTTATTCCATAGTCCATAAAATCTTTACCCAAAACTTGAAAACTTCACAACACAAAACTCAACAGGAAATCTCATAAGCTCCATTAGTGAAAGAAAACAAAACCACCACATAAGGTACTGTAATGAACTCATTCTTTATTTGTTTTGGTGTTAAACCTACTATATTCCAACTTCCTTATGGTTTATAAACTAATTTATTAGCCATAGATGCATTGAAATAAGCAAACAACACAGGAAAACAGAATCTGTCAAAAACAGAACAGTCTGTAGAAATCTGTAACTAACGCAAACTTCTGGAACTCTAAAAATCCTACAAAAATAGGACGTACTGGAAAATTTGTTTATTGATCAGAAGCAAAAAGAATCAATGCAAAATATCTTTTCAGTGATTTATTGAATTGTTTCTCGTGAGCACAAAGTTTCTGTTTTTCAGCAGAATCAAATCAACCATCATCATAGTTTATCCTATAGGTTCTACTTGGCACAAACACTAAACAAAAGATAAAAAAACATCTAAACAGAAAGTAGAAACAAAATTTAACACTAAACAGGAACAAAAACAAAGAACATAGAGAAAATTGGGTTGCCTCCCAACTAGCGCTATCGTTTAACGCCCCTAGCTAGGCATAAAAGCAAAGATAGATCTAACAAGTGCCATCTTTGGCACTTGATTCATAAGTAGCACGCATGATAGATTCATAAGATAATTTGACTTTCTTTCTTGGAAAGTTCTCCATGCCTTTCTTTAAGGGAAATTGGAATCTAATGTTCCCTTCTTTCATATCGATAATCGCACCAATAGTTCTAAGGAAAGGTCTACCAAGAATAATAGGGCAAGAAAGATTGCAATCTATATCAAGAACGATAAAATCTACGGGCACCAAATTTCTATTTGCAACAATAAGAAAATCATTGATCCTTCCCATAGGCTTTTTAATGGTGGAATCCGCAAGGTGCAAATTTAAAGAGCAATCATCAAGATCATGGAAACCTAGAATATCACATAAAGTTTTCGGAATTGTGGAAACACTAGCGCCCAAATCACACAAAGAAAAACACTCAAAATCTTTAATGCTAATCTTTATAGTAGGTTCCCACTCATCATTAAGTTTTCTAGGTATAGAAACTTCCAAATTCAATTTTTCATCATAAGATTGCATCAAGGCATCAACAATGTGTTTGGTAAAAGCTTTGTTTTGACTATAAGCATGAGGAGAATTAACAACGGATTGCAACAAGGAAATACAACCTTTTAAAGAGCAATTATCATAATCAAATTCCTTGAAATCCGAGATAGTAGGTTCAACATTACTAGAATTTGAGTATTCTCCAATCTCTCTTTTACCAAATTTAGTATTAAGATCTAAAGACTCCGAATTCTTGGGACGCCTTCTAGGAAAACTTGATTCATCATCAGTCCCATAATCATCAAAATTCATATTGCAAAACATAGATCTAATCGGAGACGCATCAATAACTTTAAGATCCTCATCATTATTTTCATGTAATTTTTCTGGTTTAGCGGCCATCTTATTGACTAAGGTGGCTTGCATGTCAGAAATTTTGGCTATAGCATTTAAGCCGGGTAATTTGAGCATTAACACCATAGAATTCTTTATTCATATCATCAAGCTCTTTGTTCATAAACCCCAAAAAACTTTTTTGTTCCTTAAGCCTTTTCTAAAGAAATTATTATGCTCAAATTGCAAATTCATAAAGCTTCTAATACTCGATTCAATCTCATCCATCCTTCTGAGAAGGTGTTCAGGTCCCTTAGGCGCAGCCATAAGGTCAAACAAGCAAACAAGCACACAAAAGGAGGCAAGTGAAAAAGAGAGGAGGAGATTGGGAAAGAGAGGGCGAATAAAACGGCAAGGGTGAAGTGGGGGGAGAGGAAAAAGAGAGGAAAATGGCAAATAATGTAAATGCGAGGGAGATGAGTTTGTGATGGGTACTTGGTATGTCTTGACTTGAGCGAAGACCTCCCCGGCAACGGCGCCAGAAATCCGTCTTGCTACGTCTTGAGCTAGCATTGGTTTTCCCCGAAGAGGAGAGGGTGATGCAGCAATGTGTAGCGTAAGTATTTCCCTCAGTTTTTGAGAACCAAGGTATCAATCCAGTAGGAGGCTCCTCAAAAGTCCCACGCACCTACACAAACAAACTGAGAACTCGCAACCAACGCAATAAAGGGGTTGTCAATCCCTTCACGGCCACTTGCGAAAGTGAGATCTAATAGAGATAGTATGATAAGATAAATATATTTTTGGTATTTTATGATATAGATGCAAGAAAGTAAAGATGCAAATAAAAGTAGATTGAAAGCAAATATGATAAGAGATAGACCTGGGGCCATAGGTTTCACTAGAGGCTTCTCTCGAGAGCATAAGTATTATGGTGGGTGAACAAATTACTGTCAAGCAATTGATAGAAAAGCGAATAATTATGACGTTATCTAGGCATGATCATGTATATAGGCATCACATCCATAACAAGTAGACCGACTCCTGCCTGCATCTACTACTATTACTCCACACATCGACCGCTGTCCAGCATGCATCTAGAGTATTAAGTTCATAAGAACGGAGTAACGCATTAAGCAAGATGATACGATGTAGAGGGATAAACTCATGCAATATGATATAAAACCCATCTTGTTATCCTCGATGGCAACAATACAATACGTGTCTTGCAACCCTTTCTGTCACTGGGTAAGAACACCGCAAGATTGAACCCAAAGCTAAGCACTTCTCCCATGGCAAGGAAGATCAATCTAGTAGGCCAAACCAAACCGATAATTCGAAGAGACTTGCAAAGATAACTCAATCATACATAAAAGAATTCAGAGAAGATTCAATTAATATCCATAGATAAATCTGAACATAAACCCACAATTCATCGGATCTTGACAAACCACTACTAGGAAAAGGCATGCTAGTGGCGCACCGAATTTGCCTTCTAATGGCGCACTACTGGTGCGCCACTGGCATCACGCCATTAGAATTAAATTCTAATGGCGCACTACTGGTGTGCCATTAGTATCTGGTGTTCTAATGGGGCACCGCGTAGTGCACCATTAGTATAGACTGCAGTGCGCCATTAGAATGCCTCCCAGGGGCCATATGTACAAATGTGCTTTGGCATTCTAATGGCGCACCAGCAGCTAATGCGCCATTAGTGTGATGATCACAGTGCGCCATTAGTGTCTTGTGTGGTGCGCCATTAGTATGAATATTAGGTTTTATTTTTTTTGCTTTTCTGATTTTTGCACAGGTTACAAAATATATTATTGCATAGAATATAGACAGCAGCACACAGCAACATCAGATTCATCAAATACAATAGAAGATTAGCCTCCGAATACAATTCATCATATTAGTCTCCGGATTCAAAAGACCGGACAAAGATAAAACATTACAAGTCTCAAGACCGCGAGTATCGAGTTTGCCTTCACATTACAAGTCGATATCGATCATCTAAACTACCATCACATAGAAGAGAGCTGTGGTCATCACGATGAGCATCATCGTGATCAAACTGGTCTTCATCCGGTTCCTCCAACGCTCCCTCCTCTCTCCCGCTAGATAGCGGGCGTATCTAGATTCGGCCTCCGCCCTAGTGGTGTACCCTTTGTAACTGTTACCGCTGAAACGGTGAACCTGTCTCCGACACTCCTCCCAGTCATCGTAGACTCCGGGAACCTTACCCTTGTACACGACATACGACGGCATCTCTATGCACAAGCCAAACAACAGACAATACATAAGCAATGTGTAAGTATGCAACAAAAGGATCGGAAGAGAAAAGCAAGACATTAATAGCACGATTCATGGTCCTACTAATAAATAGCATCGATTACATCTAAGTTGAACAACCGTCCAAACCAAAGAGACATCCGAATTCATTAAAGTTTAATTACAACATGAGCCAATCAATGTTTCAGAACTACACATCACTACTTTCGACTCAACTCATCGGACAGGAGCGTGGGTGAAGCCGCCGTCTGTCGTGATGGTCATGAAATCACGGTCGTTGTCACCCTGCATTTGTAGCGTTTCATCTATCTCACTGTTGGACGGTTGATATCTGAGGAAGAACTGCCCCGCGGTATGAAGGACATCTTGATGGATGATGTCCGCAAACTCCGACTGGATGCAAAAGAATTCTTGTCTGAGGTCCGCGTCCTGGACTGCCGACAAGCTCGCGGCCCAATCTTTGAGATTATCTGGTAGCAGAAGGTGATGATGGTCCCTTACGATCGCCCGCATGTGATGGAGGGCGTAGTAGGCATCCTTCTGACCGCCAGGCGGCTGCTTGACGCAGCAGAACTTCGTATTGTGTGAGAAGATGTGCTTGCCGTACTTACGAACTGGCCTGGTGAAGGTGCCTCCAGATTGGGCGTAGCCGGGGAGAACATCATCAAGAACTTTCTTCACATTTGTGTAGTCTATCATGGAGTTACGGTTTGGGTCGAAATACGTGGCCATGGAATATTTCGGGCTTAAGAGGATGAGTGTGCAATGTGTGTCACTGCACAGAACATGGAATGTTAGAAAAAAAAGAACGATCGAAATCTAAGAAATCATATGTTACGGGGCGGTTAAGGGATGACTTACTCGGGAAAGTAAGGCACAAGGAAGTTATCCTTATCTGCGTTTGCCAGAATGACGCCTTCGAGGTGTGAACTCGCAACTTGGCGGTCCCCAGCGCTGCTCAAGTGCTTGGCACGCATGTAGAAGGGGTCGACTATCACGATGTCCGGGGTATTGTCTCTAATGATCCGCATCTGCATGCTCAGCAAAAACAGCCGAACGAAGGTGTAGTGCAACGGATGAAGGTTAAACATAGCAAAGATGTCATCAAACCGCAGGACGATCATACCCCCGATGTCGCCATCCACAAAGCCCTTGCTCTCTGGCACCTTGGCCACGAAAACCGGGTATGCCACATCCTTCTCTCTAAGACGCCGCTTCTCCAAAATCAGAACACTGTCGTGCAGACTCCGCATAGCACCGGTTGCAGCATTCAGCATATTTGGCGGTAGCATCGCCCTACCCGCCACATGCACCCTCCTCGAGATATCCTTAGGTGAAGGTGGCCCGTCCTGAGCACGGATCGAACTCGGTGCCGGCTGGCTCGCACCGGCGCCCTTGTTAGTCTTTCGTTTCCGGCCCTTCTTCTTGATCTCCTGTAATGGGACCGAGTTCTGCTCACAGACCGCCTTCTTCAGCGTGTTGGGGCTGATAATATTTCGCGCCTCAGCTATCTGAGGCTCGGTGAAGGCGGGAGCTGGAGGCGTGTCCTGAGAACTGAACGCCAGACGACGCTTGTTGCAATTGGATTTCTCCGCCGTACCAGCTAGATCGCGGTGGTCTTGGCTGGGTTCTTGAGAAATAGGCCCGCAGAACTCGTCAGCGTACCCATGTTCGGCAAAGTACTTATCAACTTTGGTAAATGTACCGTCGTCGTTGTCGTCGCCGTCCGGATCCTGTGCCATAGGGCTGTCCGGATCCTGTGCCATAGGGATGTCCGGCAGGTCCGGTAGCGTTGCGGCGTTCTTGCCATGGCTTGGCGCCGGCACGACTGGCGGTCTTGTCTGTGGGGTGGTGTCCCCCGCCCCCAAACGAATCTGGCTCTTCGGCCATAGCAGGGGCCAGTTTACGCAGGTGCCGAGGGTCATCTCATCTTCTTCGTCGGCCCCAGCGGGTCGAATCGGAGGTAATAGCTCGTCGCAGCCTGGCAGCACCCGGACCACTTCAACCCTATACATTGTGGTTGGCATCGGATTACCGTGGAACATGGGGTTGCCCGGTTGAACGATTCTGCCCTTGGCGACATCGACCAACTCGGCGCCCACGAAGTGCAGAAGAGTGCAAGGAACGTCGGCGGTGCCCTGAAAAAACATGTAAAGGGCGTCAGGGATGCCCAGTCAAAGGCAAGGAGATGAAGTCATTGGCCGAGAGGCTTAGTTACCGTGATGTCGTCGAGCTCGGCTAATGTCGAGGCACCGCCAATGGCGGGCGTGCAACTGACGGAGGGGGCGCTTGCTGGCGAGGTGCCGGTCGGCATACACCCGGGTGCATTAAGCTCCAATGCCCGTGCCGGTGCTGGAGACACGAATACCGCCTCCGCCGGAGACACCAATGGCGCCGCCGCCGGAGACACCAATGGCGCTGCCGCCGGAGACACCAATGGCGCCGCCGGCGGAGACACCAATGGTGCCGCCGCTGCGCTGTGCGAGTTGCTGGCCGTGAAGCTGGGAACCGGGGGAGGCCCCTTTTGGCCGCCCGCAATCCACGTCATCAGCCCATGAATCAACATAGGCACCATGGCGTTGAGCGTCGTTCCAAGTTGTTGTTGCACTTGCTCATGGACAAGCTCCGGAATCCGCGCCACTTGTGCCTTGAGTTCTTCAACCTCGCGCATCTGGCTTTCCGAGCTGGTCTTTTTCTCCTTCCGCACACCAGCGGTATAGTATGACCCCCATTTGTGGACAAGCCTTTGCCGGCCACACGACCAGCTGACGTCGGCTTATCGAGCTTATCCTTCTTTTTCATTACGTTCAACGCCCTATTTAAAGGGGTGTCGAAAGGGGAGCTCTTAGACGACCCCGCGCTACTGCTTTCATTGTCCTGCGAAAGGAACATGAACCATTTAGAAATATTGGGGATTAATTAGAGTGCAACCATATGGAGCTAATTACGCGGGGGTGTATTCCTTACCAGAACAAGCTCAAGCGCCCTGGTCTTCGGATCCGTGGTAAGCTCCTTTGTTATCGGGTCCTCCTTGTACCGGGCCCTGACATAGTTCCTGGTCTGCTTGTCACCGCTGTATTTCTCGAAGCGGGGCGGTAGGCCTTGCTCGGCACGCTCCGCGTCCTCCTTGTCCCATATAGGCTCCGCCACTCTATAACCGCCGGGACCGAGTTTGTGTTCCCCTAAGTTCAACTCCCGCATTTCTTTCCCCCACTGACTTGATTCGGAGGTTGCGGGGCTCTGACACTTGATCTTGAACTCCTTGTACTCATCTTCGCTCATCAAAGGATATTTCTCCTTGATCTTGTCATAACTATCACCTTTATCAATCATTCTCTTCACCGCGCTTCTCCAAGTAGACAGGGCCGTGCTCATCTTCGTGAGGGCGGCATTGTTCACTTTATTCCCTGAGAGGCGTGTGTTTTCAAATTCGGCAGGGAACTTGTATCGTTCGTGCAGCTTCGTGAAGAGGAGGTTGCACAAATTCCCTCGGTCCTTATTCCTAAGGTTCTCGGTGTTGATCGAGACGGTGCTCCGGAGAATGCACCCGAGCTGAACCGAGTACCCCTTGACTATATGTTTGGGCTCCGTTGGATTCCCGTCGGAGTCCACTTGAGTGAATTCCTCCTTGACGGTGCGGAGCGCATTCGGGCACCGGTCCTTCCTTTTCTTCTTCGGTTGGCTGCCATCTGTGTGTGCGCCGCCACCATCTGTGTGTGCGCCGCCATCATCAGTGGTGGCATCCTCGGCGGCACCATCAGTGGTGTCATCCCCGACGCCACTAGGGGTTGTGTAATCAGGATCGGTGTCTTCCGCGGCGTCATCATAGCGGTGAGGTTGTTCCTCCATCTCTTGGGACAGCTCCCAGAATTGCTTGCCGCCCGAACCACCGGCCTCATCGTTGTGGGCCATGTTTCTCTCTAAATAGGAAAAAAGTTTGGTCAAAAAGATGGTTATTGTCAAGGAACAAGATCATGGTCTCATGATTTAGGGTTTGTCGACACCGAGGCACCCTAAAAGCCTAAGCTTTCATCATTTAGGTTCTCATCGACACCGAGGCATCCAGGGCAACCAAGTTAAGTTTTCATCATTTAGGGTTTATCGATGCCGAGGCACCCTAGGTTGGGCCTAATCTTGGCTCTATTTCCACCTATGTTGGGTTTATCATCTAGGGTTTATCGATGCTAAGGATAATTCTAAGTTGGGCCTAATCACTTGGCTCTATTGCCACCTATGATTTAATGCAACAAGAATGGCAGGGTAGTTGATCCTACTTAACTAAGTACTAAGATAGCCCGGCCCATGCATTAGTCGCAAGTACCCCATATGTCCTATTTTTAGCAAAGTCATGCTAAAATTCACGGAAAATTTCAGCATGACCTTTGCTGAAAATAGGACATATGGAGTACCCAAATTTGCCGGAACGGAAGTTAATCGACATTCCGGCAAACTCAAGGGCCTCTCGAGGTACCTGCAAATTCAGCACGACACGATGGTCGGAGACAAAACCCAGCCACAGACCATATGGTCCTCTGCTTTCATATGGACAAAAATCAGCTCAACTTATGTGAGCTTCCATTCCAGATATAATATGTCTCCCAACAAAAAATCATCAATAGTTTAGCAAGTCTGTACAAACACAGAAAGAATGACAAATGTATTTTTACAGATCATGGCTCAGAGGTCTCTGTTTAACGGTGATAAGTCAACGACAAGGAACATCAAGCTTATTACAAAATCTCTTAGAACCTTATGAGAGTATGTACATATACAGATTTTGTTTACTAGCTTGGCACATGTCAAATCTCACTTGCAGGTGCACATTTTTTCTTTCAGAGCACACATCTTTCTTTCAGCTATCTATATATCTTGTTCTATGTTGCATTTTTAATTCCTGATGTTAACAAGAGTGTTTGTCAAAAGGAAAAACAAAGTTCCTGGCAGTGTAGCTAGCTTCTCATGCATCCCTCTTATCATCTAGCTAGCTAACTCTTGAATCCATGGTTGTCCAAGATTTTCTTTATAATTATTAGTATATCATCGTATGAACAGATAAATCTTAAAAAAAATTATGAGCAGAGAGAAAAAGAAAGGAAAGAACAGTAGCAGTAGTACTACTACTAGCTAGCTAGCTAGCTGGTACTGATCTAGCTTCTGCATGCATTTCTCTGAATTTTGTTATACTTAAACACTACAAGGAATTATACTTTGTCATAGCTATTAGTCTTTGGACTAAGGGGCACTAGCACACTAGTAAGTGATAGGCAACCATCCTACATGGAAATGTGAAGAGTTACATGGATGAGTACCAGCTCTAAGTGAAGGCTCAATGGATTCAAGATCAACCGACTGAAGTTGCCCAAACCTGCAAGGAAAAGAGAGAATAATGATTTCGAACTGCTTCTGATGGCATACATAAGCATAAGTTCAGTCCCCCAAATCAAGCATGGTTTCTTACTGCCCATCTAAACAACCACCACCACAAGGAGCAGATGCAGATAACTCACTCAAAAAGACTAATAAACACCAGTTGGAGATGGATCACTTCCTTTTAACCTTACTAATGATATATATGTTCCCTTATTGCAACATTGCTAATAGAGGATGACATCAATTTGCTGAAATAGCTATAACAGAACACGCATAGTCAATCAGCTAGAGAGCTTTATGCCCTTTCACTCTCGGGGATAATTCAATGATCCAGTAAAACCATGAGGAGACTTACTTCTAGGCTAGCAACAACTAAAGGCAGAAGGGTCGACAACTCCCAGGAAACTTGTCACTAAATGGCCAGTAAAATGATCTAGTTTTGAAAACTCTACTACTTTGACACTCCATCTGCTTTGACACTCCATTAGAAATAGAACATCTCAAACTCGATTCAATTGACTAACTAAAACATCTGTACATGGAAACATGAACTAAAACACCTGAGTCAAACAAACCCACAAGCAAACCATCACAACTAAAACTAGAACAATACCAGCATCTAATAGCACATACATATCATTGCCAGCATCGGTCTGAGGGTGAGACCAACCTAATGCATAGCAAGTTAATTCAAGAAACTGCAGTTGGACAAAACAGGAAATTTAGAAGCATTCTACATAGAGCACAAGGAAGCAGAATGAAATCTCAATCTACTTCAGATGCATTTGCAACTGAACAATGTCCAGAGGTTGAGCAACTTGCATGCTTATAGCCTCCTAAAGAGTTGTATCACACACTGCCATGTAAACATTTTAGATTCTTCCATGAAGCAATTGCAGCAAACCATTCGTGGTAGTTTAAGCTAGAAAAGAAAAAGCATTTGGAAGCAGCAACTTCCTGCCTACTCAACTGAACTCATCTTCACCATGCATAGGTTGGGGAGGGAGGAAGGATGGAGAGGGAGGAAGGAGGAAGGAGGAGAGGTACCTGGGCAGGCGCGGCCGGTCGCCGGAGGGGTCAGGGTCGGGGTTGGGGTCGGGGTCGGCGGCGGCGGCGTCGTCGAAGGGATGCCTCAGTTGGCCGTGGGAAGGCCGGCGGCCGCGGTCGTCGTCCTGCACCCCGTGCCCGGACTTAACAAAAATAAAGAAATGATATTACACAAGTATTAACAAAAACAATATGTATACATAAAAGTAACAGCAGCAATATAGTTAGGCTTTTACAGCAGTGCAAGGAGTTCATCCTAAATAACACATAAACCCGATTCAACATGTCTTCAAACAGCCCAAAAGCAATCATATTACACAAGTATTGAGAGCTCATATAGTTAGATTTATTAATGCAGAGTACTACACGAACGCTGGCACCAAAATCCACTTGCATTTTACAAATCTGTATACTGTCCTGCCCAGAACTTGCATGGCATTACAGTTTTGCTATTTCAGTTGTTGTTTGTTAGCATCCACATAGAGGTCTTCATACCTAATATTACAAATTGAGCTTTTGGATATATCACTTTATTGCTACCTATCTGCATTTTTCCCGATAGTTTCAATAATTTTAGATGAAAACACCAAGTTCTAAGTTATATCTTATATATGCAACTATAGTCAGACTCCAGATCCTTGATTGTTTTGCTTTTCTCCTCTGCTACATGGATTCCCTTCTTAGAGAAGGGAGAAGACACTGGTTTGGAAATCTTTCTGTCATACACTTCTATTTGAAAATTGCAGTTACTGTCAGACCAAAGCCTTTGGAAGTTTCGTCAGCTTATAATGAACTGGTGTTTTCTTCGGTTAAAAGAGGTGACCTGCTTTTCTTTGGCCAATGCAATTGTATTTCTAAGTCCAATTCAATATCAAATCAATTTTCATTTCACATGAATCCAGTCCAGAATGTATCTGGACACAAACGTGGTGTGTACTAGAGTACTAAATCGGTTTGCTTGCCTGATATAATAAACCTTTTTTCCAGTGTTGAGATCACCCACTTTGTCTTTTATTTACCTATATTTGGTTGTTGCAGTTTTGCAGGGGTCTGCAATTATATAAATCTTAAACTCAAAACACAGCATGGTACGCAGGCATCAAGCGATTGGTTGGCTAACAGCACCGGAAAGCCAGGCCTACCCTAGGGTTTGCAGGTTAGGGGATGGAGGAGAAGGGAGGAATCACCTGGGGGAGGGGATGAAGGAATGGAGGAAGACGCCGGCGTTGAAGCTCCGGCAGCGGCTGGGCGTTGAAGCTCCGGTGACACGCGGTGGGCTCCTCCACTCGCCTGTCTCTGCGTCTCGGCTTGGGCGGAGGACGTCGAGGGCGCGGGCGCGGGCGGAGGGGGGACGGCGAGGTAGGCGGCGCTCGGCTCGGCGTCGCGTGGCCTGGCTGAGCTGAGGTAGAGGCGGTCGTCGTCTCCTCTGGCTCGGGGGGCGACGGCGCGGGGGCGACGGCGCGGGGGCAAAGTTAGGTCGAGTGGGGGGGGGGGATCTGGCGAGGGAGGGAGAGAGGCCAGAGGGGAATAGGTGGAGCGAAGCTTTCTAATGGCGCACCACACGCCGGTGCGCCATAAGTACGACTGTTCTAATGGCGCACCACCCCTCGGTGCTCCATTAGAATTTTGTTTTAATCTAGCCCAGTAGCCATATCTACAGCCCAACCCTATCTACAACAGAACCCACCCACTAGCCCGACTGGTCAGCACGCAGCACACACACCAGGAGGTCCTGGGTTCGATTCCCAGGATCCCCAATATTTTTTTATGCATTTTAAATGGTGTTTTTTATATTTATTTGTGTTTAAATATGTTCAAACTTGTTTAAATCATAACAGTAATATTTTTTATGCATTTTAAATGCTGTTTTTTATATTTATTTGTGTTTAAATATGTTCAAACTTGTTTAAATTATAACAGTAATGTTTTTTATAAAAATAGTAAAAAAATTTAAAAAATATGTTCAAAAAGTGCGGGTGCGGGGGGCCGGGTGCGGGGGAGGGTTGCAATGGGCGGAGCTAGCGGGGGAGGGTGCGGGTGCGATCGAGATGGAGGGGGAATCGAGATCAAGTGTCCTCATGAATTTAAAAAGTGCCCATGAAATTTAAAAATATTCATGATATCAAAAAGTGCCCATGAAATACAATCGAGAAATGAAGACTACGATTTAAATACAATCGGTCTTAGCTAGCTATCTGTTCACAATCTTCTTGCCCTTCTTTTTCGCAAACGGAGTTCTTCTGTGGAACGGACGTCCTTTAGGTAGGGTGGTCCTGCTTCTTCTTGTGGTCTGTGCTGCTACTTCATCGTCGTCGTCATGTTCGATCTTCGGGTCGCCGTACTTGTCGAAGTCTTGCTCATTGGCTACTCCATCCATTCCGATGATCTTCCTTTTGCCTCTCCTCACGACAACACGACTGGGCTTTGGCGGGTCGGTAATGAAGAAGCATTGGTCCACTTGGGAAGCCAGTACCCATGGCTCATTTTTCGCGGTGACGTTTGCGCCCGCGGTCCTGGATTTGGCTTCGGGTATAACCATGGTGGTGAAATACCGGTCTTCTTTTATGACGTTTTTGGCCCATCTGACACGAAACATCGGGACCTTCTCTCCAGCGTAGCTCAGCTCCCAGATCTCCTCGATCCTTCCGTAGTATCTGTCCTTGTCATTACCGGTGTAGGATTCCATCGTTACCCCGGAGTTCTGATAACCATCGCTCTTCATGTCCTTGTCCTCGGTGTAGAATGTGTAGCCATTGATATCGTACGCCTCATAGGTCATCAGGTTGTGCTCGGCGCCCTGTGACAAGGCGAATATGAGTTGTTCTTCCGCGGAAGAATCCTCATGTAAAGGGTACGACAGAAGCTTCTGCTTGAACCAACGCGTGAAACATGAGTTGTGCTCTTTGAGTATATCTCCGTCCGTCCTCTGTTGGCCTCGGTCATTGAACGTCTTCTTAATAAAGGTTTTGTGCTCTACCACCCAAGGATCGACCACGTCTATGTGTTGTAGAGCGACTAGGTTTGCTCTTTCAAAGTCGGCGAGTCGACCCTCGAAGTCGACATGCATTTCGCTGCGACCCTCATGGTGACCCCATCCAGCGAGCCTGCCGAGGTGCCTGTTGACGGGCAGACCAACGGGGTTCTCGATGCCTAGATAATTCGTGTAGTAGGAGATGCACTCTTCGGTCAGAAAGCCCCTGGCTATGCTTCTCTCTGGACGTGACATGTTGCGAACGTATCCTTTGATGACACCATTCATCCTTTCGAACGGCATCATGCTGTGCAGGAACGTCGGCCCGAGTTGGATGATATCCTCCACTATATGGACCAGCAGATGCACCATAACATCGAAGAATGCGGGCGGGAAGTACATCTCAAGCTCGCATAGTATCACCACGATCTCTTCCTGTAGCCTTCTGAGTTGCCTCACGCCAATCGACTTCCGACAGATGACGTCGAAAAAGTTGCATAGGCCAAATAGCGTTTCACGGACGTGCGCGTCCATGATCCCACGGATTGCACCTGGAAGTATCTGCGTCATCAGCACGTGACAGTCGTGAGACTTCATCCCGCTGAACTTCTGCTTCGCTGGGTCTAGGTATCTGATTATCTTCCCCGCGTAACCGTAAGGAAGTTTTACTCCTAGGAGGCAGGTGAAAAACTGCTCGATCTCCTCCTGACTTAGAGTGAAGCACGCGGGAGGGTAGTCATTTCCGGTCTTCTTGGCCTTTTTGCCTTTGCGACGACTTTCCGTGTCCTGCTTCGCCTCATCATCATCATCATCATCATCATCATCATTAGCGTGAAGCTCCTGCCTGATGCCCATTGATTTCAAGTCTGCCCTTGCTTTCGGCCCATCTTTGGTCCTCTCTGGCATGTTGAGCAGGGTACCAAGTAGACTCTCGCACACGTTCTTCGTGATATGCATGACATCAAGGCTGTGAGGCACACGGTGGATGTTCCAGTACGGCAAGTCCCAGAAAACAAACCTCGTTTTCCATACCTTCAGCAGCGGCTCTGGTGCCTTTCGCTTCTTTCCCGGCAGTGGGCAGTCTTTCCAATTTTTCAACAGCTTGTCTATTTCCTCGCCGCTCCTCGTACACGGGCGTTTTCGGGGTTCGGTTTCACCATCGAACAGATCCTTGTGTTTCCTCCACGGGTCATCGTCGCGAAGCCACCTCCGATGTCCCATGAACGCGGTTTTCGAAGACCCGGGATCTCTATCTAGCTGGCGATACGTTGTGTCATCCATGCACCTTACGCATCCAGAAAATCCGTGGACTACCTGCCCCGCGAGATATCCGTAACCGAGATAGTCGTGCACCGTCATGAGCAGTGCGGCTCTCATAGGGAAATATTCTTTCTCTGCGGCGTCCCACGTATTGGCTGGCGTTTTCCACAGCGTGTCAAGCTCCTCTTTCAGCAGCCCCAGATACAGATTGATGTCGTTCCCTGGTTGTTTCGGCCCTTCAATTAGCATACTCATGTGAATGTACTTCCTCTTCATGCACAACCAGGGGGGAAGGTTGTACATCCACACAAACACAGGCCAGGTGCTATGTGTGCTTCTCTGGCTGCCAAACGGATTGACTCCATCGGTGCTCGCGCCCAGCATGATGTTCCTTGGATCGTTCCCAAATTCTGGGTATTCGAAGTTCAACGCTTGCCACTGGCTCGCATCCTTAGGGTGACTCAGCATCTTGTCTTTTTTATCTATCTCCGGATCATTTGCGTCATCTTCTCGCTTCTTCTCCTCCCTATCCGCGTGCCAACGCAGGAGCTTTGCTACCTTAGGGTCCGCGAAATACCGCTGCAGATGAGGAGTGATCGGAAAGTACCACACCGATTTTCGAGGAGCTTTCTTCCTCTTCTTGTATCGAGTGACGCCGCACACCAGACATATGGTAGACTCCGCGTGCTCGTCCCGATAAATGATGCAATTGTTCATGCACACATGGTATTTCACATGCGGTAAATCCAGAGGACACACGATTTTCTTCGCCTCCTCGAAACTGGTCGGGCACTTGTTCCCCTTGGGAAGACGTTCGTGCCAGAATGACATGTTCTCGTCGAAGCATGCGTCGGTCATTTTGTGTTTTACCTTCATCTCCAGAGCCATGAGCGTTACTTTCAGGCGGGTATCCTCGGGCCTGCATCCTTCATACAATGGAGTAACCGCGTCTATCTCCAGTTGATCCAGCTTGGCTTTCTCTCGGGCGGCAGCTCTTGCGTTATCCGTCCGCTTGAGAAGCAGCTCTTGAATATGAGGGTCCTGCACCCAGCCTCCATCGTCGTCTGCTCCGGCATCTTCATCTTCATGATCATTCCCTTCGTCTTGATCTTCCTCATCATCATGTACGACATCTTCTACATGATGACTGTGTACAGCATCACCGTCGTGATCATGTCCTGGAGATTCTTCGTCTTCTCGCCCGCCCTCGCCGCGGTGGTACTTGTCTTGTTGCCCTTCCTCATTTCTTGCCCGGCCCCGGCCATGGACGACTTGATAGTCATCTTCATCACCTTGCCACCGATAGCCATCCATGAAACCACGGAAGAGCAGGTGGTCCCGCACCTGCCCGGAATCCGGGTCCGCAATAAGGCTCTTCAGCTTGCATCTTCGACACGGACATCTTATCTCCGTCTCGTTCTTTTGAAGCATCTCGGCCTTCGCGGAGCTCAAAAACCTATTCACGATGCCTTCAGTCATCGTGCGGACCATGGTCGCCTGCGGGGTAGAGCAAAACGATATGTTAGAACCAAGAAAAAATTTGGCATGACCTTCCCTAAAAATAGGACCAAAAAGAATGCATAGTGCCAAAATTCTCGCCGAAACGGAAATGAATCAAAACATTCCAGCAAAATATTGGCAACTATCGCATATTTCAAATACCGGTACCTTCAAACACAAACATATATGCAACACCACAAACACATGCAACACCACAAACATACATAGATCTAGCTAGGCCACAAAAAGTGCATGTGCACGTTGTTGGAGCGAGCTAGGGAGAAAAAAAAAGTAGATCTATATTATGAAGATAGCTTTCCCTTACTTACCTATCAAAAAAAGGTAATTTCACCACTTAATTTTGTTGAATCTATGGTGGAAATGAGGTGAGGAGGAGGAGATGGCCGAAAGCTTGGAGAAGGAGGTGGATGGAATGAAGTGGGGAAAGTGAGTGGGTAGGTGTGGGCTGTCCAAAATATCTTGTTGGTCCCAGGTTACTAATGGCGCACCGTAGGAAAATGCGCCATTAGTAACCCTGGTTACTAATGGCGCATCAGCCTACGGTGCGCCATTAGTAGTTTTGCAAAAAAGTAAAAATAATAAGTATATATACTAATGGCGCATCTCCTCTGAGTGCGCCATTACTAGTTTAAACTAGTAATGGCGCACTTTGCCACGATGCGCCATTAGTAGTTTTGCAAAAAAAAAAGAATAAAACAAAATTTACAGTAATGGCGCACTGCCTGCTTGGTGCGCCATTAGTAGTTATAGATAGTAATGGCGCATTATGGACCCGATGCGCCATTAGTATGTATGGGAAAATGGAAAAAAAATAATTCATACTAGTGGCGCACCCTGTTTACGGTGCGCCATTAGTGTCTTCCACACTAATGGCGTATCACAAGCAGGTGCGCCATTAGTATATAGTAGTGGCGCACTGCTTCCACGGTGCGCCATTAGAATCAATCCTATCTATAGCCCTTTTCCTAGTAGAATAGATCTCCACAAGAGAGAAGAAGCCATCTAGCTAATAACTATGGACCCGTAGGTCTGAAGTAAACTACTCACAACTCATAGGACGGGCAAGGATGTTGATGTAGAGGCCCTCCATGGTCGATTCCCCCTTCGATAGAGTGCCGACGAAGGCTCCAAGATGGGATCTCGCGGATACAGAAGGTTACAGTGGTGGAAATTGTGTTTCGTGGTGCCCCTGGATGTTTTCGGGGTCCGTAGGTATATATAGGAGGAAGAAGTACGTCGGTGGACGCCCGAGGGGCCCATGAGACAGGGGGGCGCGCCCTACAGGGGGGGGGGCGCCCTCCTATCTCGTGGGGCCCTTGGAGATTTCTTGAGTTGCACTCCAGGCTCTCCGGATCAGATTTGTTCCAAAAATAACGCTCCCGAAGGTTTCATTCCATTTGGACTCCGTTTGATATTCCTTTTCTTCGAAATACTGAAATAGGCAAAAAACAGCAATACGGGCTGGGCCTCCGGTTAGTAGGTTAGTCCCAAAAATGATAATAATGTATAAAATAAAGGCCATAAGCATCCAAAACAGGTAATATAATAGCATGGAACAATCAAAAAATATAGATATGTTGGAGACGTATCAGCGACAAGAACACAAAGTTCTTCCAGAGGCGAGCTAGCATGCGGAGAAGGAAGAACACAATCAAGAACCTGCAGCGGCCTGACGGGTCGATGACGCACGATCCAGCAGAGATGGTGCAGCTTACAACTTCTTTCTATAAGAATCTTTATAGCTCGGAGGGCACATCTGGCATGCAACACGTTCTAAATGCAGTCCCGGTAATAGTGGCTCAGGAGATGAATGAAAATCTGTTAACTCCGTATAGCCCTGAGGAGGTGAAGAAGGCCCTTTTCCAAATGTATGCAACCAAGGCCCCGGGTCCAGATGGGTACCTGGCTCATTTCTTCCAACGTCATTGGGATCTTTGTGGATCCAAGGTGACCAATGTTGTACTGCGCATACTGCGGGGGGAGGAGAACCTGGAGGCAATCAATGAGACTATTCTAGTATTGATCCCTAAGGTAAAGGACCCAATACAATTGTCTCAGTTTCGTCCTATCAGTTTATGAAATGTGCTATACAAGATTGCCTCCAAAGTGGTGTCAAACAGGTTGAAGCAAATCCTGCCTGATATTATTTTCGAAGAGCAGTTAGCTTTTGTCCCAGGGAGACTGATCACAGATAATATTACATCTTACGAGTTCCTGCATTTCATGAAGAGAAACAAGGCAAAGCGAAATAGATTTTGTGTTGTGAAACTAGACATGATGAAGGCATATGACCAGGTGGAATGGTCATATCTTGAGGCTATAATGAATAAGCTGGGTTTTGCTCCAAATTGGATCAATCTGGTTATGAGAATGGTAAAGTCTATTAAATTCTCAGTCCTTTTTAATGGTGGGAAACTGGAGGAGTTTATTCCATCTAGAGGGATCCGTCAGGGGGCCCTATATCTCCTTATCTGTTTTTGATTGTAGCGGAGGGCCTCACATGCCTCTTAAAAACCCAAGATGAATCATCACACCTCAGTGGAATCCAAGTAGCTCCCTTGGCCTCGCCGGTTAGCCACTTGCTCTTTGCGGATGATAACCTGTTGTTTGTCAAAGCCAGTTCTAAGGGAACTATGGAGTTATCTGCTCTGATGGAGAGTTATTGTAATGCATCGGGCCAGAGAATTAATTTGTCTAAATCATCGATGTTCTTTAGCAAGGGATGTCCAAATATTTTAAGAGAGGGAGTGAAACAAGTACTAAATATCACGAATGAATCCCTTCTGAAAAATATCTTGGAATGCATTCTGATGTTGGAAATTGCAAAAATGGGGCTTTTAAGTTCCTAAAGGACAGAGTATGGAGCAAGATTAAGGGGTGGATGGAGAAACTTCTGTCATCTGGAGGGAAAGAAGTGTTGATCAAATAAGTTTCTCAGTCAGTACCGGTGTATTCCATGTCTTGCTTTAAGCTCCCACGAGGTCTTTGTGAACATATCAACTCTCTGATTCGGAAATTCTGGTGGGGTAGCAAGGAAGGCCAACAAAAACCAAGTTGGGTCTCATGGATCATCATGACATGTACAAAATATTGCGGGGGACTAGGCTTCCGAGACATCAAGCTTTTTAACCTAGCCCTCCTAGCCAGGCAGGCGTGGTGTGTATTAATGCACCCTGAGTCACTAAGCGCACGTATTCTGAAGGCTGAGTATTTTGCTAATGGAGAGTTTTTGAATGCAGAACTCGGTTCCGCTCCCTCACAGATTTGGAGAGCAGTTCTGGATGGACGTAATGTTCTGGTCCAGGGACTCATTCGTCGAATTGGAGATGGCCAGACCACACGTATTTGGCAGCACAATTGGCTGCCACGCCCAGCCAATATGCGACCAATAGTAAGCAGAGTGACCAACCCACCAGAACACGTGGAGGAGTTGATCTTGCTGGGGGCAGAGTGGGATCGACATACTATTGAGGCGGTGTTTCTTCCCACAGATGCTAAAACCATCTTGGCAATCCCTTTGTGCACAACACAGATAGAGGACTTCTGGTCGTGGGTACATGAAAAAAACGGAATCTTCTCGGTCCGATCGGCCTACTGAATGCTCATTGATACAAAGTTGAGACGTGAGGCTTGGCTTGAGGGAAGATCTGGGTCGTCAAACACAGCAGACGAGCACAAGGCATGGACTAAACTTTGGAATATAGATATCCCATCGAAGGTCAAATTTTTTCTATGGAGGCTTGCCCAACAATCCATCCCGACGGCGGACCTTCTTCATGACAAAAACATGTCCACTACCACGTGTTGCGGACTCTGCGGGGCTGAAGATTCTTGGCAACCACTAGTAGAAAAACACCTAATAGTCCCGGTTCGTGAGGGCCTTTAGTCCCGGTTCATGAACCGGGACAAATGGGACGTTACTAATACCTCCACCCATTAGTCCCGGTTAAAACAAGAACCGGGACTAATGTGCCTCCACGTGGCTCTGTGCGCCGAGCCCAGTCAGGGGGCCTTTGGTCCCGGTTGGTGGCACCAACCGGGACAAAAAGTCCATGTTTTTTTTGAAGTGGCTGCTTTAGGGGTTTTGGGGGTTATTTTTAGGTTGTTATATTAGCTAGCTAATAGAGAGAAGTGTCCTCTCTTATATCTTCGTCCTTGGTTTACCAACGCTGCTGCTATATATGTTCATTTTACCCGCTGATATAATAACTCATGCATGCTCGCATACATCAGCATATATAATAACAAGTACTCGTCCTACTAATCATGCATCATCATAGAACTTCTACTCGTTATTAATAATAAGTCATATGATCATCATCCTCATAGTCATCGAACCCAACCCTACATAATTGTTCTTAACACATGATCATCAGTATCAGGCAGGACCTAAACACCCTTAAGGTAAAATAGCATAAAACAATATAGACCCTGACTCTCCATTATGAAGAATGGCGATCATCCTGTCTCCAATTTTTGCCCTTCGCTGAATGTTGCTTCCAAGTAGCTCCTTACGACTGTCCATACATTTTTTCCATTCTTTGATTTTCATGTCTCCACTTCTTTTAGAAACCCGGTATGGACAGTTCAGATTCGTAGGAAGACCTGGTTGTATGTTCAAAACATGAAGGCTACCGTGTGTATACATCAGATGAGGCACACAATCATTCGGAATTATCTGTTGAAAAACATAGTAATAACTTCGTAGTTAGCAATGATATGATGTACTAATTTTAGAAGTGTGCAAAAAGATGCACGGATGTCGTAATAGTAAAAAATCTTACCAGGGTATCTCCATGGTAGTTACCGTAGTTCAACACGTGCACTAGTGGAACGTATTGACCATAATGTTGAGGAGTTCGATTGTAGACATTGTAATTCTCAAGATCAGTACAAAATGCGACCAGATGATTTTTCTCCTGATAAGTTAGTTCGGAGCCTTCGGTGTAGTAGGTTCTGTCTACCATCTTCCGCACATTCTTTGAAGAATGAAAATAAGTTGTCAATGGAGAATAAGTTGTCAACTATTTTGAAATAAACAATATAAATTACTTAATAACTATGTTAAGCTCACATGGGGGAAGAATTGGAGGTGTATCCACAAGGACGAAAATCGTAGGTCTCTCTTGCTCGATTGTAGGATCACCAAGATCCATGGTAACAAACATACCCTCATCAAAACCATACATCTTGCAAAGTGCTTCCCAATTTTTGCAACCAAAATGGGTTACACTCTGAGCATTGTACAGCTTTACTTGAAAATCCACACCATGATGGGTACTTAGGATAATTTTTTTGGTTTCGAAACTTTCATGGTCTTCAAAACCCATCCTCTCCAAGACATAGCGTCTTGCAAAGCATGGGATAAGCTAGTCAAATTAGAAAAGATTAAAAATATTGTCATGATTAAAATAGTTGAAGTCATGAGTAATTACGAAAAAAAAATATTATCATCGGTTGCGTACCATATGAACATCGAAGGTCTCCTCGAGCTTAATGCTGAAGCGACGATCTTCGTCCAGGTCAATGAACCTGTCGCAGATACCTCGGTCGTCGTGGCACCAGTTGCACTCCCCCGGGCGGTTTTCATCGTCCGATGAGTACGACATTTCCGGCCTACGTTCATAATTCGAATATTAAACTAGATTATTATTATTAATCACGGGTTGACTATCGATGATCGATGTACATAGCTCCTCCTTTCATTCCCGAATGCATTATTATATCAAATTGTCTAGCACACGGGAATGAAGGAGAACTTATCCAATATGAGCATTCAATAAGCAAAACCAAATCATAAAATAAGCAAAATCAAATCATAAAATAAAGTATAGTATTCAAATTAGCATGCATTCAATAATTATAAGCAAAAGTACATCATCTCTTGGTGTCCGTACATCGTCGAATATTATCACTAATACAACTAGAACCGTAGCGCCCGACGGGTATCGACGCGGGTGGTGGACACCCAAAGATAAGGAACCATCACAGGATCATAGCTCCAGTGAGATCCCTGAAGAACCTGCCGGGTATTGTTGAACCTTCCCTCCAATGCAACCATGTAGCGACGGACGTGCTCGTCCTCCTCGCTGACATGGTGACGTACCACCTCCGCGGTGTCCGGATGCCTCACCACCGTTACTGGCCCACGCGACCGCCACCAAACAAGGATCGGGTCAACAACGGGCTGCCTCCTCACCAACCTACGTCCCCCGAAAGGTAGCACCTCCCAATACCAGCCCGGCGGAGCCCAGTCCCGAACATGGCCCTGACCAAGCAGGCCTCCACCGCCGAGTCGACGACGACAAGGATGCGGGATAGGCATCGCCGACGTCGATGCGGGAACTACTTCTATATATAGTTAAATAGAAGTAGTTTTATTAATTAAATCAACTATCTAGTTCAACTACTAAGCACTTACTATAAATAAATAAGTAGTACTTACTAAAAACAAACTACTTCTATATATAGTAAAATAAATTAGTTTATTAAATCAACTAGCTAGATCAACTATATATAAACTACTTCTTATTTTTTTCCTTTTTCTAAATACTATGAACAAAAAATCATTAAAATTCTATGAACAAAATTAATTACTACACATCTAATCTAACAAAAAAAATCTAATCTAACAAAAAAAATCTATGAACTACATATCTAAATTACTGAAGGGGAGCCTTGGCGCAGTGGTAAAGCTGCTGCCTTGTGACCATGAGGTCATGGGTTCAAGTCCTGGAAACAGCCTCTTACAGAAATGTAGGGAAAGGCTGCGTACTATAGACCCAAAGTGGTCGGACCCTTCCCTGGACCCTGCGCAAGCGGGAGCTACATGCACCAGGTTGCCCTTTACATATCTAAATTACTACACATCTAATCTAACAAAAAAATCTAATTAATCTAACAAAAAAATCTAACATAATATAAACAAATTAATTACTACACATCTAATCTAACAAAAAAATCTATGAACTACATATCTAAATTAGTACACATCTAATCTAACAAAAAAAATCTATGAACTACATATCTAAATTACTACACATCTAACCTAACAAAAAAATCTAATTAATCTAACAAAAAAAAGACGGTGGCCGGCGTACGGCCGGCGAAGGCGACGGCGAGGTGCTCACGTACGGCCGGCGACGGCAACGGCGTCGAGGCGGCGCGGGCCGGGGCGGCGTCGTCGATCGGGGCGCGCGGACGGCGACGATGCGGGGCGGGGCGGCGCGGGGCGGCGACGGCGTCGGGGCATGGCGGGGCGTGGCGGCGACGGCGTCGGGGCGGGGCAGCGACGGCGAGGTGGCGGCAGGGAGACGCGCAGCGACGGGAGTGGATCAGGAGAGATCGAAGTCGCGCTAAGTGTTGTATATATAGCAAAGGCTTTGGTCCCGGTTCGTGGCACCAACCGGGACCAATGGCCCCTTTAGTCCCGGTTGGTTCCACCAACCGGGACCAAAGGCCTCTTTTCAGCAGCCCAAAGGGTGGGAAACGAAGATCTTTGGTCCCGGTTGGTGGCTCCAACCGGGACTAAAGAGCGGCATTCGTCCCGGTTGATTCCACTAACCGGGACCAAAGAGCGGCATTGGTACCGGTTGATGCCACCAACCGGTACCAATGGACCCGTCTAACTACTTTTTTATTTTCTGCAGCTGTTTTTTTGTTGATTCTTCCTGCATCTGTTTTTTTAGTCCCACCTCGCCAAGCGAGAGGCACTCGCAGCTGTTTATAAGCCCTGAGTGCAGAGACGATGACGAAGAGGCTCAATGCTCCTGCACGTTGGTTAGCTTCAAGCCTTGAGGAATACGGTAGACTGCACAGAGCTATGTGCAGTGCAGGTGACACTATTCCGAAAGGCTTGAAGCAAATTAACAAGCATTGCGCCTCTTTTTTATTTTTAATGACTTATTACAACTTAGAAATAAAAAGAAAAAAATAAATATAGCAGAAAAGAAAAAAACTATATAGAAAACTACTCAGAAATGAATTGAAGCAAAAAATAGTTGTGATTAACTGTACTAAAAAAGGAGCATAGATGCTTATTTTTAATGACTTATTACAACTCAGAAATAAAAAGAAAAAAATAAAATAGCAGAAAAGAAAAAAAAACTATATAGAA
>NC_041385.1:806568580-806578348 GCF_002162155.2 Triticum dicoccoides
TATAGAAAAATACTCAGAAATGAATTGAAGCAAAAAATAGTTGTGATTAACTGAACTAAAAAAGGAGCATAGATGCTTATTTTTAATGACTTATAACAACTCAGAAATAAAAATAAGAAAAAATAGTTGTAATTAACTTTACTAAAATATGAGCATAGATGCTTATTTTTAATGACTTATTACAATTCAAAAATAAATAAAAGAAAAAATAGTTATGATTAACTTTACTAAAAAATGAGCATAGATGCTTATTTTTAATGACTTATTACAACTCAGAAATAAAAAGAAAAAAATAAATATAGCAGAAAAGAAAAAAAACTATATAAAAGGCTACTCAGAAATGAGCATAGATGTGCTTATAGAGGAAATTCAAATTAAATTAATAACAAATTTCAAGAGAAATTCGTATGAATTTAGGCTAAATTCCCTATATAAGGGCATCTATTTTCATTTTCAGATGAGCTCAATAAGGCAGAGAGGGAGGGGCTTATAAACCGGTTTGATTCCCCTTCGGTTGGCGAGGTGGGACTAAATTTTGGCCGCAACGAGGACCAACCCTTTAGTCCCGGTTGGTGGAATGGACCGGGACTAATGGTCGTCCTTTGGTCCCGGTTCAGGCCACCAACCGGGACCAATGGTGGTGGGCCAGGAGCGAGCGCCATTGGTCCCGGTTCGTCCCACCAACCAGGACCAATAGGTCCAGACGAACCGGGACCAATGGCCCACGTGGCCCGGCCGGCCCCTGGCGCTCATGAACTGTCCAATGCCCCTATTGGTCCCGGTTCTGGATTGAACCGGGACTAATGGGCTGGACCGGCCTGGACCATTGGCCCCTTTTCTACTAGTGAACACTCTTTACTCCATTGCAGCGTCACAAGATGCGTCTGGGCTCTCCAAGATCATGAGCTGGTCGAGGCACTTAACAGTTCGGTGGAACCCGACGCAAAAAGATGGGTGTTTGCTCTGCATGACATGCTGTCAAGGGAGGAGTTCACTCAGACTGTTGTCACCCTTTGGTCAATCTGGTTCGCAAAAAGACAGGCATTTGCATGAGCACATATTTCAGAGCCCCCAAGCGACTCATAATTTCATCATGAAATATCTGAGAGAGTTGAAGGAGTGCAAACCCACCACATCTCCATCACGGACAGGGCCTGTGCAGCACCAGCTTCGGCGCAAGGTATGGAGCTGACCGCCACCTGGGTGTGTGAAGATAAAAGTGGATGGGGCTGTGGCACGTCATGGAAGCGGCCGCGCGTTTACTGCAATTTGCAGGGATTCAACTGGCTTGTTGCTTGGCGCTTCAGCCATACGTTGCAGAGGTATTTCTGGTCCGGCTATCCTTGAAGCTTTGGCGTGTCGTGAAGGTCTGGCTCTAGCCAATGATCTTGGTGCTACGCATGTGGTCATAGCATCTGATTGCAAGGGGGTCGTCCAGGATATCACGAACAATACCGGAGGAGAGTACGGTGCGGTCGTCAGGGAAATACGGGACATCTACGATGTTTCAGCTTTGTACCTTCGCTTTTGAAGGAAGAGAGACTAATATAGAGGCACATAGCCTCGCTAGACATGCCTTGGGTCTGGATCATGGACGCCATGTGTGGCTCATAAATCCACCAGACCTCAATTGTATCCCTATGAACTTATTGGCTGAATAAAGAAAAGCATGTTTAGACTCAGGAAAAAAAGAAGTCTCCCAATCATAATAAAATCCTGTTAAAAAAATTGTTCGATTTTGAAACAAACTTTCCTTTTTTTTGAGAAATGAAACAAACTTTCCAAGTACTACTTCTGGCACCCATGTACTGTTTTCAGTTTGAAGGCTGTGCTTGCAGCAAAGTTACCTATAGCGGTAAAGTGGGCCTTGGGCCGTGAGTTATTCGACCTCACAACTTCTTTGGAGTAGAGGTTTGAACGAAATCACTAGTTAAGGCGTACTCGTTGCGAAGATCACTTCAACTTCCTTAGGTTGCGACAAGTGGCGTCTTGCATGTGCGCCACTTGTTGCAACCTGAAAGTTTTCTTTTTTTTGTATATTTGTTTATTCAAAACGTTTTATATCTTAAACCGTGCGTCCAAATCTCGAACCGCTTTCGCCGTTGGATTCCTCGCGTCGAGATCTTCAGAACTAGATCCCATGCTGATAGTGTTTGATGAACTTTTTTTTCACAAAAAAACTGGATGAAAAAACCGGATGAAGAAACCGAACCGGGAGCACGGGTTTTTTCCCTCTTCGAAAGAGGCACGCCCGTGCCTCTGACGAAATCACAACCGTGCCTCTCGCGAAAGGAAAAAAAGAGAGAAAACACGTTTTTTTCCATTTCCGAGGGAGGCACGGCCGTGCCTCTCGCGAAAGCACAACCGTGCCTCTCGCGGAAGCAAAACCGTGACTCTCGCGAAAGAAAAAAAAACAGAAAACACTTTTTTTCCCGTTTCCGAGAGGCACGGACGTGACTCTCACGAAAGCACAATCGTGCCTCTCACGGAAGCAAAACAGTGACTCGCGAAAGAAAAAAAAACGCTTTTTTTTCGTTTCCGAGAGGCACGGCCATGACTCTCGCGAAAGCAAAACCGTGCCTCTCGCGGAACCAAAACCGTGACTCTCGCGAAAAAAAATGAAAACGCGTTTTTTTACGCAAAAAAAAATTCATTTTTTTTTGTCGAGAAGCTAGGGAAGACCGGTGTTAAACCGAAACGTAAAAAAAACAAAAAAACCCGTTTAAAAAGCCGAAAACGCGTTCTTGAAAAATAATAAAAAAATTCAGAGGGAGCGTCCAAAGCGCAACACGTGAGCGCGCCAAGTGACGCTGATCGTTGCGAGGCTCCCGAAGAAGCGCTTGTTAATTAGTTGCTCTCAGGTTTGAACCTGCCAAACGATAGCAGCAGACAGCGGAATAGCAGACAGGAGCAGCAAACGCCCAAACGAAGAATGCTATCAAAAAAGCCCAAACGAAGAAACGAACGTGCTGGCGTGATGACGGTGACGGGTACTTGAACTTCGTATGCTTGGATAGATGGAAGATTTGGTCTGACAGACAGCACATAGTACCTGCTTTTCTCACCTAGGAGATTGCGCAGAAAGGTGTTGTCATTTGACGGACATCACCAGGGCTCATTTCATCGAGATCCGAAGCTATATAGGTCAGGGTGAGCTTGTTGGCGAGCATCCAAACAACACGCCGAAGCAGCAAATGGCTGCTGCCATGAGCTTTTCCCACCAAATACACATCTTCATGCTCCTCTGCTACTTGATGTGGTCTCTGCACCTACCTTGTGCCACTGCTTGGTTTTCTTTCACATACAACTTCAACCATCCGCATGGCTACAACGCCCAAGACTTCAGTTACCAGGGCGACGCATACATCAACACCGTGTCTCAGGCAATCCAGCTGACAAGAGCCGGTGGGAGTCCGAACATCCGGAACAGTGTAGGCCGGGTGCTGTTGGTGCAGCCCGTGCCGCTGTGGGACACCATCACCGGCGAGCTCACCCAATTCAACACCTCCTTCACCTTCCGAATCAATGTAAGCAGTGAGATCACGGGCCAGGGCTTTGCTTTCTTTATCGGGAGGTATCCTTGGACGAGCATGTCCGATCCCCTTGAAAACGGGATCCCCTTGGGCGGCACCGGAAGAAGTGTTAGCCTCCAACAAGATGGGGGACAGATCGAATGTCAGGAAGAGCTCAAGGGTTATATAACAAAATACTACAAGTCTCTTTCTAGGGCTCTAGATGAAGGAAACTTCAGTCTTGATGAAACTCGAACAGATGATATTCCACAAGTCATGACAGAAGAGAATGATATCCTGACGACACCTTTCTCTGAAGAGGAGGTGCGAGCTGCGGTGTTTCAAATGGAACATAACAATGCTCCAAGGCCTGATGGCTTCCCCACAATGTTTTATCAGAACTTCTGCGATGACATCAAGACTGATCTAATGGAGTCGTTCTATTTTCTTCATGCCGACTAACTTGACCTATCCAGGCTTAATTTTGGCGAGATTGTTTAGTTGCCCAAGACAAAGGAGGCTGAGTGGATCCAACAATACATACCGATATGCCTCCTTAATGCCAGCTTCAAAATATTCACAAAAGTAGCGACTAATGGGCTAAACGCGATTGCTGACCATGTTGTTCAGCCATCGCAAATGGCTTTTATGCAAGGAAGAAATATACTCGATGGAGTAGTTATCCTTCACGAGACCTTTCACGAGATGCATGGAAAGAACATGAGTGGGGTAGTACTAAAATTGACTTTGAAAAGACGTACGATAAAGTCAAATGGTCTTTTCTCCAAAAAACCCTGAGAATGAAAGGTTTCTCCGATAGATTGCGTGAGTGGATCCAAATTTCATTACTGGAGGCAGTGTGGCTATCAAAGTCAATGATGATGTAGGTCATTGCTTCCATCAGAAAAATGTATTACGTCAAAGTGACCCATTGTCTCCAATGTTATTTAACATTGTCGCTGGCATGCTGGCTACTTTGACCGAATGCGCCAAATAGGACGGTCAAATTGCAGGAGTAATGCCACATATTATCGATGGGGGACTCTCTATCTTGCAATATTGCTACTTCTTGAGCTTGTGTTGGTTTTTTCCTGAAGAGGAAAGGGTGATGCAACACAGTAGAGATAAGTATTTCCCTCAGTTAAGAACCAAGGTATCAATCCAGTAGGAGAAATGCGCAAGTACCCAATAGATACACCTACACAAATGATCAAACTTGAACCCAACGCGATAAAGGGGTTGTCAATCCCTCCACGGTCACTTGCAAAGGTGAGATCTGATAGAGATATATAAAACCAAACAAAAGATAACTAAATATTTTTATCTATCTCTATCAAAATATTGTTTTATTAGATGCTTGAAGTATTATTGCCTTATGTCAATATTAAACTTTTGTTTTGAATCTTATGGATCTGAACATTCATGCCACAATGAAGACAATTACATGGATAAATATGTTAGATGCATTCCACATCAAAAAATCTGTTTTTATCATTTACCTACTCGAGGGCGAGCAGGAATTAAGCTTGGGGATATGCTTGATACAAATAAAAGATTGCAAAATAGTAGATCGGAAACAAACATGATGGAAAATAGACATGGGGGCCATAGGTTTCACTAGAGGCTTCTTTCATGAAGAAAAATAATACGGTGGGTGAAAAAATTACTGTCGAGCAATTGATAGAAAAGCGCAAAGTTATGACAATATCCAAGGCAATGATTATGCATATAGGCATCATGTCCAAGTCAAGTAGACCGACTCCTGCCTGCATCTACTACTATTACTCCACACATCGACCGCTATCCAGCATACATCTAGAGTATTAAGTTCATAAAGAACGAAGTAACACCTTAAGTAAGATGACATGATGTAGAGGAATAAACTCAAGCAATAAGATGAAAACCCCATCTTTTTTATCCTCGATGGCAACAATTCAATACATGTCTCGCTACCCCTAATTTGTCACTCGGTGAAATCATGCAAGATTGAACCCAAAGCTAAGCACCTCTCCCACTGCAAGAAAAACCAATCTAGTTGGCCAAACCAAACCGATAGTTCAAAGAGAAATACAAAGATATCAAATCATGCATATAAGAATTCAGAGAAGATTCAAATAATATTCATAGATAAGCTGATCATAAACCCACAATTCATCGGATCTTGACAAACACATCGCAAGAGAAGATTACATCAGATAGATCTCCAAGAACATCAAGGAGAACATGGTAATGAGAATCAAAGAGAGAGAAGAAGCCATCTAGCTACTAGCTATGGACCTGTAGGTCTGTGGTAAACTACTCACGCTTCATCAAAACGTCAATAGGGTTTATGTAGATGCCCTCCGTGACCGAACCGCCCTCCGACACGATGCTGGAAAAGACCCCAAGATGGGATCTCACGGGAACAGAAGGTTGCGGCGGCGGAAAAGTATTTTCGTGGACTCCCTAATGGTTTTGGAATATATGTGAATATATAGGACGAAGAGCTAGGTCAGGGGGTCATTGAGGGGCCCACAAGGTAGGGGTGCGTGCCCCTAGGGCGCGCCCTCCACCCTTGCAGCCACCTCATGGATCTTTTGACTTGGACTTCAAGTCCCCTGGGTGTCTTCTCGTCCAAGAAAAATCATCATGAAGTTTCATTCCGTTTGGACTCCGTTTGGTATTCCTTTTCTACGAAACTCAAAAACAAGGAAAAAACAGAAACTGGCACTAAGCTCTAGATTAATAAGTTAGTCCAAAAAATAATTAAAATAGCATATTAATGCATATAAAACATCAAAAATAGATAATATAATAGCATGGAACAATAAAAATTATAGATACATTGGAGACGTATCAAATATGCCAATAATACGATTCTTTTTATGAAACATGACCGTGGGAAGGAGAGAAATCTGAAACTTTTTTCCAACTTTTGCAAAAATCTCAGGCTTGCAAATTAACTTCCATAAAAGTGAATTGTTCTGTTTTGGAGAAGCCAAGGAGACGGCTGCACAATACTCTGACTTGTTTCGCTATGCACAATGCAGAGTGGCAACACATTGGGGAGTGATTGGAGAAACAGTTGAGCAATTGGAAAGGCAAGTTGCTCTCCATTGCAGGACGACAAGTTTTGATCAATTTTCTCCTCACAAACATGGTTATGTACTTGCTCTCATTTTTCCAACTTCCCAAAGGGGTTCTGCAAAGACTGGATTTCTTCAGGTCCAGATTCTTTTGGTAAGGAGACAATGAAAAGAAAAAGTGTAGGCCAACCAAATGGAGCGTCATTTGTCAACCGAAAGACCATGGATGCTTAAATTAGGTGTTGAGGACTGTCGGTGTCAAAACCGGCGGATCTTGGGTAGGGGGTCCCGAACTGTGCATCTAAAGCTAATGGTAACAGGAGGCAGTGGACGCGATGTTTACCCAGGTTCGGGCCCTCTCGATGGAGGTAATACCCTACTTCCCGCTTGATTGATCTTGATGATATGAGTATTACAAGAGTTGATCTACCACGAGATCGTAGAGGCTAAACCCTAGAAGCTACCCTATGATTATGATTGTTGTTGTCCTACGGACTAAACCCTCCGGTTTATATAGGCACCGGAGGGGGCTAGGGTTACACAGAGTCGGTTACAGAGACGGAGATCTACATATCCGAATCACCAAGCTTGCCTTCCACCAAAGGAGAGTCCCACCCGGACACGGGACGAAGTCTTCAATCTTGTATGTTCATAGTCCAACAGTCCGGCAAAAGTATATAGTCCGGCTGTCCGAGGACCCCTTAATCCAGGACTCCCTCAGTAGCCCCTGAACCAGGCTTCAATGACGATGAGTCCGGCGCGCAGATTGTCTTCGGCATTGCAAGGCGGGTTATTCTCCAAAATCCCTGAGTACTTGTTGTAACGAGTAGTGTCCGGCTTCCCATTAATGTTGCTCTCCTCGGCTTCTATGCTTTAATAATGGCTATCTCCACGTGTCGAGCGAATGCGATAAGTCGGGGCATTTTTACATTTGCCACCCTGACCATGTAAGTAAATCTTCTATTTAAAGAGACGGGGATCCTCAGATCCAAATCACACCATCTTCCCCCAGCGAGTATTCATCAGAGCGCGCCCGGAATAAGCCATCCCATCATGGCCGGCCGTCGCGGCTCCTCCTCTCGCTCCCGTAGTACTAAGCAAGGCGATTGGGAGAAGTGTTCTGTCCGCCATAGCCGATTGGTAGAGTTGCAGACCCAGGGGTTTCTCCCACCTGCGTACATGGTCCCCGTCCGAGCCAGACTATCCACTTATAATGGCGGGGAGCAAGCGGAGAGTTCTCCCAACCCATCCAAGTGGGAGCGGGTATGCCTTGTCCCTTATTTGCTGAGGGGACTCGGATTTCCAATCCATCCGTTCCTCCGCGGGCTCCTGGAGTTCTACGGCCTCCAACTGCATAACTTCACTCCTGCCTCCATACTACACGTCGCAGGCTATGTCACCTTCTGCGAGCTATTTCTGGGCTGTGAAGCTCATTTCGAGCTATGGAAGAGGCTATTCTGCCTCGTACCACACACTCAGGAGGGGTCGATATATCAAGTGGGTGGAGCCGAAATATGGTGCATCATCGGGACCGGATACCTGTCCGGTACTCCGAAGAAGACATCCGAAGACTGGCCTTCTGAGTGGTTTTATATGGAGGACGTCCCCCTTCCGGACCCTATTCAGGTGGGCCTTCCCGAGTTTGCAAATGCCCCGTTGAAGAAACGCCACAGCTGGCACCCCCGGAGCCCTCAGGAGGAAGATAACAGAGAGGTCCTTTTCCTGATGGACATGATAAAGACGTTGGCCAAATCAGGACTGACAATAATTGAGGTTATATCAATATGTATAATGCAGGGAGTGCAACCACTTCAATATCGGGGGAAACCCATGTGGCACTTCAGTGGAGAAGACGACACCACCCGCTGCGGTCGTAAAGGTCCGGACTCCGCCGCCGCTCTAGCGAAAATACTGTCTGATTTGTACAAAGGAGAAGAGGAGGAGTTCATCCGTATTAAGCCACGGGATGGATTCTCCATGTACAACCCCCAAGCTGGGTGAGATGCTATCTTTTATTCCAGTCTTTCCCGTATTCTTCATCACAAATATTTACCTTGCCAATTCATAGCAGGAACTGCGAAAAGCTATGAGGGAGGTCCACAACCCGTCTCCACAGCCAGAGGACCCCGACCGAGCCCTCGACCCCGGACTTGAAGAAGTTCCAGACGTATTTGTGGAGCTTATTGACATGGCGTTCTATCAGCTAAGCCGTGATGGTGCCTTGGTGGCCATCATAGCCGATTACCCTGGCCTACTCCCTGCCTCGCATGTAAGTAAAACCGGAGTCCCAACTTCCAAGAAGGATCCCTTCCGTGCATCTTACCCACCACACATGTATTGTGTCTTACAGGGAAGGCCATCGGGGCGCCGTGCTGAACCCGTGGTGACTCGTCAACAAGGGGCACCTAAGCCGGGTAGGCTCAAAAGGAAGGCGGTTAGGACCGAGACACGGTTGCAGAGGTATGATTAAAAACCTGCTACGTCATTATCGTCTTTTAAAATATAACAATGTCCATGGTTTCCCGACAGAAAAAGCGCTCGCCGGTGTGACGCCCGGGTAATTAAGCTACAGTAAACCTCTGCTAAGGATGCCACGTCGCCTCGATTACAGTTGATAATCTCACGCCGGTTCGGAAACCAGTTCAAATTTCAAATTTAAAATAACGTCAAATGATAAAAGTTTTCAAACATTAAAATTAAAATGTTCTAGAGGTGGCAAATAATGCTTAGGTAATTATGGAGGATCACATTTTTATAAAATAATCAAAAGCACTAAACTAAATAAAACAGTGGCTTAAACAATTAATTAAATGCATTTTATAAATATTAAAACATTAAACTATTTTATTAGGTATGAGAAATTCATGTGGCAATAGAGTATTTATAAATACTAATTTAGGGGCTAGTGGTATATTTAATAAAACTAAAATAAATAGAAACTAAGTTAGAAAGGAAAAATAGATAAAAGGAAAAAGCTCAAAACAAAAAGAACACAAAAAAAGAGCATGCAAGACCCCCCCCCCTAGGCCAACAGACCCAACGGGCCGGCCCAATTCACCCACCAGGCCCAGCCAGCCGGCCACCCCCCTCCCCTTATCCATTACCCCTGAAACCCTAACCACCCCCGTCGCCCCACTCGCCCACTCTCCACCCCACTCCCTCGATTGGATCTGGATCGGGGCAAACCCCCG
>NC_041385.1:806578731-806583835 GCF_002162155.2 Triticum dicoccoides
GGCACCACTGCGTCGGCTCGCCATGGCCGCTGTCGCGCCCGCCGGCCAGGCCCTGTCATGGCCCACCTCCCCTCTCGCCTGCAGCCAGCGGTGGCTCTGCTCTGCTCCCCCTCTCCCCGAACCTGCTGCGGCCAACGCGCCCGTGTGGATGCTCGCCCGCCGGCGCCCGTCCGCTCACGCCATGGCAGCCCTTGACCCATGTGCTCCCCCTGCATCCTACAGTCACCCAGCGCATTCGCCGCCCATTAGCGCCTGGGCGCCCGGTAGTGCCCCACGCCCGTGCGCCCGCTTGGCCCCTGTGGGCCAATGACAGTGGGGGCCCACGCCCCCAGGACGTTTAAAAAAAAGGAGGGGGCTGAAAGGACAGGTGGCTCCATCCCGGTAGAGGTGGGCCTGGGTTCCCGATGGGCCCCGACTGTTACTTTGTGGCGGAGCGACAGGGCAGGTTGAGACCACCTAGGAGACAGGTGGGCCTGGCCCTGTTCGGCATTCGCGGATACTTAACACGCTTAACGAGATCTTGGTATTTGATCTAAGTCTGGCTACTGGCCTATACGCACTAACCATCTACGCGGGAGTAGTTATGGGTATCCCGACGTCGTGGTATCAGCCGAAGCCTTCTTGACGTCAGCGACGGAGTGGCGCGCGCCGGATTGGACTAGAACGCCTACTCTTGTATAAGGGAGGCTAGGTCTGCTTCCGGCCGCCCTCGCAACATGCAGGTGTGCAATGGGCGATGGGCCCAGACCCCTGCACGCATAGGATTTAGACCGGTGTGTTGACCTCTCTGTTATGCCTAGGTGGGGCTGCGACGTGCTGATCTTCCGAGGCCGGGCATGACCCAGGAAAGTGTGTCCGGCCAAATGGGATCGAGCGTGTTGGGTTATGTGGTGCACCCCTGCAGGGAAGTTAATCTATTCGAATAGCCGTGATCTTCGGTAATAGGACGACTTGGAGTTGTACCTTGACCTTATGACAACTAGAACCGGATACTTAATAAAACACACCCTTCCAAGTTCCACAGACAACCCGGTGATCGCTTTTCCACAGGGCGACGAGGGGAGGATCGCTGGGTAGGATTATGCTATGCGATGCTACTGGAAATCCTACTTGGAGATGCTACCTGGAGATGCTACTTGGAGGACTTCAATCTACTCTCTTCTACATGCTGCAAGACGGAGGCTGCCAGAAGCGTAGTCTTCGATAGGACTAGCTATCCCCCTATTATTCTGGCATTCTGCAGTTTAGTCCACTGATATGGCCTCCTTACACATATACCCATGCATATGTAGTGTAGTTCCTTGCTTGCGAGTACTTTGGATGAGTACTCACGGTTGCTTTCTCCCCCCTTTTTCCCCCTTTCCTTTCTTTCTAGTTGTCGCAACCAGATGCTGGAGTCCAGGAGCTAGACGCCACCGTCGACGACGACTCCTACTACACCGGAGGTGCCTACTACTACGTGCAGCCCGCTGACGACGACCAAGAGTAGTTTAGGAGGATCCCAGGCAGGAGGCCTGCGCCTCTTTCGATCTGTATCCCAGTTTGTGCTAGCCATCTTATGGCAACTTTTTTAACTTATGTCTGTACTCAGATATTGTTGCTTCCGCTGACTCGTCTATGATCGAGCACTTGTATTCGAGCCCTCGAGGCCCCTGGCTTGTATTATGATGCTTGTATGAATTATTTATGTTTTAGAGTTGTGTTGTGATATCTTCCCGTGAGTCCCTGATCTTGATCGTACACATTTGCGTGCATGATTAGTGTATGATTGAATCGGGGGCGTCACAAGTTGGTATCAGAGCCGACTGCCTGTAGGAATCCCCCTTTCCAACTCCTTGGCCGAAGTCGAGTCTAGTCATTGAAAAACTTTTTCTAACTTGGCTGTGCGGCCCATGGGCCCACGTCGCCATTTGGGTGGTATTTGGATCTTTTACTCCTCGTCTATACTCTGGGATTCTGATCTCTCTTCTATTCGGGTTAAATGATTTTCTAAAATCTAACTTTAGGTTCTCGAAAACGCTTTCTCCCGGGGAGCCCCTTTAGTCCAGATGATCGCCGACTACACCTGAAGATTTCAAAGTTACTTTCCGATACTCTTTCGGGACTGCCCATTGCTTTTGCAATTCACTACCACCGAAATATCCCTATGAATAAATTCATACACCATTCTTACTTAGTTCCCAGTTACTCTTTTTATTACAAGATGCCCTGAAACATTCGTTGTTGTTCTTAGAATACTTATGCCTACTGCCTTGCAGTTCCTTACCACCTGAATACCCCTACGGATAATTTCTCGCACTTACCGAGTATCCACTCATCCCCAGTTGATTCATGTATGTCACCAATCCTTGAAATATCATTCGATCTTCCGAAAATCCTGCGCATCCTATTACTCTTGAAATTCTTGATTGCTTGCATTATGGTTAATCCCATAAGTCTAGTAATCTTGTTGACATCCATTGTCATTGTCATTTTGAGTCCGTTGATTCGATTTGTTGCGAATACTCGCAATCCTCAAACAGATCCTAGAATTCATCCTTCCGGCTCAGACGTCGTTTTAATCATGAGCCGGTTCTCGCCAATTAAATTGTCGTCGATTGTGCCCCTAAGTCTATTGAACTTATCCATCCTTGATCAGAGTGTCTGCTTCTGATCCTTCGCTTTGTAAATCATAATTCCTTAGCAACTGAGCTCTAAGTTATTCAGTTGTTTCTATAATCCAATGTCTTTGCCTTGCTTCTTCCTCTGGTTGTGTGCCGATACTCACCCCAGATCCTTTGTTGGATTTTATCCGACAATATCCTTCATATTCAATAACCTTGAGCCTTTCCTAGGATATATACCGCCTTTGGTAAATTGTATCCTTTGCTTTGTCAACCATGCTCTACTTTGAGCTTGTGTTAATTACTCCTGAAGTTCGTGGTATATGTTCTAAGAAGCCCCGATGGCTTGAACATATGCCTTCCTTAATATGTGTGAACTAGAAAGTTTTCACGAGTCATACACTCCTGTTATTTTGCCAGATAAAATTTCAACACTACAACCTCCTCGAAAGTGAGAAGTGAATGAAAGGTTATGCATTGGAGAAGTGGGAGTCGACCTTGAACTTGTGTTCATGCCCATCGACATGATGTAGATCTTATCATTAAAGCTTCTCTTAAATTAATTATCCCTTTGTTATAAGTTCATCTTGTATCCGTGGTTCGATCCTTTATGATCGTGGATTCCGACCATGTTCCACTTTAAATACTATTTTTCGTGCAAGTGTAAGTACTTGTCTTCTACAGAGCATTACCCCAGTCCAACCTCTACTTTGATTTGTCGTCGAGTATTACCCCCCTGGTATCTCGAGATTATCACGGAACTACATAACTTCTTATGAGTTCTTCATCAAGTACTACATTCCCACTGATTCTAATTTTTCACGGGCTCTAAGTTTTTAAGCCTCAAAGACACCAATAACTGAACCGAGTCCGCACTATGGTTCAACAACTCTTTAGTAAGCTTCTATAAGTACGAGTTTGTACCCGATCACGCCATTCCTAGCCTGTTTGACTATATGATTGTCGTGATGATTCTAACTGTGCTACCTGGTCCTTATTCTCGAAGCACAATTTTCGACGTTGAGCTAAGCTTACATCAACTTTCCTTGTCATATCATTTTTCCTTGAACAACAAGCTTGATTTCGAGTTGGCGTCGTACCCTTGGTTCCAATAACATTTCACTTCATCATTCCTTTGATTAGATGTCAATTGTGTTCATGATGAGAAATACCCTCCTTGCCCTCGATGATTTGTGTTATCATCGACCACTCGATTGTCTTCCGTTCAACACAAACTTGTTTGTGTTTTGTGTTATACCTTGAGATCCTTGCTATCCAACATTTTTTCTTCTTTACCTTGGGTATTACCATCTTTTATGTCAAGAATGTTGTGAGAATTTCACCACCTCTTAAGAATTCTTGATGCAGATGATACCTTTTGCCATACCCGTTCATTCCTTGGTCCTCGTGTTATTTCTAACAAAAAAAACCCGACAATTGAACTTGGATGTGTGATTTTAAAACTTCTAGCAACCCTCTTGAAGTTAATGGTCGGTCGTTCATTCTTAGACTATTGATTATTGAATCACCATTCCGATGTTGGTCGTGCAACCCAGCCCATATTCGGGTGCACCTTTCAACCAATGTTTAACCGTGTATGTTTTCCTTCAGCATACCTCATTATATCATTTGATCTGACAAATGTTATCTCCTTGTTCACATAAGTGTGGAAATCTATCTTTTGAAAATCTCAATTAATTGTAGCTGAGTCAATCAGCCACCTCCTCACCTCTCCTTGATTTAATGATGAACTCGTGTGTCGGAACTCGCTCCATAGTTCATTTCACGAGAATCTTACATTGTCATCTCGTCAATTGTGTTGCACCTTTTCTTCCTAGGTATCCTGCCACCAATAAGAACTGAATCTCGGTCTAATATGATGGTTGGAACATATTTCCAGGAGTTATAAACATCTTTACATGACCCGGTAAGGTGATGTCATGCCTAGCACACCTGGCCGTAGGACCTATTGTTATAGTTTCCTTTTTAGCAAGGTTATCCATTCTCCCATGAGGAAATTGTAAGACTTATTCTATAAGTTGTTCCTGATGGATCCTTTGTGTATCCTAAGTCTGATCTTTGCTTCAAGACCATGCCAATGCTATTTCTAAGCATGTTTGTGGTACTCCGAATTTCAACAAGAACATTTGAAGCCCAATGCTAAATGTTTCTTGCTCAATTATCCAAACACCGTTATATGGGTAATATCATGAAAATTCTCTCCCTTACCTAAAGGGTTTTCTACATTATATCCTGTCATGCATATCATGCTCTGCTTGTCCTTGGGAAGGATATACCCCTGAATTATGTGTTTAAACACATTTTTCATTTCCATTGTTCTGTTTAATCTCATATCACATTTTCCTTTCGATTGTTTTGTTTAACCTTCTTGAGGTTTATATGATCTAAGCAGTAATAAGTCACTGATTTGTAAGCACCTCGGTGTACAACTCTGTCGGTAAGACCCTGTTACTATTGTTGATGACATTCCAGTAACCACC
>NC_041385.1:806585200-806589799 GCF_002162155.2 Triticum dicoccoides
GGCACCACTGCGTCGGCTCGCCATGGCCGCTGTCGCGCCCGCCGGCCAGGCCCTGTCATGGCCCACCTCCCCTCTCGCCTGCAGCCAGCGGTGGCTCTGCTCTGCTCCCCCTCTCCCCGAACCTGCTGCGGCCAACGCGCCCGTGTGGATGCTCGCCCGCCGGCGCCCGTCCGCTCACGCCATGGCAGCCCTTGACCCATGTGCTCCCCCTGCATCCTACAGTCACCCAGCGCATTCGCCGCCCATTAGCGCCTGGGCGCCCGGTAGTGCCCCACGCCCGTGCGCCCGCTTGGCCCCTGTGGGCCAATGACAGTGGGGGCCCACGCCCCCAGGACGTTTAAAAAAAAGGAGGGGGCTGAAAGGACAGGTGGCTCCATCCCGGTAGAGGTGGGCCTGGGTTCCCGATGGGCCCCGACTGTTACTTTGTGGCGGAGCGACAGGGCAGGTTGAGACCACCTAGGAGACAGGTGGGCCTGGCCCTGTTCGGCATTCGCGGATACTTAACACGCTTAACGAGATCTTGGTATTTGATCTAAGTCTGGCTACTGGCCTATACGCACTAACCATCTACGCGGGAGTAGTTATGGGTATCCCGACGTCGTGGTATCAGCCGAAGCCTTCTTGACGTCAGCGACGGAGTGGCGCGCGCCGGATTGGACTAGAACGCCTACTCTTGTATAAGGGAGGCTAGGTCTGCTTCCGGCCGCCCTCGCAACATGCAGGTGTGCAATGGGCGATGGGCCCAGACCCCTGCACGCATAGGATTTAGACCGGTGTGTTGACCTCTCTGTTATGCCTAGGTGGGGCTGCGACGTGCTGATCTTCCGAGGCCGGGCATGACCCAGGAAAGTGTGTCCGGCCAAATGGGATCGAGCGTGTTGGGTTATGTGGTGCACCCCTGCAGGGAAGTTAATCTATTCGAATAGCCGTGATCTTCGGTAACAGGACGACTTGGAGTTGTACCTTGACCTTATGACAACTAGAACCGGATACTTAATAAAACACACCCTTCCAAGTTCCACAGACAACCCGGTGATCGCTTTTCCACAGGGCGACGAGGGGAGGATCGCTGGGTAGGATTATGCTATGCGATGCTACTGGAAATCCTACTTGGAGATGCTACCTGGAGATGCTACTTGGAGGACTTCAATCTACTCTCTTCTACATGCTGCAAGACGGAGGCTGCCAGAAGTGTAGTCTTCGATAGGACTAGCTATCCCCCTATTATTCTGGCATTCTGCAGTTTAGTCCACTGATATGGCCTCCTTACACATATACCCATGCATATGTAGTGTAGTTCCTTGCTTGCGAGTACTTTGGATGAGTACTCACGGTTGCTTTCTCCCCCCTTTTTCCCCCTTTCCTTTCTTTCTAGTTGTCGCAACCAGATGCTGGAGTCCAGGAGCTAGACGCCACCGTCGACGACGACTCCTACTACACCGGAGGTGCCTACTACTACGTGCAGCCCGCTGACGACGACCAGGAGTAGTTTAGGAGGATCCCAGGCAGGAGGCCTGCGCCTCTTTCGATCTGTATCCCAGTTTGTGCTAGCCATCTTATGGCAACTTTTTTAACTTATGTCTGTACTCAGATATTGTTGCTTCCGCTGACTCGTCTATGATCGAGCACTTGTATTCGAGCCCTCGAGGCCCCTGGCTTGTATTATGATGCTTGTATGAATTATTTATGTTTTAGAGTTGTGTTGTGATATCTTCCCGTGAGTCCCTGATCTTGATCGTACACATTTGCGTGCATGATTAGTGTATGATTGAATCGGGGGCGTCACAAGTTGGTATCAGAGCCGACTGCCTGTAGGAATCCCCCTTTCCAACTCCTTGGCCGAAGTCGAGTCTAGTCATTGAAAAACTTTTTCTAACTTGGCTGTGCGGCCCATGGGCCCACGTCGCCATTTGGGTGGTATTTGGATCTTTTACTCCTCGTCTATACTCTGGGATTCTGATCTCTCTTCTATTCGGGTTAAATGATTTTCTAAAATCTAACTTTAGGTTCTCGAAAACGCTTTCTCCCGGGGAGCCCCTTTAGTCCAGATGATCGCCGACTACACCTGAAGATTTCAAAGTTACTTTCCGATACTCTTTCGGGACTGCCCATTGCTTTTGCAATTCACTACCACCGAAATATCCCTATGAATAAATTCATACACCGTTCTTACTTAGTTCCCAGTTACTCTTTTTATTACAAGATGCCCTGAAACATTCGTTGTTGTTCTTAGAATACTTATGCCTACTGCCTTGCAGTTCCTTACCACCTGAATACCCCTACGGATAATTTCTCGCACTTACCGAGTATCCACTCATCCCCAGTTGATTCATGTATGTCACCAATCCTTGAAATATCATTCGATCTTCCGAAAATCCTGCGCATCCTATTACTCTTGAAATTCTTGATTGCTTGCATTATGGTTAATCCCATAAGTCTAGTAATCTTGTTGACATCCATTGTCATTGTCATTTTGAGTCCGTTGATTCGATTTGTTGCGAATACTCGCAATCCTCAAACAGATCCTAGAATTCATCCTTCCGGCTCAGACGTCGTTTTAATCATGAGCCGGTTCTCGCCAATTAAATTGTCGTCGATTGTGCCCCTAAGTCTATTGAACTTATCCATCCTTGATCAGAGTGTCTGCTTCTGATCCTTCGCTTTGTAAATCATAATTCCTTAGCAACTGAGCTCTAAGTTATTCAGTTGTTTCTATAATCCAATGTCTTTGCCTTGCTTCTTCCTCTGGTTGTGTGCCGATACTCACCCCAGATCCTTTGTTGGATTTTATCCGACAATATCCTTCATATTCAATAACCTTGAGCCTTTCCTAGGATATATACCGCCTTTGGTAAATTGTATCCTTTGCTTTGTCAACCATGCTCTACTTTGAGCTTGTGTTAATTACTCCTGAAGTTCGTGGTATATGTTCTAAGAAGCCCCGATGGCTTGAACATATGCCTTCCTTAATATGTGTGAACTAGAAAGTTTTCACGAGTCATACACTCCTGTTATTTTGCCAGATAAAATTTCAACACTACAACCTCCTCGAAAGTGAGAAGTGAATGAAAGGTTATGCATTGGAGAAGTGGGAGTCGACCTTGAACTTGTGTTCATGCCCATCGACATGATGTAGATCTTATCATTAAAGCTTCTCTTAAATTAATTATCCCTTTGTTATAAGTTCATCTTGTATCCGTGGTTCGATCCTTTATGATCGTGGATTCCGACCATGTTCCACTTTAAATACTATTTTTCGTGCAAGTGTAAGTACTTGTCTTCTACAGAGCATTACCCCAGTCCAACCTCTACTTTGATTTGTCGTCGAGTATTACCCCCCTGGTATCTCGAGATTATCACGGAACTACATAACTTCTTATGAGTTCTTCATCAAGTACTACATTCCCACTGATTCTAATTTTTCACGGGCTCTAAGTTTTTAAGCCTCAAAGACACCAATAACTGAACCGAGTCCGCACTATGGTTCAACAACTCTTTAGTAAGCTTCTATAAGTACGAGTTTGTACCCGATCACGCCATTCCTAGCCTGTTTGACTATATGATTGTCGTGATGATTCTAACTGTGCTACCTGGTCCTTATTCTCGAAGCACAATTTTCGACGTTGAGCTAAGCTTACATCAACTTTCCTTGTCATATCATTTTTCCTTGAACAACAAGCTTGATTTCGAGTTGGCGTCGTACCCTTGGTTCCAATAACATTTCACTTCATCATTCCTTTGATTAGATGTCAATTGTGTTCATGATGAGAAATACCCTCCTTGCCCTCGATGATTTGTGTTATCATCGACCACTCGATTGTCTTCCGTTCAACACAAACTTGTTTGTGTTTTGTGTTATACCTTGAGATCCTTGCTATCCAACATTTTTTCTTCTTTACCTTGGGTATTACCATCTTTTATGTCAAGAATGTTGTGAGAATTTCACCACCTCTTAAGAATTCTTGATGCAGATGATACCTTTTGCCATACCCGTTCATTCCTTGGTCCTTGTGTTATTTCTAACAAAAAAACCCGACAATTGAACTTGGATGTGTGATTTTAAAACTTCTAGCAACCCTCTTGAAGTTAATGGTCGGTCGTTCATTCTTAGACTATTGATTATTGAATCACCATTCCGATGTTGGTCGTGCAACCCAGCCCATATTCGGGTGCACCTTTCAACCAATGTTTAACCGTGTATGTTTTCCTTCAGCATACCTCATTATATCATTTGATCTGACAAATGTTATCTCCTTGTTCACATAAGTGTGGAAATCTATCTTTTGAAAATCTCAATTAATTGTAGCTGAGTCAATCAGCCACCTCCTCACCTCTCCTTGATTTAATGATGAACTCGTGTGTCGGAACTCGCTCCATAGTTCATTTCACGAGAATCTTACATTGTCATCTCGTCAATTGTGTTGCACCTTTTCTTCCTAGGTATCCTGCCACCAATAAGAACTGAATCTCGGTCTAATATGATGGTTGGAACATATTTCCAGGAGTTATAAACATCTTTACATGACCCGGTAAGGTGATGTCATGCCTAGCACACCTGGCCGTAGGACCTATTGTTATAGTTTCCTTTTTAGCAAGGTT
>NC_041385.1:806589809-806590300 GCF_002162155.2 Triticum dicoccoides
TGAGGAAATTGTAAGACTTATTCTATAAGTTGTTCCTGATGGATCCTTTGTGTATCCTAAGTCTGATCTTTGCTTCAAGACCATGCCAATGCTATTTCTAAGCATGTTTGTGGTACTCCGAATTTCAACAAGAACATTTGAAGCCCAATGCTAAATGTTTCTTGCTCAATTATCCAAACACCGTTATATGGGTAATATCATGAAAATTCTCTCCCTTACCTAAAGGGTTTTCTACATTATATCCTGTCATGCATATCATGCTCTGCTTGTCCTTGGGAAGGATATACCCCTGAATTATGTGTTTAAACACATTTTTCATTTCCATTGTTCTGTTTAATCTCATATCACATTTTCCTTTCGATTGTTTTGTTTAACCTTCTTGAGGTTTATATGATCTAAGCAGTAATAAGTCACTGATTTGTAAGCACCTCGGTGTACAACTCTGTCGGTAAGACCCTGTTACTATTGTTGATGACATTCCAGTAACCACC
>NC_041385.1:806592331-806602296 GCF_002162155.2 Triticum dicoccoides
GTCGTCCCCGTCCTCGTCCACAACGGACCTCCCCGACCTTCACCGCGCCCACTGCCCGAACCCCTACAGCCCCGCGGTGAGGCCCCAGCCTCTCCCCTCTCCCCTCTCCCCTCTGTCCCCGCACGGGCACCACCGCGTCGGCTCGCCGTGGCCGCTGCCGCGCCAGCCGGCCAGGCCCTGTCGTGGCCCACCTCCCCTCTTGCCTGTAGCCAGCGGTGGCTCTACTCTGCTCCCCCTCTCCCCGAACCTGCTGCGACCAACGCGCCCGCGCGGATGCTCGCTCGCCGGCGCCCGTCCGCTCACGCCATGGTAGCCCTCGACCCGTGTGCTCCCCCTGCATCCTACAGTCACCCAGCGCCTTCGCCGCCCGTTAGCGCCTGGGCGCCCGGTAGTGCCCCCACGCCCGTGCGCCCGCTTGGCCCCTGTGGGGCAATGACAGTGGGGGCCCACGCCCCCAGGACGTTTAAAAAAAAGGAATTAATAAAATTAATAATAAATAATAAATAAATAAATAAATAATGGAATTAATTAATTAATTAACTTAATTAATTCTGATTGAATTAACTTATTAATGTTAATTAACCTAGTGATAAATTAACCTAATTAACTACTGTTAATTAGTTAATTAATTAATATGACAATGGGGCCCACCCCCTAATTAATCTTGATTAATTTGATTAAACTGGTTAATTAAAAGGTGTCACTGACCAGTGGGACCCACTGGTCAGGTTGACCATGTCAACTCTGTTGACTGCTGACGTCAGCATCGCATCATGCTGATGTCATTAATTCATTTTCGAATTAATTAAATAATTAATTAAATTCCAGAAATTAATAAAATCTTTAGAAAATCATATCTTTTAATTCGTAACTCGGATTAAAATATTTTCAACATGAAAGTTGCTCAGAACGACGAGACGAATCCGGATACGCAGCCTGTTCGTCCGCCACACATCGCTAACCTATCGAACCTGCAACATTTCACCTCTGATTCCTCTGCCCGAAAACATGAAACACCGGGAATACTTTCCCGGATGTTTTCCTCCCTTCACCGGTATCACCTACTACCGCGTTAGGGCACACCGAACACCGCGTATTGTCTTGTTACGCTTTGTGATGCTTTGATTGCTTTGTTATTTATTGTGTTCCCTCTCTGTTACTTCTTTCCGATAGACCCCGAGACTGCCGGCGACCCCCAGTTCGACTACGGTGTTGGTGACTCGTCCTTCTTGCCAGAGCAACCAGGCAAGCCCCCCCCCCCTTGATCACCAGATATCGCCTATTATCCTCTATACTGCTTGCATTAGAGTAGTGTAGCATGTTACTGCTTTCCGTTAATCCTATTCTGATGCATAGCCTGACATTGTTGCTACATCTGTTGATACCTTACCTGCAATCCTAAATACTTAGTATAGGATGCTAGTTTATCATCGTTGGCCCTACATTCTTGTCAGTCTGCCTTGCTATACTATTGGGCCGTGATCACTCGGGAGGTGATCACGGGTATATACTATACATACATACATACTATACAGATGGTGACTAAAGTCGGGTCAGCTCGATGAGTACCCGCAAGTGATTCTGATGAGGGGGCTGAAAGGATAGGTGGCTCCATCCCGGTAGAGGTGGGCCTGGGTTCCCGACGGCCCCCGACTGTTACTTTGTGGCGGAGCAACAGGGCAGGTTGAGACCACCTAGGAGACAGGTGGGCCTAGCCCTGTTCGGTATTCGCGGATACTTAACACGCTTAACGAGATCTTGGTATTCGATCTGAGTCTGGCTACTGGCCTATACGCACTAACCATCTACGCGGGAGTAGTTATGGGTATCCCGACGTCGTGGTATCAGCCGAAGCCTTCTTGACGTCAGTGACGGAGCGGCGCGCGCCGGATTGGACTGGAACGCCTACTCTTGTATAAGGGAGGCTAGGTCTGCTTCCGGCCGCCCTCGCAACATGCAGGTGTGCAATGGGCGATGGGCCCAGACCCCTGCGCGCATAGGATTTAGACTGGTGTGTTGACCTCTCTGTTATGCCTAGGTGGGGCTGCGACGTGTTGATCTTTCGAGGCCGGGCATGACCCAGGAAAGTGTGTCCGGCCAAATGGGATCGAGCGTGTTGGGTTATGTGGTGCACCCCTGCAGGGAAGTTAATCTATTCGAATAGCCGTGATCTTCGGTAACAGGACGACTTGGAGTTGTACCTTGACCTTATGACAACTAGAACCGGATACTTAATAAAACACACCCTTCCAAGTTCCACAGACAACCCGGTGATCGCTTTTCCACAGGGCGACGAGGGGAGGATCGCTGGGTAGGATTATGCTATGCGATGCTACTGGAAATCCTACTTGGAGATGCTACCTGGAGATTCTACTTGGAGGACTTCAATCTACTCTCTTCTACATGCTGCAAGACGGAGGCTGCCAGAAGTGTAGTCTTCGATAGGACTAGCTATCCCCCTCTTATTCTGGCATTCTGCAGTTCAGTCCACTGATATGGCCTCCTTACACATATACCCATGCATATGTAGTGTAGTTCCTTGCTTGCGAGTACTTTGGATGAGTACTCACGGTTGCTTTCTCCCCCCTTTTCCCCCTTTCCTTTCTTTCTAGTTGTCGCAACCAGATGCTGGAGTCCAGGAGCTAGACGCCACCGTCGAGGACGACTCCTACTACACCGGAGGTGCCTACTACTACGTGCAGCCCGCTGACGACGACCAGGAGTAGTTTAGGAGGATCCCAGGCAGGAGGCCTGCGCCTCTTTCGATCTGTATCCCAGTTTGTGCTAGCCATCTTATGGCAACTTGTTTAACTTATGTCTGTACTCAGATATTGTTGCTTCCGCTGACTCGTCTATGATCGAGCACTTGTATTCGAGCCCTCGAGGCCCCTGACTTGTATTATGATGCTTGTATGACTTATTTATGTTTTAGAGTTGTGTTGTGATATCTTCCCGTGAGTCCCTGATCTTGATCGTACACATTTGCGTGCATGATTAGTGTATGATTGAATCGGGGGTGTCACAGCCGGACTGTATCTGGAGAGCCTGCTGGCCACGCCTCCACCAGCCGGACTCCGAGGCCGGACACAAGGGTGGAGGTCAACGCGGGGACAACCCCGGATGGTCCTTCTACAGAGGATGCGGATAGATTATCCGCTACAAACTCCGAAGTGGAGAGCGCCATGAATCACAGGTGCCGACGGGCCACACTACGCGACCCGAGTTTCTCTGAAGAGGCGTTCAATGCCTTCAACTCAGGGGACGCGTACATCCGAGCTACTCAAGATGGCCTCACCAGAGCCACGGACCAGTATGTAAAGGATATACGGGTAAGATAATCTGATAAGTATGTATATCAGTAGCCCCTAAGACATGAAACAGTTGGCACAACTGATTTAAGGATCATTATATGCATAGGTTCTTACAGAGAAGAATACCCAGCTTTCTAAAGAGCTGGAGGAGTGCAAAGCCTGGCTGCAGGCCGCAGTTGCCGAAATGGAGGAGTCCAAGAAGGCCCCATCTGGCAATACTTGTCTTGATCGAAAAGAGTGTATTGACATATACCAGTTAGTATTCGGCATGCATGCAAATCTAACAGTTGATTCTGCAGACAATCCCGGAGGTAATCCGGAGATTGTATCGGAGGATGAGCAACATGCTCAACGCCAGCTAAAGGCTGGCGAGCGCGTGCTTACAAAGGTTATATGGGAGAAAAATGATCTCCAGGACGCGAAGACCCGGCTAGACGTTGAATTAAAAGATGTTCGGGCCTAGCTTGCTGACTCCGTGAAGGAGAATAAGAGGCTTCGACGCGGCATTTTTAGTAAGTGCTCGAACGGACCTTTATAAAGTTCAATGAAGAAGCAGGCTAACAGAATTATGTCTGTAGGTATGCTGACAGGTCGTCCCGAAGAGGAGATGCCCGGATCTGCAGGCGATCTTCTGCAAGAGCTCTCACAACTACACGGGCAAATTTGGCAGGCGATGCAGGGTATTGCCCAGGCCTTGTGGCCATCCGCATCCCTGCCCGGAGGCATGGGAGAGCTCATGGAGATACTCAAGGGAGCTCGGCGGCGCTTCCGATTATGGAAGATATCGGCCTGTCGACAAGGTGCAAGGGAGGCCTAGGCCATGGTGAAGACACAATACACCAAGGCTGACCCGAACCACATGGCCGAGGTCGGACCTGTAGGGTCAGATGGGAAATCCCCGTTAGTCTGGTATATGACCAGGTAGCATTAGCCGCGAAGTACTCCCAACAGGATTGTAGGCTAGACAGCCTGTTGGATGGTATAGAGCACTAGTATAAAAGGAGGCAATGGTCCAGGCCAGGTCAGCCCATTAGTCCCGGTTCAATCTAGAACCGGGACCCATGGGGGCATTGGACCCGGTTCGTGAGCCCCGGGGGCCGGCCGGGCCACGTGGGCCATTTGTCCCGGTTCGTCTGGACATTTTGGTCCCGGTTGGTGGGACGAACCGGGACCAATGGGCCTCGCTCCTGGCCCACCACCATTGGTCCCGGTTGGTGGCTTGATCCGGGACCAAAGGCTGTCCTTTAGTCCCGGTTCGTGCGACGAATCGGGACCAATTAATTGCCTATATATACCCCTCGCCCGCAGCAGAGCACTCCCACTGCTCTGTTTTTCCTGGCCGGCGAGGAGAGAGCTTTGTGGTGCTCTAGCTCACCTCCTATGCACACGAGGTGTTCGATGGAATGCCCGAGCCACACTACTTAAGCTTTCTCCTCTCCAAGCTCGACCTCCAAGCTCCATTTTCCTCAATATTTGTCTAGGTTTAGCGGTCCGTCACGTCCCGTCCCCGTCTTCACCGCCGTCGATTGCCCGCGCCGATCTCGTCGCCGGCACCACCGTGGTGAGCCTCTAGTTCTTATCTTCTTTCTGAAAGAAAAAAAAATTCTTACTTGTATGTTTATATAGATACTTGTATAATTTTCTTACTTTTATTATTGCATCTTATATAGTGCGATGGTTTTGGTATCCGCCCCCATCGGCCCTTGTCCTGTCTATGATTCAGATGTGGTATATATTATCTTTTCATAACTATTGGTTCATTTATCGTTTATGACAATTATGCCGACCAAGGTGACATAGATTTTATTTATCTAGGAGGTTGTTGAACCAGAAATTCCAACTGACCCTATTGTCGAGAGGTTAAATTTAGTTGAAGAAGAAAACAATTTCTTGAAGGAAAAAGTAAGAAAAACTGAGGAGGAAAAGATGATATTGGAGTTGCATGTTGCGGATGTCGTCGATGATCACAAGATCAAGATGGATGCAATGCGATTGAAGATTAGAAAGATTAGAAAATATGCCATTCATACCGAGGCTTGGTATCATTATGCCGTTGGATCAGTTGTTACATTGGTTGCGATTATGATCGCATTTGTTTTCGCATTGAAATGTTTTACATAGTTTCAATGTATGGTTTAATTAATTTAGATGCTCTGCAGAGCTTTATGTTGTTAGATGAGAACTATGTATGTACTTTGGTTTTAATGTGATGATGAACTTCTATTAATTTGGTCACTTAATTATCATTCATGATGTTCTATAATGATTGTTGACACACTTAATTATATATAATGCACGCAGATGAACTGGCAATGGATGTACGGTTCAAGACACACCTCCGAGTACATTAAGGGCGTGCATGATTTTCTCGAAGTGGCTAAGGCAAACAAGCAGAATGGTTTTATGTGTTGTCCATGCCCTATATGTGGGAATACGAAGTCTTACTCTAACCGGGAAATCCTTCACACCCACCTGCTTTACAAGGGTTTCATGCCACACTATAAAGTTTGGATGAGGCACGGAGAAATAGGGGTTATGATGGAAGACGGCGAAGAAGAAGAGTACGATGGCAACTATGTGCCCCCTGAATACGGTGATGCTACTGAAGATCAAGAGGAACCAAACGATGTGCATGATGATGCTGCAACGGGCGAAGCAGCTGAGGATCAAGTGGAATCAGACGATGTGCGCAATGATGATGATCTCCGCCGGGTCATTGTCGATGCAAGGACGCAATGTGAAAGTCAAAAGGAGAAGATGAAGTTCGATTGCGTGTTAGAGGACCACAAGAAAGGGTTGTACCCGAATTGCGAAGATGGCAACACAAAGCTCGGTATCGTACTGGAATTGCTGCAGTGGAAGGCAGAGAATGCTGTGTCTCACAAAGGATTTGAGAAGCTATTGAAAATATTGAAGAAGAAGCTTCCAAAGGATAACGAATTGCCCGACAGTACATACGCAGCAAAGAAGGTCGTATGCCCTCTAGGATTGGAGGTGCAGAAGATACATGCATGCCCTAATGACTGCATCCTCTACCGCGGTGCGTATAAGGATCTGAACGCATGCCCGGTATGCGGTGCATTACGGTATAAGATCAGACGAGATGACCCTGGTGATGTTGACGGCGAGCCCCCCAGGAAGAGGGTTCCTGCGAAGGTGATGTGGTATGCTCCTATAATACCACGGTTGAAACATCTGTTCAGAAACGGAGAGCATGCCAAGTTGATGCGATGGCATAATGAGGACCGTAAGAAAGACGGGAAGTTGAGAGCACCCGCTGACGGGTCGCAGTGGAGAAAAATCGAGAGAAAGTACTGGGATGAGTTTGCAAGTGACCCAAGGAACGTATGGTTTGCTTTAAGCGCGGATGGCATTAATCCTTTCGGGGAGCAGAGCAGCAATCCCAACACCTGGCCCATGACTCTATGTATGTATAACCTTCCTACTTGGATGTGCATGAAGCGGAAGTTCATTATGATGCCAGTTCTCATCCAAGGCCCTAAGCAAACTGGCAACGACATTGATGTGTACCTAAGGCCATTAGTTGAAGAACTTTTATAGCTGTGGAATGCAAATGGTGTACGTACGTGAGATGAGCACAAACATGAGGAATTTGACCTAAAGGTGTTGTTGTTCGTGACCATCAACGATTGGCCCGCTCTTAGTAACCTTTCAGGACAGACAAACAAGGGATACCATGGATGCACGCACTGTTTACTTGACACCGATAGTATATACCTGGGAAGCTGCAGGAAGAATGTGTACCTGGGCCATCGTCGATTTCTTCCGACCAACCGTCAATGTCGAAAGAAAGGCAAGCATTTCAAAGGCGAGGCAGATCACTGGAAGAAGCCCGCCATGCGTACCGGTGATCACGTACTTTCTATGGTCAATGATTTACACGTAATCTTTGGAAAGGGTCCCGGCGCACTAGCTGTTCCGAATGATGCTGAGGGACATGCACCCATGTGGAAGAAGAAATCTATATTTTGGGACCTACCCTACTAGAAAGACCTAGAGGTCTGCTCTTCAATTGACATGATGCACGTGACGAAGAACCTTTGCGTGAACCTGCTAGGCTTCTTGGGCGTGTATGGAAAGACAAAAGATATAGCTGAGGCACGGGAGGACCTGCAACGTTTGCACGAAAAAGACGACATGCCTCCAAAGCAGTATGAAGGTTCTGCCAGCTATGCTCTTACCAAAGAAGAGAAGGAAATCTTCTTTGAATGTCTGCTTAGTATGAAGGTCCCGACTGGTTTCTCGTCGAATATAAAGGGAATGATAAATATGGCAGAGAAAAAGTTTCAGAACCTAAAGTCTCATGATTGCCACGTGATTATGACGCAACTGCTTCCGGTTGCATTGAGGGGGCTTCTACCGGAAAACGTCCGATTAGCCATTGTGAAGCTATGTGCATTCCTCAATGCAATCTCTCAGAAAGTGATCAATCCAGAAATCATACCAAGGCTAAGGAGTGATGTGGTGCAATGTCTTGTCAGTTTCGAGCTGGTGTTCCCACCATCCTTCTTCAATATCATGATGCATGTCCTAGTTCATCTAGTTGACGAGATTGTCATTCTGGGCCCCGCATTTCTACACAATATGTACCCCTTTGAGAGGTTCATGGGAGTCCTAAAGAAATATGTCCGTAACCGCGCTAGGACAGAAGGAAGCATCTCCATGGGCCATCAAACAGAGGATGTCATTGGTTTTGTGTTGACTTCATTCCTGGCCTTAAGAACATAGATCTCCCTAAATCGCGGTATGAGGGGAGACTGACTGGAAAAGGCACGCTTGGAAGGGACTCAATAATATGCAGGGACGGATATTCTTGGTCTCAAGCACACTACATAGTTCTACAGAACTCTACCTTGGTGACCCCGTATGTCGATGAACACATGAACAATCTGCGCTCCAAACACCCGGAGAAGTGCGATGACTGGATTACATGTGAACACATCAGGACTTTCAGCAGTTGGTTGGAAACACGTCTCAGAGGTGACAACACTGTTTGTGATGAGCTGTACTTGTTGTCCAGGGGACCATCTTCGACTGTTATGATTTGGAAAGGATACGAGATAAATGGGAATACATTTTACATGATTGACCAAGATCAAAAGAGAACCAACCAAAGCAGCGGTGTCCGCTTTGATGCAACAACCGAGAGGGGAAAGGACACATATTATGGTTACATAGTGGACGTATGGGAACTTGACTACGGACATGATTTGAAGGTCCCTTTGTTTAAGTGCAAATGGGTCAATCTGTCAGGAGGCGGGGTACAGGTAGACCCACAGTACGGAATGACAACAGTGGATCTGAAAAATCTTGGGTACACTAACGAACCGTTCGTCCTAGCCAATGATGTGGCACAGGTTATCTATGTGAAGGACATGTCTACTAGACCGAGAAAAAGAAAAGATAAGGAAGCGAATACATCATATGATGAGCCAAAGCGCCACATAGTTCTTTCAGGAAAAAGGGGCATCGTGGGAGTGGAGGGCAAGACAGATATGTCTGATGATTATGAAAAGTTTCATGAAATTCCTCCCTTCAAAGTCAAGGATGACCCCAGCATCCTGATAAACGATGAAGATTATCCATGGTTACGGCGCAATAAGCAAATGACACAAGCGAAGAAAAAGTGAATACTTTCTCCGCAACTATTATGAAGATACCATGCCAACTTTGTAACAAACGAGTATGATACCATTGTCCGTTTTGTACATGCACATGCTATGTGGGTGAATTTATGATACTATGCCAACTTTTTCAGAGTTCATTTAAAAACTAATGGCACTAACAGAAAGTTTATAATTTTTCTAAAACTAAAAGCAAAAAAGAATTAAAAAATAGAGCAAAAAGCAAAAGAAAATAAACAATGCAGAAAACAAAACAAAAAAGGGAAAAAATAAAAATAGGAACAATAAGTATTTTGTTGTAATTAGAAACAAAATAAAATAAGTAAAGCAAGAAAGAAAACAAAAAAAGTGTTTTCAAATTTGAAAACTAATGACACTAACAGAAAGTTTATAATTTTTCTAAAACTAAAAGCAAAAAGAATTAAAAAAATAAACTAAAAATCAAAAGAAAGTAAATAATGCAAAAAAAACTGGAAAAAACAAAAAAAACTGCCACCTATTGGGCCACTACGGCCTGAATACGACTAGAAACCCAACCTGGGCCAGGATTCAGGCCCGCAGAAGGCCCAATAGGCCCACCGTAGCATAGTGTCAGATTAGCCCCGAAAGCCTGCAGTTGAGAGGAGCTCGAGATGGTGGGCGCAACAGCGCTTATAAACCACTCTCGAGCCCTCTCAACTAGCGAGGTGGGACTAAACTTTCGCCGTGCTACGGGCAGCACAGGGGCCTTTGGTCCCGGTTGGTGGCACCAACCGGGACTAAAGGGGGGGCATTGGTCCCGGTTAGTGGCACCAACCGGGACTAAAGGGGTGCATTAGTCCCGGTTGGTGCAACTAACCGGGACCAATGCCCCCCCCCTTAGTCCCAGTTGGTGCCACCAACCGGGACCAAAGGCCGCCGCTTCCCGCCCTTTGGGCTGCTGAAAAGAGGCCTTTGGTCCCGATTGGTGCCACCAACCGGGATGAAAGGGGTGCATTGGTCCCGGTTGGTGCCACGAACCGGGATCAAT
>NC_041385.1:806602619-806608040 GCF_002162155.2 Triticum dicoccoides
CTGACGCCCTCGCCGCCCCCGCCGTCGCCCTCGCCGGCCGCCCCCATTGTGAGCCGCCGCCGTCGAGGCTCTGTGTTCAGTGCTTTTTTTTCATATATACATGTGTATTTTTTTGTTCATTGCATTTTTTTCATATATATAATGTATATATGTATGTGGTAGCTATATGATGAATGGATGTGGCTATGTATGTATGAATATAATGTTCATAGTATTTTTTTGTTTATATATGTTTTTTGATATATGTATTAATTTTTTATTTAGGTTGTTAGTAGATATCGATTTTAGGTTAGTGCATTTTAGGTTAGTGTAGAGGAACAGGTAAAAGAAGGAAAAGGAACAAAATAGGAAGAAGTAAGAAGGAAGAAGAAGAAGAAAAAGAAGGAGAGGAAAAAGGAAAATAAGAAGAGGAAGAAAGGAGAAGAAGAGGAGAGGAAAGAAGAGGAGAAATAAATAAGAAGAGGAAAAAAGAAGAAAAAGAAGAGGAGAAGAAGAAAGGAATAGAGGAGAAGAAAAAAAAAATAGAAACTCTTCTTTCCTCTCCTCTTCTTCTCCTTTCTTCCTCTTCTTATTTTCCTTTTTCCTCTCCTTCTTTTTCTTCTTCTTCGATCTCCTTCTTCCTTCTTCCTCTTTTCTTCCTTTTCCTTATTTTCCTTTCTCGAGGGAGAAGAAGAAAAAGAAGAGGAGGAGAAGAAGAAAGGAATAGAGGAGAAAGAAGAAACTACCCCCTCCCCGATAACATTATTTTCCCATGTATATGTATGTCGCATCGTTGTCGATATAACCCCCTCTCGGATAACTTCGAGATGAGGGGCGGTCGATATATATAACCTCTCTCGACCGTGATAACTTATACCACGGCAGCACCCCCTCGGCCCTCTCGCTCGACCAAAACTCTCGAGGACACCCAAACCCTAGAGATAAAACGATGTTGGTCTCATACCCCCTCCCGCCGCGCCCCTACCCGACAAATTAACTCTCTCGAGGCCACCCAAATTTACCAAGTTAAAAGAGCGTTGTCGTTGAGGCCACCCCAAACCCTTGAAGCGTTGTGTCGAGGCCACCCCAAACCCTTGAAGCGTTGTGTCGAGGCCACCCTAAACCCTAGAGAAGCAGAGCGTCGAGGCCACTAACATGATTCCTTATTGTGATTAGCTAGCTAGTTCTATGTTTGCCACTAATATATATCCATCTGTACCATGTTTGAATAATAATTGACATGTTGTAAATATTTGCAGAAACTATGGAGCACTCCCGAGACGAAGCAACAGAAGCGATGTTGGGGGACATAATTGCACAAGGAAGTGATGAAGTTGCGTCATTTCTCAACGATACCGATGGTCAGGAAGGACTGGGTGAAGAAGAGGGCTATGTTCATGATGGCTCTGGCCCATTAATGCCGGTACAAGAAGAGGGCTATGTTCATGATGGCTCCGGTGACACAATGGAGGTACAAGAAGGAGACCGTGCTGACTGCTTAACGACCGAACCGAGTCCGGCCAGGTATATATATATATATATATATATATTAGTTAAGCCCGTGCTGACTAGTTAATTGATGCATCCATTGTTTTGGTATATGTACACATATTAATTAACTCTGTCTTTCTTCCTTTTTCTAGCCCTCCGGATCAAGCACAACTTCAGTAAGGAGACGAGGCCCGAAGAAAAAGTTGAGCTCGGATGAAAAGTTTGAGATCACAACAATCGCGCCCGACGGCGAACTGATTGAACCCATCTGGACAAACAATGCATTTTCTGCTCAGTGCGGGGTTCTTGTTAGGGACAAGATCCCGATCAGCATCTAGCAATGGTATAAGCCTAAGGAGGAAGACCCTAAGGTGTCTTATGTCAATGATATGCAGAAAAATGATCTTTGGACTTAGCTAAAGGCAAATTTCACCCTACCGCCAGAGGAGGATCCGGAGAAGCCAGTTAAAGAGCAATTTATCAAGTCTTGTGCTCTTAAGAAGATGGCAGCCCTATTTAGGAGCTGGAGGAAAGAGCTGAACAAGTTTGTCGACAAAGAAGAGACACCAAAATTCATCAGCAAATATGAGAAGATCAAAGATCACTGGCCCGCATTTGTGGCCCACAAGACATCGGAAAAGAGTAAGAAGATGTCGGCGACAAACAAGCAAAATGCTGCGAAGAAGCAGTTTCACCATCGCACAGGGTCAGGTGGCTACCTCAAAGCCCGGCCTAAGTGGTCCAAGGCTGAGAATGATCTGCTTGATAAAGGGATCGAACCAGAGACAATGAACTGGCCAGACCGTTGCCGGACTTGGTTCTTCTGGGCTGGCGGAACCTTGGACCCTGTATCAGGGAAGTGCCGTTGGACGGACGAGCAACTGAAAATACCAGTCAAGAGGCTTCGGCACTATATCAATGCAGCGCAGCAAGGGACGTTCGTTCCAGATAGGGAGAAGGACAAGCTCACAATGGCCCTCGGGAATCCTGAGCACCCTCGACGGACACGAGGCACGCCAGGCTCCATTCCGTGGAAGGTTGGTTTTCCGGACGTAGGGGGTTAAAAAAGCCACGAGAGGAGGAAGAAACTGGAGCAGGGCCAACTGCAGGCGTTGCACGAAAGGGTAATGGGGCTAGAGGAACGAGAAGCAGCTGATCGCAGCAAACGACCTGCCGAAGCTTCCCCCGAAGCTACCCCGCCATCTCAGTGGAGAAGCAGCGTGGCTTCCACCAAGCTGCTTCAGTCAGAGAATGTCTTGACGGCTCTTGCCAGCTATCCCATGGATACTATCACGGAGTCTCAAAATTTCCACATAATGACGCGATGGATGAATTTGAAGGTCAAGGCGGCTGTTGGCTCTGTTTATCCTACTGAACCTGGCACAACTTTTCACTGCTGGCCGATTCCAGAAGGATATGCTAGGGTGATGGTGGATGAAATAACGGAGGGATTTGAGGACCTCCTGCTTGACTACCCTACCGGTGAAGGGGAGACTAGGCTGGGTTCTGCTCTGAAGACTCCATGCCTATGGCGGAAGGAGCTCATCAACCCTCCGAACTAGACGCCTCCGCCTCCTCCTCCTCCTCCGGCGAGTCAGGGCACTCCGCCTCCTCCTCCGACGAGTGACGATCAGGGCACTGGGCCTCCTTCTCCAGTGCGTGGCGGCACTCCGCCTCCTTCTCCGCCTGCGCCGGCGCGCCCGAGCAGCCAGCAGCCTCCTCCTTCTTTGCCTCGCCAGCAAGGGCGGAAGAGACCCGCCGCCGCCCCGGCTGCTCCAGCGCGTCGTAGTCCTTCTCCTCTGCCTCGTAAGCAAGAACGAAAGAAGATAGACGACGCAGCCGCTCCGTCTGCTCCGGCGTCTAGCAGTACAGCCAGAGGCAGGAGGCAATATAGATACGGTCCACCTCTCAAGCCTCTAGAGAAGTTACCGTATGAGAGGATCAAGGAGGAAACGCGACGATCGTGCGGACCCACCTGAAGGACTTCTTTGAAGGGGTGAAAGCAAAGAGACATCCACCTCCGGAGGAGAAGGTAGATCCGGTGAAAGCAAAGCGCACTCTCCATGCCCTGAGGAAACCGGCAAAGTCTCCACCGAGAACCAACTATGAGCGCATTACTGAACAGACATATCTCCAAGCGGAGCGGTCGGGAAGTACTGTCAGACATCAAAGGTCAAGAGAACGAGCAGCTGCGAAAAAATTGCCCAGCTCGGTGAACAAGCAAACCAATCGTGCCCCCCGCTCAATGTGTCTAGTGGCAACATCGTCGCTAATGCACCGGGGATGGTGGCCGGTTATGGCAATCTATCAGATTACCCGCCTGACGATCAACTGCCTGATTTAATGGAGGTGGACGAACACAGATACGAGTACGGGAAGCCTCTCGTCAAAGATGAAAAATCTCTAACAACGATGAAGCGAAGATTCCATAATTGGTACATGAAAACCTTCAGAGAGTCTGGGGGGTGAATAGTTTGTATCTGAACATTAAAGAGGAGCACGACCTCGTTGGAACTGATCTATTGTGTGTTCCATTTGAGGAGTTCTTCGCGTTCTTCAATCAAAAGGCCCTCGATAAATTAACGGTCTTTTGCTACTGCCTGTAAGTACTATTATTGTCATTAATTAAGTCTCTATATATAGCTCGGCTCTTTTGTTGCATGTATTTATAATTAATTATCCTCAATATATTATGCATATTGAAGATCGTCAAGTGCAGAAAACAAGAAATATATGATATTGAGTTCATTAACACAAATATCATAGATGATATTCAGGTTACAAAGCACGCCGAAGAGGCCGAGGCCAACTTGCTACAATCGTTGATCAAAAATCAAAACAAAGATACCATACTCTTTCTTTACAACTTCAAGTGAGTGTTACTGTCGTGTGCATATTCGGTTTCCCTTGTTACTCGAGCGAGGTTATAGTAATGTAATTGATGAGTTATGCATGCGTGCGCAGCTTCCACTATGTTCTTCTGGAGATTAAGCTTGAGAGGGGACTAGTAACAGTCTTAGACTTGAGACGAAAAGATCCCGAAACCTATGCGGACATGACTGAATTGCTCAACAAGTAAGTTCAATTGATCATTATCGCACCATATCGGCAACTTTTTGTTCATTTCCTGATATCTCAAGTAATAATAATTATTTTCTTTGTCTTGCAGTGTTTGGAAACAGTTCACCGCGGAAGCTTCGGGACTCCCGAAGGAGCTGCAATATACATACCCGAAAGTAAGTACTACTAGCTAGCTAGTTGCGTGCATCTCCCGTTGATTGTATAGCTATACTTTCATTAATGCCATTTATAATGCTTCATTATCAGTTTGATTGACCTCTATTTCTCGTAAAGTGCTTGTGGCAGGAACAAGGGAATGATTTCTGTGGATACTACATGTGCGAGTTCATCTACACACTACTAGAAAAAGGCCTACTAATGGCGCACCGGTTTTGCCTACTAATGGCGCACTACCGGTGCGCCATTACTAGCACGCCATTAGTATTTTTTACTAATGGCGCACCACTGGTGCGCCATTAGTATCTGGTATACTAATGGCGCACCATGCAGTGCGCCATTATTATAGCCCACGGTGCACCATTAGTATCTGGTATACTAATGGCGCACCACATAGAAGTGCGCCATTAGTATCTGGTATACTAATGGCGCACCACATAGAAGTGCGCCATTAGTAACATTTTTTTTCAAATTTTTTTCAGAATTTTTTTTTAAAATTTTTTTAAAATTTTTTTATGGCTTAATCTCGGGTCAATATGCTCATTTTTTGGCATGATATTATTTCAAATTTTGTTCCTGTTTTTGGATCTTGTATGTTCTTTTGCCGTGTTCTTTTGCCGGAGAGGAGTTCGCCGGAGAGGAGGAGGAGGTCACCGGAGAGGCGCTCGCCTACATCGCCGGAGAGGAGGAGGAGGTCGCCAGAGAGGAGTTCAC
>NC_041385.1:806608241-806610864 GCF_002162155.2 Triticum dicoccoides
GCCGGAGAGGAGGAGAAGGAGTGGAGGATAGGAGAGGAGGAGATGGAGTGGAGGAGAGGTGGAGTGGAGGAGAGGTGGAGTGGAGGAGAGGAGAGTAGGAGATGGAGTGGAGGAGAGGTGGAGTGGAGGAGGTGCGCCCAGCCATATATACGACATAGTAATGGCGCACCGTGGGCAGGTGCGCCATTACTAACTTTTTTTTATTTTTTTGACTTATTTTCAATTTTGAAGGCGGGAAGATACTAATGGCGCACCATGGGCCGGTGCGCCATTAGTAACTTTTTTTTTATTTTTTTGACTTATTTTGAATTTTGAAGGCGGGAAGATACTAATGGCGCACCATGGGCAGGTGCGCCATTAGTGAGTTTGAATTTTTTTGAATTTTTTTTGCCTCTCGAGATCTTAAAAGCACCATAACTTTTTTTCTGTTAGGTTTTTGAGGATTTTGAAAATGTTTAACGGGGTTCCCCGGCGTGCCGAATACCACATCTAGTGTGATTTTTCCCGCACATCGTGCTTCCCGACTAGGGATTATTCCCCTGAAGGTTGTGCTGCTTTGCTCAATGTGGCTCTTGTCTATTTCCATTTTGTTAAGAGTCTCCTTGTAGATGAGGTTTAATCCGCTTCCGCCATCCATGAGCACATTAGTGAGCCGGAAGCCGTCCACAATTGGACTAAGGACTAGAGCGGCTGGTGCTCGGACTGTTCGGAATTGAGGTTCGTCACTGGCATTGAAGGTTATGGCCGTGTCGTTCCATGGATTTATTGCTGCGACGTGGCAGACTTCGGCGAGGCTGCGGAGTGCTCGCTTGCGCCTATTATTTGAGGCGAAAGTCTCGAAGACTGTCAGTACTGTATTGTTATTTTCTACGGGATGGTGTTCTGCGGTATTATTGATGAGGAGATCCTCGCCGCTCTTGGCCACCTGCCGGAGTATCCAACATGCTCTCAGGATGTGTGTTGGTGTGGTATCCGGTGTACTGTGAATTTTGCATGGCCCATTGAGCCATCCCTCCAATACGGTTCCATGCCCCGTGATGGGCTTTGGTTTCTTTGTAATTGGATCGGGTGACTTGCGTTAATGCACCCTTTTTGCTCGAACGAGGGGTTTAGTGAGAGCTGGAGGATCCCGAAATTTGTTTGGGTTTTCCATGCGCTTTCCATCGCATAGTACTTCTGTACTATGACCGCCAAGTCAGCGAAGTGTGCTATGTTACGACGACTTATGGCGTTGAGAATTCCCTGGTCTGTGCAATTTTTGCAAAAGAATGAGATTGCGTCTTCCTCGCGACAGTCCTTAACCTTACTCATTACAAGGAGGAATCTGGCCCAGAAGTGGTGTACTATCTCTTGGGGCTCTTGTCTAATGTGGGAAAGATCACTTGTGTCTGGGTGGGTGGGTAGATTTAAGTCCGAACCCTGACCCGATCTGAGACCCAGGGGCCGAGGGGCTTCTGAGCTTGACGGCTCGGACTCTTGGACGCTGCCCAATTTTCCTGACCCGCCGCCCGATTCTAGGTTCGGAGCCTGGGCCATGTTCTCCTGAAGACAGGTATCCGGCTCGAAGATCTCTGGAATCTGGACATAGTTCGTCCTAAAAATAGAGGAAGAATCACTATATTGTTCCTCCACCACCGCTATCAGATGGGTAACCGGCGGAGAATTAATCTCCCTTTGGTTGGGTTTAAGTCCGATCCGATCATAGTCCGTAGCGAATCCTAGGGCAGCGATGCGATCCAAGAGCTCGTTCAGGGAGGAGAGCTCCATTGGATCTATCTGCTCGGTGAATTCCGAGCTGACGTGGAGGCGGTTCTTGATGACCCGAGAAGTCATCGTCGGCGCGGCGGCCGAACGAGTGGTCATGACGAAGCCGCCCAGCCGGAGAGTCTGGCCTATAGCCAGGGCTCCCCAGAGGTGATGTTGTCCTTGAAAACAAGGCGAGACATCAATCCTTATCGTGACGACACAGTGGAACTCTCAATGAAAGCACCAATGTCGGTGTCAAAACCGGCGGATCTCGGGTAGGGGGTCCCGAACTGTGCGTCTAAGGCTAATGGTAATGATTGACCTCTATTTCTCGTAAAGTGCTTGTGGCAGGAACAAGGGAATGATTTCTGTGGATACTACGTGTGCGAGTTCATCTACACACTACTAGAAAAAGGCCTACTAATGGCGCACCGGTTTTGCCTACTAATGGCGCACTACCGGTGCGCCATTACTAGCACGGCATTACTATTTTTTACTAATGGCGCACCACTGGTGCGCCATTAGTATCTGGTATACTAATGGCGCACCATGCAGTGCGCCATTATTATAGGCCACAGTGCGCCATTAATATCTGGTATACTAATGGCGCACCACATAGAAGTGCGCCATTAGTAACATTTTTTTTTCAAATTTTTTTCAGAATTTTTTTTTATTTTTTTTTCAATTTTTTTATGGCTTAATCTCGGGTCAATATACTCGTTTTTTGGCACGATATTATTTCAAATTTTGTTCCTGTTTTTGGATCTTGTATGTTCTTTTGCCGTGTTCTTTTGCCGGAGAGGAGTTCGCCGGAGAGGAGGAGGAGGAGGTCACCGGAGAGGCGCTCGCCTACATCGCCGGAGAGGAGGAGGAGGTC
>NC_041385.1:806611324-806627816 GCF_002162155.2 Triticum dicoccoides
GCCGGAGAGGAGAAGGAGGTCGCTGCAGAGGAGGAGAAGGAGTGGAGGACAGGAGAGCAGGAGATGGAGTGGAGGAGAGGTGGAGTGGAGGAGAGGTGGAGTGGAGGAGAGGAGAGTAGGAGATGGAGTGGAGGAGAGGTGGAGTGGAGGAGGTGCGCCCAGCCATATATACGACATAGTAATGGCGCACCGTGGGCAGGTGCGCCATTACTAACTTTTTTTATTTTTTGGACTTATTTTCAATTTTGAAGGCGCGAAGATACTAATGGTGCACCATGGGCCGGTGCATCATTAGTAACTTTTTTTTTTATTTTTTTGACTTATTTTGAATTTTGAAGGCGGGAAGATACTAATGGCGCACCATGGGCAGGTGCGCCATTAGTGAGTTTGAATTTTTTTGAATTTTTTTGCCTCTCGAGATCTTAAAAGCCCCGTAACTTTTTTTCTGTTAGGTTTTTGAGGATTTTGAAAATGTTTAACGGGGTTTCCCCGGTTCAATTTGGATGTAACTTTTCGAGTAGATGATTTTTCATATAAAAAACTTTTTCATCCGAGTTAGTATGCAAAAGTTATGCCCATTTTTACGAATTCTCGCGAGATTTTGCAAATGAAGTCAAAATTCATATTTGCAAATTTTCCCAACAACTAGACCACATATCACATGGGAAACTTATTTTGTTTTATTTTTTTGACATTTTCATCATTTTCTTTTATTTTTTTTAAAACTGAAAAGGCGATCCACAGGGGGGGGGGTGTGCATTCGGTGGAAGTGGTGGCCAAGTTACTAATGGCGCATCGTGGCATGGTGCGCCATTACTAGTCGCCATTACTAGTTCAACTAGTAATGGCGCACCACTCGCACGGTGCGCCATTACTACTTTTGAAAAAAAAATAAAAAAAATGATATTTTTTTTGATTTTTTTTTGAAAAAAACTTAGTAATGGCGCACCAGTGGAAAGTGCGCCATTACTAGTTAAAACTAGTAATGGTAACTAATAATGGCACACCGAGACATGGTGCGCCACTAGTAACAAAAAAAATTATGTTTTTTTTCAAAACTACTAATGGCGCACCACACACCAGGTCGCCATTAGTAATATATTACTAATGGCGCACCGAGACATGGTGCGCCATTAGAATATAGTAATGGCGCACCACATCACAGGTGCGCCATTAGTTGCCATTCCATCTATAGCCCTTTTTGTAGTAGTGACAACGCGACTTTGAAAAATAAGCGGGGCTACTCTAAGAGACAATATGAAGTGCGAAGCAATAATATTCACAATTTCATTTTATTACACCGTCATTTCTGTTGAGTTTCATTCATATATATGTATTAATTAACCCCTTCTTCAAATTAGACGTGGCAGATGCGGAATGAACTCCTAGAACAAGATCGCATGGAAGCAATTCAAGAGGAATTGGCGGGATTCTTTCTTGACCACGTCATCAGTAAAGCCGAAGAATACCATGTGGAAGTTGATTTCAATTGCTAGGGGATTGTAATTAACATATCTTACATATTGTATATGTATGTAGCCAGTAGCGTCGGATAGATAATACGAAAACTTGTTGTTCGACCAATCTCTCGGAGAAGGAGAGGTCGATCAATCACTTCTGTCGGTATGCATGACGAACTTCTGTACTTAATGCATGGTTTCCTTCATTTTCTTACTAGATAGCGTGTCGAGGGCATCTCTATGTATAGTACGTAGCGTCGACCAAGCACGGACATAAGAGAGGACACTTCTCTCTATTAATTAGCTAGCTAACACAATATATGAAACACCTATAACCCCCCAAAATCCCCAACACCCCCCCCCCTTTCAAAAAAAAACCACCAGCCACTGGAATGCTGACGCGTGGATGCCTTTTGGTCCCGATTGGTGCCACCAACCGGGACCAAAGGCCTCCCTGCCTGGGCTCGGCGCACCGGCCACGTGGAGGCCCATCTGTCCCGGTTCGTGTTAGAATCGGGACTAAAGGGGGGAGGTATTAGTAATGACCCATTAGTCCCGGTTCATGAACCGGGACTAAAGGCCCTGACGAACCGGGACAAATCCCCCCTTTTCTACTAGTGGAGGAAGAATTTAGTCAGTCTAAGTGACTTTGTACTTCAGAGGACATATTTTGTCCCTAGCCGGATTGTAAATCATTTTTCTTGGCAGACCTTTTCGCTTCAACCTCTGGACCCGACAGCCCGGAGTGTATCCAAATCCCCACTCAGTTATGTAAAAGCCGGGGCACGCGTGGAAACCAGGCGTAGGGGTCATAAGTGCTTGAACAGACAAGTACCCAACTAGCTATGTTATATTACATGGATAGTAAGAAACATCTTCCAGGGAGAATAGTTCCGTTAAGGGTTCCTTTCCCTGGGTACGCATGCATTAATGTGCATGTCCGAACTGCGAAAAACGATGCAGGATATATGTCTGTCTGTCTCTCATTCGATGACGAGCACTGCGCTTACAACCTGATGTGTTGCAGCTATATATATAACAGCATAGGTTCACCGATATTTGGCACAGCCAGGATTGGATTGCTGGCCAGGAGGGCCTTTATTTCTTCGAGTCCGACCGTAGCCGCATCCGTCCACTCGAAGTGTTCGGTGCATCGAAGAAGGTGATATAGAGGTAGTGCCTTTTCTCCTAATCGGGAGATAAAGCGCCTTAGAGCAGCCATGCATCCAGTTAATTTCTGGATTTGCTTGAGGTCTATTGGGGTAGCCAACAGTGACAGAGCTCGAATTTTACTCGGATTTGCTTCAGTTCCTCTATTTGAAAAGATGAAGCCCAAGAGCTTTCTGGTAGGTACGCCGAAAACGCATTTTTTCGGATTGAGCTTGATGTTATATGTTCTTAGATTGTCGAACGTAAGCCTCAAGTTGTCTATTAAAGATTCGACGTGTCTAGTTTTGATGACCACATCGTCTATGTATGCCTCCACTGTTTTGCCGATTTGTGTTTTCAGGCATGTCTGAATCATGCGTTGATAGGTTGCACCGACGTTTTTTAGCCTGAAAGGCATGGTGTTAAAACAGAAGGGGCCGTATGTAGTGATGAATGTCGTTGCGGCTTGATCGGACTCCGCCGTCTTGACTTGATGGTATCCGCAGTACGCATCGAGGAAGCCCAATGAGTCGTGTCCTGCAGTAGCGTCGATGATTTGATCGATGCAGGGGAGTGGGAAGGGATCCTTAGGGCAAGCCTTATTGAGGTCCTTGAAATCGACACATAGGCGCCACTATTTTTCCTTCTTTAGTACCATCACCAGGTTGCTAGCCAGTCCGGACGTTTTATTTCTCTGATGAATCCGGCCTCGAGTAACTTGGCTAGCTCTTCACCCATTTCTTGTCGCTTAGGTTCTGAAAAGCACCGAAGAGTGTGCTTGAGTGGCTTGTATCCCTTCAGTATGTTTAGGCTATGCTCGGCCAGCCTGCGTGGGATACCTAGCATGTCTGAAGGATGCCACGCGAAGATGTCTCAATTCTCGCGCAAGAACTCTCGCAGTGCAGCGTCTATGGTGGGGCTCAGCTGTGCCCCGATGGATGTTGTTTTTGTAGGGTCCGTTGGGTGGACCTGGAATTTGACTATTTCATCCGCTGGTTTGAAAGCGGTGGACTTGGGCCGTTTGTTGAGTATCATGTCGTCCCTGTCCACCGTGGAGCGCAGCGCAGTTAATTCTTCGGCCGCGAGGGCTTTGGATAATGCCTCAAGGGCTAGAGGGGCGGTTTTATTTTTGGCGCGGAGTGCTACGTCCGGATCACTACCTAGAGTGATTATTCCATTGGGCCCGGGCATCTTGAGCTTCATGTACCCGTAATGGGGTATGGATTGGAAGCTCATGAATGCATCATGCCCTAAAAGGGTGTGGTATCCGCTACTGAATAGGGCCACTTGGAATGTGATTTCTTCGGACCTATAATTCCCCGACGTGCCGAATACCACATCTAGTGTGATTTTTCCCGCACATCGTGCTTCCCGACTAGGGATCATTCCCCCGAAGGTCGTGCTGCTTTGCTCAATGTGGCTCTTGTCTATTTCCATTTTGTTAAGAGTCTCCTCGTAGATGAGGTTTAATCCGCTTCCGCCATCCATGAGCACTTTAGTGAGCCGGAAGCCGTCCACAATTGGACTAAGGACTAGAGCGGCTGGTGCTCGGACTGTTCGGAATTGAGGTTCGTCACTGGCATTGAAGGTTATGGCCGTGTCGTTCCATAGATTTATTGCTGCGACGTGGCAGACTTCGGCAAGGCTGCGGAGTGCTCGCTTGCGCCTATTATTTGAGGCGAAAGTCTCGAAGACTGTCAGTACTGTATTGTTATTTTCTGCGGGATGGTGTTCTGCGGTATTATTGATGAGGAGATCCTCGTCGCTCTTGGCCACCTGCCGGAGTATCCAACATGCTCTCAGGCTGTGTGTTGGTGTGGTATCCGGTGTACTGTGAATTTTGCATGGCCCATTGAGCCATCCCTCCAATACGGTTCCATGCCCCGTGATGGGCTTTGGTTTCTTTGTAATTGGATCGGGTGACTTGCGTTAATGCACCCTTTTTGCTCGAACGAGGGGTTTAGTGAGAGCCGGAGGATCCCAAAATTTGTTTGGGTTTTCCATGCGCTTTCCATCGCATAGTACTTTTGTACTATGGCCGCCAAGTTAGCGAAGTGTGCTATGTTACGGTGACTTATGCCGTTGAGAATTCCCTGGTCTGTGCAATTTTTGCAAAAGAAAGAGATTGTGTCTTCCTCGCGACAGTCCTTAACCTTGCTCATTACAAGGAGGAATCTGGCCCAGAAGTGATGTACTATCTCTTGGGGCTCTTGTCTAATGTGGGAAAGATCACTTGTGTCTAGGTGGGTGGGTAGATTTAAGTCCGAACCCTGACCCGATCTGAGACCCAGGGGCCGAGGGGCTTCTGAGCTTGACGGCTCGGACTCTCGGACGCTGCCCAATTTTCCTGACCCGCTGCTCGATTTTCAGTGGACAATAATAAACAAATGGCCCAGGCTCCGAACCTAGAATCGGGCGGCGGGTCAGGAAAATTGGGCAGCGTCTGAGAGTCTGAGACGTCAAGCTCAGAAGCCCCTCGGCCCCTGGGTCTCAGATCGGGTCAGGGTTCGGACTTAAATCTACTCACCCACCCAGACACAAGTGATCTTTCCAACATTAGACAAGAGCCCCAAGAGATAGTACATCACTTCTGGGCCAGATTCCTCCTTGTAATGAGCAAGGTTAAGGACTGTCGCGAGGAATACGCAATCTCATTCTTTTGCAAAAATTGCACAGACCAGGGAATTCTCAATGCCATAAGTCGCCGTAACATAGCACACTTCGCTGACTTGGAGGCCATAGTACAGAAGTACTGTGCGATGGAAAGCGCATGGAAAACCCAAACAAAATTTTGGGATCCTCCGGCTCTCACTAAACCCCTCGTTCGAGCAAAAAGGGTGCATTCACGCAAGTCACCCGATCCAATTACATAGAAACCAAAGCCCATCACGGGGCATGGAACCGTATTGGAGGGATGGCTCAATGGGCCATGCAAAATTCACAGTACACCGGATACCACACCAACACAAAGACTGAGAGCATGTTGGATACTCCGGCAGGTGGCCAAGAGCGGCGACGATCTCCTCATCAATAATACCGTAGAACACCATCCCGCAGAAAATAACAATACAGTACTGACAGTCTTCGATACTTTCGCCTCAAATAGTAGGCGCAAGCGAGCACTCCGCAGCCTTGCCAAAGTCTGCCACGTCGCAGCAATAAATCCATGGAACGACACGGCCATAACCTTCAATGCCAGTGACGAACCTCAATTCCGAACAGTCCGAGCACCAGCCATTCTAGTCCTTAGTCCAATTGTGGACGGCTTCTGGCTCAGTAAAGTGCTCATGGATGGCGGAAGCGGATTAAACCTCATCTACGAGGAGACTCTTAACAAAATGGAAATAGACAAGAGCCACATTGAGCAAAGGAGCACGACCTTCAGGGGAATAATCCCTAGTCGGGAAGCACGATGTGCGGGAAAAATCATACTAGATGTGGTATTTGGCACGCCGGGGAATTATAGGTCCGAAGAAATCACATTCCAAGTGGCCCTGTTCAGTAGCGGATACCACGCCCTTTTAGGGCGTGATGCATTCACGAGCTTCCAATCCATACCCCATTACGGGTACATGAAGCTCAAGATGCCCGGGCCCAATGGAATAATCACTCTAGCTAGTGATCTGGACGTAGCACTCCGCGCCGAAAATAAAACCGCCGCTCTAGCCCTTGAGGCATTATCCAAAGCCCTCGCGGCCGAAGAACTAACTGCGCTGTGCTCCACGGTGGACAGGGACGACATGATACTCAACAAACGGCCCAAGTCCACCGCTTTGAAACTAGCGGACGAAATAGTCAAATTCCAGGTCCACCCAACGGACCCTACAAAAACAACATCCATCAGGGCACAGCTGAGCCCCACCATAGACGCCGCACTGCGAGAGTTCCTGCACGAGAATTGAGACATCTTCGCCTGGCATCCTTCAGACATGCCAGGTATCCCATGCAAGCTGGCCGAGCATAGCCTAAACATACTGAAGGGACACAAGCCGGTCAAGCACACTCTTCGGTGCTTTTCAAAACCTAAGCGGCAAGAAATGGGTGAAGAGCTAGCCAAGTTACTCGAGGCCGGATTCATCAGAGAAATAAAACATCCGGACTGGCTAGCAAACCTGGTGATGGTACTAAAGAAGGAAAAATCCTGGCGCCTATGTGTCGATTTCAAGGACCTCAATAAGGCTTGCCCTAAGGATCCCTTCCCACTGCCCTGCATTGACCAAATCATAGATGCTACTTCAGGACATGACTCATTGTGCTTCCTCGATGCGTACTCCGGATACCATCAAATCAAGACGGCGGAGTCCGATCAAGCCGCAACGGCATTCATCACTCCATACGGCCCCTTCTGTTTTAACACCATGGTCTTGGGGACTACACCCAGTGGGTCCACTCAGCGTGCCCCCACCGGTTCTACCATTTCCATTCGACCAGACCAAGTGGAGAAGTTAGAGTGAAGAAGTTCAAAGTATAAAGACTATAGTCGACTGCCAGCAGTTCACCATAGTCTCGGGGACTACACCCAGTGGGTGCACTCAGCGTGCCCCCACCAATCCAAAAATTCAATCGACAACCCACAGTGGGTGTACAGATACATAGGTCTTCGGAAAGAAGAGTTTTCAGGTACCATATCCTAACAGAACAAGCGGTGACCAACTTACCTGGATGTTGCTCTGAAGAGCTGAGCTTGCATCATAAGCTGCTTGGCTGGCGTCCCTGATCGCCTTCACCTGCTCCATCATAACCCCCGCCTGGCGTATAGCTTCCTTGGCAGCACCTGCTTGGTCCTCTGGGATGTGGTGTGTGGCGAAAAGGGAAGGTGGATCAGCACTCGACGATGAAGGGCAAGCACTCGACGCGGCACAGCAAAGGACACGGTAGTCCGAGTGACATTGCCTCCCTCTGAAACCAGCGTCTCAGGTGCTGATACAACCTGAGCAGTCTTGCCAGCAAGTGCCTTCTTGTTCCTCCTCTGCCTCAGTGGCTCCTCATCGTCATCATCAGGGAGATCAATGACATGAGGTGGGGCTATGGGAAAGATTAAAAGTTAAAGATGAAGATCTAATCGACCAAAAACAAAACTACAGAGATCATACCAAGGTTAGAGGTGGCAGCATCTTCCATTCCTTGATCCTCATTCCTGACTGAGGTCTCGGAGGTAGCAGCACTGCAGATTCCAAAAATCAGTCGGTTAGCCAACGAGTCGACCAAGAATTTATTCATGCCAAACAAGAAAGCACAAGTTCTGCTATTACACGGAAAGAGTGGGAATCACCATCCTCATCTTCGGTAGGGCCTTCGTCGGCTTTGATGACATCGCTCAGGGTTGCTTTGATGCTTTCTCAGTCGGCACCGGAGAGGTCGTCCGAGGGCGTTTCATTGACTGCCCAACAGGCACAGTCGCTTTGCCAAGCTCGACTGTGGGGTCATGGGCGAGCTTGGATCGCCTTTCAGTGCGGGGAGGGTCGACTTCCTCCTCCTCTTCCTCCTCCTCCTCTTCACCAGAGCCGTCTTCTTCTTCATCTTCCTCACCGTCAGATTGCGAGCTTGGATCTGTTCTTGCACCCCGTTGGGCATCTAGTACATTTCAGTAGTGGCCTAGAAGTCAACAAACAAGACAAAGAGTCAGTCGACTGAATTCTAGCAAAAAGGAATGAAGGAAGCGAGATCACAGTCGAAGATACATAATTGGACCTTGTCTGGCTCGTATGATTGGTCGAGTGGACGGATCCTCCTGGCTCCTCAGGGGTTGTCCTTGTTCCCTGTGATGGTAGTCATCCACCTCTCTAGTGTGGCATCCTCGACCTCCTCCGGGTGGACCCGAGTGGTGTCTTCAGTGCCAGAATACATCCACACCGGATGGTCTCGATATTGAAGCGGTTGGATGCGTCATCGAAGGAAAACCTCCAGAAGATCCATGCCAGTCACCCCGTCATGGATAAGCTGGACTACACGCTCGACCAGCACCTTAATCTGAGCCTTCTCCTCCGAGACAACCTTCAGAGAGGACGGCTTGCTTACTCGATCCATGGAGAAAGGAGGGAGTCCAGTCGACTGCCCTGGCGTCGGCTGGTCTTGGCAGTAGAACCAGGTCGACTGCCACCCTCGGACCAACTCAGGAAGGACCATGGTTGGAAAAGCACTTTTACCCCTCATTTGAACCCCAAGACCCCCACACATCTGAATCACTTGGGTTTTCTCGTCACTCGTATTGGCCTTTTTCACCGTCTGGGAGCGACAGGTGAAAATGTGTTTGAAACGGCCCCAATGCGGCCGGCAACCCAAGAAATTCTCACACAAGGACACGAAAGCAGCGAGATACACGATGGAGTTTGGTGTGAAGTGGTGGAGTTGTGCCCCAAAGAAGTTCAGAAATCCCCGAAAGAAAGGGTGGGGCGGCAAAGAAAACCCGCGGTCAACTGGAGTGGCTAAGAGGACACACTCACCCTCCTGAGGCTGCGGCTGCCACTCCTTCCCCGGGAGCCTCGCTGATCCATGAGGGATCAGTCCTTCATTGGCCAGGTCATCAAGATCCTTCTGGCGGATGGTCGAGCGGATCCAGTCGCCCTGGATCCAGCCCTGCGGCAGACCGGCCCGCGACGAGGATCCGCCCCGACTGGTCGCCCTTCCCTTTGCCTTCGCCGTCTCCTTCTTCGCCCGCTCCAAAGCCGCCGTCTTCTCCTTCACCATCTTTGCCGGCGAAGCACGCACAGAGCAGCAACAATGGGATGGAGGCGAACGCAGCGGATGAATCTGAGGAAGAGGGGGAGGAAAATGAGGACGCACTGTTCAAAAACCCCTGTCCAGCACCTTATATGGGGTTGCTCCCAAGTGACTGACTGGTAGGCCCGGACGATCCTGTCAAATCCCGCAACAGTCGTGCGCATGATACGTGGCAAAAAAGGTGGCGCAAAGATCGAGGCGTTCCTGCCTTATCCCATCTGAGTACCGCGGCCTCCTCCGCCTTGCGCACTTCCCAAAATTCAGATCTCGCTAAATCCGTGAACAGCAGAGCAACTTGTCAGACTGGAGATTTCCTTTGATCCGTCGCTCGGAGATCTCCAAGTGCAGAAAAGTCACTCGACAGATACAAAGAATGGATCAAGGCGACTGAAAAAGAAGATGGTGCCATCACCTAAGGTCATTGATCCAGAACAAGACATACTCATAGGACGAAAGATGGGTTGGAAGAATGCTCAACTCCTTCCACACTCAAACCTCGATCCATTCGGGGGCTAATGATGAAGCCATGTGCCTAGGGTAGGGTCATGGACCTATCCAAGATACCCTCCCCAAGGACATCTCTAGAAGAAACTACCTTTCAGTCGACCTGGAAGGATTTCACTCGGCAGACTCGAAGACACTCGACCATGAAGCCACTCACTCGACCGCCAGGAGATCTAGAGTCACTTTGCACACAAACGGTCTGTCATTAAGTAGTCTTTATGGTCATGATAGCACTTTATGTATGGCATTACCAGTAACGCCAGACCTTAATGTACCTTAAACCCTGCATAACTGAGGGACGGAGGGGTCTGGCGGACTCTATATAAGCCACCCCCTCCTCAGTGTAAAGGGTTCGCACCCCTGTAATTCATACGCACATAATCCAGTCGACCGCCTCTGGGCTCCGAGACGTAGGGCTGTTACTTCCTCCGAGAAGGGCCTGAACTCGTAAACACCTTGCGTACACAACTACTCCATAGCTAGGATCTTGCCTCTCCATTCCTACCCCCTTATTCTACTGTCAGGCTTAGAACCACGACAGTCCCCACTTTCTTTCTTTTTTCAACCAATAGATCAGGTTTATATTGAGTTTGTACTGTGTTTCCCATTATTTCCCTATTAGACCTAGACACCAGTTGGATAGCCAATCTCTGCTACTTTTCGCCCCCATTATTTCCTCTTTCGACCAAGTCCTAGATTCAGGTAACAAATCCTCCCCCACCCCCACCCCCTTTCTTCCTTGTTTGAACCAAGTAGTACTAGATTCGAGTGCATGAACTAGTTTTACCTCTTAAACGTAAAAAATTAGGTGGTTTTCGAACAGCCGATCGGTCCTATCTACGAGGGGGCCTGAGAAATAGTAAAAGTTACAAATGCAGCGACGTCAGGAGCTCCGGAAATAGAGCAAGGACGGTTTCGAAGGAAGTTATACCTGATGGTCGCCGGGATGTCGCTAGGTGGGCGGCGGGAGGCTGGATCTGCCCACACTATGGCAGCGAGGAAGAAGAGGTCGGAGGCCCTCCCTTGCCAGCGGTGCTTGGGAGAGAACGACAAGGCAGGCTGATCGGGACGCGCCCAGCAGTGGGTAAGAGCCATCGCCGAGGACGACCGCGTCAACGTTGCACCTTCTCACCTTCCACGGCGGAGAGGATCCGACTGGATCTGTGACCAGCGGTGAGCAGAGAGAGAGAGAGTGTGGCCACCGCTGTCGTGTTTAGATTTGGAGAGGCCGAGACGGTGTGAAGAGAGCAACACTAGCAAGCAAGCGCGGAGGCTCCTGCCAATATAGTGGAGTAGTAGTTATAGTTTTCTTTTGTCTACCGAAGCCGGCTTGACCTCGTCAATGATTGTCGAGAAGTCTTCATGCACGTGGCCCGGAGGCGCAGTTGCCGTCATTTTGATCTTAAGCGCCGGATTATAACATATAACACGAAAAAATGCCACATGACAAGAAATCATAACATCACTGCCCAAAGGAGACAACATGAATCCCGACGGACAAACTAGACGAGGAACAAAGCTCAAATTAAAGATAAACTCGTAGAAAAGGGGTCCGTCGATAGATGTCTAATTAACATAGCCGGCTTGAGCTGGATGGCAGCCGAGTAGTCACTGTTCGTGCATGTGCCCCCAATGACTAGCCCAACGCAGTTGTCGTTGTTTAACCCTCGCAGTGATCTGAAGCACATCACACATAATTTTGCGAGATGACAAGAAACCTTTTTTTAGATTTCTCACCACAACTACAGCCATGTACAACACAGCCTGCACGATATGTAGACGATAGCCAATCCAGGCGTGTCTGCTGGAGTCTGGTCACATGCATGGACGAACTGATCTTCCGTGTCTTGCAGGGATCGTCCAGGCACCAACGTAGTACAACACTTCTCTAGTACTATCACGCGTCTCCCTCTTCTATTAAGTCACCCGACTTGCAGGGCTGGGGAGTGCGCCTATGGTCGGTTCTCAATTGCCGTCCCACATGTGTGTGCGAACACAATATGACGCGCATTCCATTCGGAGAGCAGCGTGCCAGACCGACCGGCTGTCTGTGGTGCGACGCGAACGCGACGCTTGTGCTATATACTCCGTACATGTGTACCGCCGTTTTCTAGACGTTTTGCTCCATGGCGCGGGTGCAATCCATGGATACAAAATTAGTATATTGTATACTATTTAAAAGTCGAGGGCGGGGCTTTTCCTGCCCGGTAGGCGGCGGGACAGTTCCGCCTAGTTGGTTCGACAGAGACGCGAGAAGACAAGGGAGTAGGCTTCTGCAAACATAGTGTTGTGTGATTTGAGAGCGAGTTACTGCTGGACAGGTGGGGCCCCGTGATTTGACTTGCCATTATCATTTTAACTGCGGCGCTACGACTGGCGTGAGTCTCCCGATTCCTGACCACCTCCATATAGGTGCCTCTCCCAATGCTCCACCATGTAGTAGTAGAGGTTGGCTCTTGCATGAGAGCCCACTTCTCCACTTTTTCCTTGCCTCTCTTTCCTCCACATATGCAAAAATGCCATGTAAAGCGGCAAAGCGCACTATTGTACTTACTTGCTCCTACAGGTGCTTAAGCTTGCCACATAGGCATAAAGTCTGATGTGGCAAGTTAATCAAGAAGAGAGAGGCTAGTTTGGTGACCCAAGGAAGATACGGTGCTAAGCGCGTCTACCTAGGTGAAAAGACAATTTTGAGTCTGTAGCTAATTAAATGAAGCAAACTTAGCAACACCATTTCATTGGATGAGGTCACTCCTTGGCAAATGCAATAAATACTAGTACTCCCTGTGTCCCATTATATAAGAACGTTTTTGACACTACACTAGCTAGTGTCAAAAACGTTCTTATATTATGGGACGGAGGGAGTACGAAGAAAGAGATAGAGAGGAGTAAAAAAATACACTTATAGCCAACCTTATTGTAGTATGAGTGACTAAGTGATGACTATGTATGTCATGCCAACATCAGATAGCCTAACGCACCATGTTAAATCAACAAGGGCGCGACCACGCGAGCGACGCGACGGTTGTGGTAGGCGCGACCATGATACGGGCTGCTGGCAGCCCTTGGATCTGAGATCAAACGATCGCATGCTAAGTTGCTGAAAATTTTAAGAATAACCCTCCAGGATAGGATATTCACCCATAGGTCCAGAATCACGCCATGCAACCATTTGATCTCAGATCCAAGGGCTCTTGGAAGCCTGTATCATGGGAGAATGGAAAGCCACTACCCTGCCGTTCGCACGCAGGCAGTTCGCTCCTACTCTTTCCCGCATGTCCTTTAATACTACAGCGGTTTGCTCCTAGTCATCCCGTCCATTCACATTACGGCAGTTCCACTAATCCTAACCCTCCTCCCAAATCCATGGCGTCCCAAATCTCCCCGATTGGCGGTGAGTACAAGGTTAGAACCATCACCAGCGATGAGTTCGACGTCATCTACACCCGTACTTCCACGATGGTGAAAGGATGCCTTTCTCGCTTCAGACGCATGTTCAAAAACTCACATGATGAGTGGGTCGCTGGGCTAGATGTTGAGTACACCACAGTCGTGGGACGAGAGAAGGATCTAAAGGACGAAGAGAGGAAGAAGCCCGCCGTGATCCAGGTTTGCGTACATAACGTTTGCTTGGTCTACCACATATGCCATGCCGATGTTGAGTGCCAGGATTTAAAGAACTTCCTCGAGGACAAAACAGTCAAATTCATTACTGTAGACTTTAAGAACGACAAAGAAGTCCTGCATCGGATAGGCCTCGTTGTAGGCAACCCCTTCGACCTCCAGAAGAATCGACTGGTGCCCTCTCGTCAGCCCTCAATGCTGACCCTGGCAGGAGCCATGGTTCATCCTTCGTACCGCAAATTGGAGAAACCTCATTACACGTTTCATCGTCATGCATGGCAACGGAATGTACTAGATATAGACCACATCCACTACGCTGTAATGGATGGCTACCTTTGTTTCATATCTACAAGGGTTGGATGAAGAGCAACAGCCAAGTTGGCGGTTCAAGCAAAGAAGTATCGGCCAAGAGGAAGAGGGACAAGGACGAAGTCGAGGACGTGGATGAGGACTCCGAGTAAGGTGGCAGTGTTGTTGCGCATGGAGGTTCTAAACTTCTAATGCAGTGTCTACCGGATTAGTTACATAGTTTAATTTCATGTGTGCTTAGTTTAATTTGAGGGGTGTGTTGTGCTGAGCCCCCAACAGAACTATGTTATGTTTCTTCTCATTACTTTAACTCTTCAGTATGTACATACTAGTACTAGTATTTATTTAATAGAATTTAGCACCCCAATTAAGCATGTACTAGCTTTTTTAATAGTACTATATGCATAATTTGGCGACAAGCGCTCTCTATATGTACCACCTTTTTTTTAAATTTTAATTTTTGCTCCATGGCGCAATCCATTGATAGTGGAGTACTACTGTACAAAAGTATACATTTTTTAAAAGGCTAGCGTACTGTTCATCACACACACACACACACACATATATGGCGATAAAAAATGATCTAATTTGCTAGTCATCTCATTGTTAGCATTGTTCTATTCATTCCCTCAAAAAACAAAAACCATTGTTCTATTCATGCCTCGTAGAGAACATGACACGTGCGGCGAAACACCCGAAGCAAAAGATGAAACACAGCAGCAAAAGAAGAAGGAAGATTATCACCCCAAATGATCTAATTCACCGCAGAGTCGTAACTGCTTCTTCATCGCCTCCACGACCTCCATCTCCTTGCATGTCTCCTCCGCCATCTTCTTCATTCTGTCCATGACGCGGGATTTCTCGACGCGAGCCTTCATCATCTGTTCCACGGTCGCATTACGTACCTTGACAGCAGTCGGGTGCTCGATGCGGAGCTTCGCCAACTCCTCCTTCTATTCCATGATGAGGGCCTGCAACATCTTCATCGAGGAACTACTATTCTCATGCAGCTTCTTCCAGCCGGCGTTCTTCTCCTTGTCCTCCTGAAGTCGCAGGATTTCGCCGGTCGCCTTCTTCTCTAAGGCAATGCTCTTCTTCAGCAGCATCACCAAGCCAGCGGTCAACTCCCCCTGCTAATTGAGCTCAGCGGGCATGTCGTCGAGGCTCTCCTTCAGCAACTCCGTCAAGCCTTGGATGAACTCATTCTACTTATTGAGGTGCTTATTGAGCTGATCGGGCATGCCGTCGAGGGATAATGACTCCAGCTCCGTCAGCTCGGCATGTTCGCCTCCGCGGCTAGGGCGCTCCTGGGAGCCATCGCCTGCCCATGAGAGATCTTTCGAGGTCTCTGCGTGGCGGCGAGCCCTCTCTTTTTTTTCTGCAGGCTTGGTTGCCGCTCCCTTGTTACGAGTAGTTCTTGACCTAGAGCTCTGCTCACTGGCCATGGCAACGACGGACGAAGAAGAAGCACTTATGAGGAGGAAAGTAGAGTAATTTTCGGTTAGGTAGTTCCCCTTTTTATAACCTAAGTACTAGCACTAGTAGTACTAATACCTGCATAGTGGGAACACGTTCAGGTTTGGTACGTAGTACTAGTAGGTGTGAGCAGGCTTCCGAATGTGATGGGAACAAGGTAAAGATTAATTGATGGTTTTGGTTTTGAGGCCCGAAACGGCTCCCGATGAGTTTACTGGAACATAAATTTCAAGTAGACTACACTGCTCAAATGTGTAAATATTATGTTACTATCAAAAATTGATACAAAATACGGAGGAGACCAATGGAAGTACTACTAGCAACTCATGATTTAACTACTTGCATGCGCGCAGTGGAGTAATAATGTCTTTCTTCCGCCCTCACGTCCACTCAATTTGCATGTGCTGTATTAATTGACCATCAATGAAGTGAATGACTTTACACGCGTCAAATTATCACATGGGGTGGATCTTGGTACAAAATTGCGTCCGCCCGTGTACCCGCGTGTGCGTGCGAGGGAATGAGTGTGTGCGTAGCGTGTGTGCACATCTTCGCTTCGTGCATGTACCACCAATATGGCTCAGGGAGGACGAGTACATTCTTATGGAACCAGCAGCATGTCACTTTGATCAATCCACGCAAGGAGGTCGCGACAACGCCTCCACATGTGCCACGTGGCTTCATGAATAGTAAGAGAGACACTGTGTAGCATGCCATTGGTATTCTAATTTACATGTTTTGCACATACTCGAAGTACTAGTAATTTACACGTGCATTGCACGCATCAGATTTTGCAACCAAATTATGAATAAATACCACACTATAGCATGTAAAGCATAATGATTAGAATCCTCCAAAATTCCTTTGAGAATCCTTTGAATCAAAGAAGCCCTTAATCTATTTTATGATTCATGGAATTGTGCATTGTAAAGCATAAAGTAAAAACAAATAATGGCAATTCAACTAGAAAAAAAGTTTGGGCAGTTATGATACGGAAGATTCTAGAACAAAAGAGAACCACTATTGTTTTGAGGTTTGTCCATTTTGCTTAAGTTCAACCATGGAGTCTGCTAGATTGTACATGTGGCAAAATCCGGTGGGGGGCTAGAAGATGGTGCGAGGGGCCGAGTGGAGGGAGACTATGAAGGAATGCACAAGTGCGAGATCGATATTTAGAGAGAGGGGGCGAACACGTGCGCTGTTGCACGCAGTGGCGGAGCCATGAAAAATAAATGAGCTAGGGGGCCAAG